>NW_005187453.1:116720-210921 GCF_000239375.1 Pundamilia nyererei
TATCTATCTATCTATCTATCTATCTATCTATCTATCTATCTATCTATCTATCTATCTATCTATCTATCTATCTATCTATCTATCTATCTATCTAAGCCAAAAACACATGTAGTGCTGCAGTGTATTGTGTGTGTGTGTAGAGGTATTAACACACGCAGTCACACACACACACACTAGCTGGCTATTTTCTGTCTGCTAAGTAAATAAGGTCTTGGGTTACAGTTGAGATCAGGCATATTATAGCCTCTGAGAAATTACATGGATGTTGCTGCTGCTGCTGTAGAAAAACAGGCAACATTACAATTCATGTTCTGATGTAATGCAGATGGTTGATTTCACGTTATATATGACAGGTTTTAAGATATTTGTTGTGTGCCATTCAACTTCAGGAAAACCACACTAGTCACTAACTGTCAATAAAATGCACCAAACACATGCTTTAAATGATATATACTTACATAATAATATATAATATTTGTACAGCATTTATCATATTTAAGGTGATATGAAAATAAAAACAAACAAGGATTAAAGCAGATTCTATAACTTCAATACAAAATACTGAAAGTGTGCGAATGCAACGGATTCATAGAACTACAAGGGCAGGTTGCTTGTTTAGGTTGGTTTTTTCCCCCCCCCAAAATACATTTTTGCCCTTTTCCCCTTTGTTGTGAGAAGACAGTGGACAGAAGAGTAGAAAGCTGGGAGAAAGATCAGGGGCCTCGGGGCAGATTCCAACCTGGGACTCTGCATTAGCCTTAAGGGCACATGAATCACCTGCTTCACACAAACCAGTGCCCTTACCCAAGCGTTTAAACAAACAAAACAATCACGGAAAAAAATAAATTTGTACATTCAAAAAGCTGTAACCAGTAACAGTTTATCTGATTTATCATCTGATCACAAAATTAGCTGGATGGATGCCTGGATGAGTACTTTTGGGGTTATTATCTTATTCGCATAAAGGTGTGCTTTAACGTTATATCAAGGGCGTTATGTGGTATTGGCAATTGTGCCAAAAATTAAACTCTAATAGCAGCAATGGATTTGTTTTAAACTCCGAGCATAATGAAAAAAAGAGTGAAGAAACACGGGCCTGTGAGTCTGCTGCGCGGAGGACAGCTGGTCCTCCTCGTAACAGGATAGCAGCAAGTCTGTCGCTTGCATGGAAAACAGCTTGGCCCTTGGTAACATACAACTGGGCTCAGTAACAGTAGTGCCGGAGCTGATGACATCATTCCTGGGTTCAGTGTCACCCAAGGGCCCTTGAATATAAACTTACAGGCACAAGAGGCCCCTGAGGTGTCAAAAGCCGTTACCTTGGAGACATTGTCAAACATCGCCAGGTACACAGGACTGCAAAGGTCATCCCATACTGTAACATGTAACAACGATACTGTACTGCTACAAAAATTCAGAAGATACTGTAAAGTAACATATTCATCACAACATACAGTAATGCTATTAGTTTCACTTCTTAATTCAAGAAAAGAAATAAAATAAACATAAGGTGAGTCTGAGAGCCTGGTCAGCACATCAGGGCTTTTCCTGCATATAAAAGAAAGAAAATCACTAGCATTGTAATAAAAAAGAAAAACAGTTTTAAGTGGTTTTAAGTGGCATTTAATTTACTCAAACATAAATATATGTCATCCTATCAAATGGCCTGTTATAACAGGAAAATGCATTTATACCGTTCAGTGAGATAGTACAGGCTCTTTGCTTAAATGCCCAAAAGCCCGATTTTGAACCAGAGAAACTTAATTTAAAAAAGCATTAAACTTACAGCAATAAGGTATTTAAATATAGTAGTGTAACAACATTAAAGAAACAAAACAATAGTAACCAAAAAAGTCCCTTTTTAGTTTATATCAAGAAGTTACTGTCTTACGTTAAACTGTAGTTTCAAAGTATGTACAGTCCAGAACTTTTGTCCATTTAATTAAAACGTGCATGTATTTCCATGCGTATGTCAGCACCAGCCATGACCCTGCAATCCTTTCCATATACAGAGAAACTATATAGACAGAAATCGCTGCCAGGGAAACAACTGACTGCGCACAGAAACACAAGGACACACATGAATATGCAAACATACACTGGCAGGGATAATCCTCTTTCAGAGATTACTTACGATAGATATGCCATTTGAACTCTCGCACAACTTCAAACACAAAAACCAGCACACATACATTGTAAATGGGTGGGCAAGCTATCATGTTAATTAAAAACAAACAGCTCTAATGATCAGTCGTTTTATTAAAATATAATTGGAAAGTCGGAAAAGAGGTTAAGAAATATGCATTTTCTTCATCAAGAGAAACTCTTCAGCCTTCATTAACAATTAAGAATGTGCCTATTATTGCACAAACACACTATATTTTCATTCTAATATGGTAAGAAATATGCATGGATTTGGAATCCAAGGCAGCAACCATTGATTATTAATACTCCTCAGGTTTGAGCTGCTTGGTGTCTAAAAGTTTCATGACTGTCACTTCTGACAACAAGATGAGGCTGTTTAGAATCTGACGAGCGATACTGCCCTTAGAGTTGCCTTGATCGAACACAAACACACTTCTGCATTTTAATGCTGCGTCTTAGTTTGTTTCCCATCGCTGAGAGCATCGCCAGCCCACACTTCCCAAGAATGTCAGCGCTTTTACGGATTGTGTTAGGGAATTCTTATAAAAGATTCAGTCTGAAGTCTGTTTGGACTGAGCTAAACTGCACAGAACCACTTAACTTATTTGGAAAGAATTCTCCCTGTCTTCCTCTAAATGTGGCAGAATATTTCCCTCCTTCTGGTTTGGCTGTGTGGAGCGTTGCATCAGAGAGGATTTGGAGAAGCTAAAATAAGCCAAAAAAAACAACAACCACCACCTCCACGAGAGCAGCTAAAACCACTCATAAATGTTGGAAGATCTGCTTCAGCACTGAGGGGAGGGTGGCAGCGGATGAGTTATAATGTACAGTAGCAAAGGGATGGGAGAAGAGAGGGGTGGTGTTAGGCAACAGATATGAGAGAGTGGAGAGAGAGGAGGAATACCTTTGCAAAATAAAGCAAAGGTATTCTTTGGTGCACAAAGACGACCGCATTTTGAAAATGTGACATTATATGAGAGGAGAAAAATAAACACAATTTCTCTCTCTCCAGCTCCGTTCTGCTCTCTCAGTTGTATAACAGTGCTTCTACCTTGGAGCAACATTATCCTCGCAAATCTCCTGCACTACTGTACCTTTACAAATAGCTCCAACCTGTTATGGGAAATTCAAAGCCAGTGTATAGCAAAAGCCTTCTAGATTCCTACTGAGCTGCTGGAGTGAAAGCCTGGCACTCTAAAGCGTTTCCACTACAAAGTCAGACGGCACAGGAAGCTTCAGGATACTATAAAAATCTCTCCTTTTATCCATTTGTGAAGTGGAGTTAATTTTTCCCAGAGATTAAGATTATACTGTAGGATAGAGAGAGTTCTAGAGCACTAGTACTTTTTTATGAGGGCACAGGCCTTCACTTGCTGAAGCACTTTGGATCAGAATGTAAAATAGGGCAATGTCCTGAGTGAGGGAGGTCATGTTCTGTCTGGAAAGGAAACTGAGAAAAAACGGACTATTTCTGCACCAGTGCAAGTCTAAATTCTCTTAATCATGTAATATTATGATTAAAAGAAATATGTAAAAGGAACAAATGAAGTGCTTAGTTAAATTTATCAAGAATGAGGGAAAGTAGTTCACAAATAAGCTAAGAAACCTAAATAGCAATTCTTGCTTGGAAACAACTTTAATTGCTACCATCATCTAAGAAATTCAAGATTTAAAAAAAATGGGGGAATGAGCTTTATTTTGTCCTGCAAAGTTTTTAGATGAGAAACTCTATACCACTTTCACATGATCAGAAGTTGGTAAGATCACTCCCCAGTCACACAGGCCTAAAGAACAGTTAGCAAACCATCTGGCAATGAGAGAAAAACGTGTATTCCACTATTACCTGAGTTGTTTGATGGAGGCTGGTGAAAGTCGCTGTGAAATCAACTGCTAAAGTCCAATTCACCATATCTGGAGACAGGTTAGTGACCCTCTGGAAATCACTAGAGTGTATTCCGCAACTGGTTGGAGACTGGTTTCTAAAGGCTGCCGGCAATCACTGGCATGAAATTGGTTGCACAGAGGTATGTGGTCCTGTGCTGGTAGTAGCAGTAAGTCACAGCGTTCTCAGTTTCTGGTTTGTGTTTTACTAATGGTTAGCAGTTAGTTAGGGTTTGCTTTCAGACAAGTTGATGAGTAAAATACAAAATATGAGTTGCCAAGGCAATCTGATAGTGACAAAAGAAACTGCAAAGTGGATCTGGTGCAGTTTCACCTGGTGACAGCCAGCAACTTTAAGCAACCGGTTGTGGCACACAGTACATTTTTCCTTGGTGACAAGATTTTCCAAGTGGTTGCAAACTCATGAATAGCCAGGCAGGGGAGGAAAACAACTAGCTTAGAAAAAAAATCATGCTCTCTAAAAAATTGGTATTTTTCTTGGATTTGAAAAGAAAAGAGGGGCAAACAAGAAGCAATAACTTAAAAAAAGACCTTTTAAGATATTTGTTGGATGATAATTGTTAGAACAGGAAAATTATAGTTCTAAATTACTGAGTGCCGACTTCTATTTAACTGCTGTAGTTTTAATTATATTGCAAACTCCGAGTGAATAATCTCATTTTAATTTCAAATCTGTTTTTGGCTTTTATCAGTAACAGTTTAAGGCTATTAAAGTTTATCAGTAAAAAATAACTGAAATAAAAGGCCAATTCTGTTTTACAATGATGCTTTTGTTATAAATCAAGCACATTTTTTTTCTTTACAGTTTTAGCTTATGGTAAATGGACTGGTTCTTATATAGCGCTTTTCCACTCTTCTGAGCACTCAAAGCGCTTTACACAACTTGTGCATTCACCCATTCACACCCATTCGCACAAGCACAACTGACATTCACACACATTCATACTCCGATGAATGCATCGGAGAGCAATTTCGGGCTAGCATCTTGCCCAAGGATATTTGGCATGCAGACTAGGGGAAGCCGGGAATCGAACCACCAACCTTCCGATCAGTAGATGACCTGCTCTACCACCTGAGCTACAGCCACCCACTTAAAGAGTTTAAAGTTTTAGAAAAGACAATAAAATACATTTTGAATGAATATACACTGATTATGATTTTGGCTATAGCATTTTATCCTATAGAATAAAGCTCGTTTAGTGTATGTGCTCAATAAACTATACAGTAGACTATATAACAATTTGACATGAGACTACAAATACGTCCATTAATACATTTATCTCAGCATCAGTCAGCCCTTCATTCCATTCTGAAGGACTTCTCATTTATGATTAATTAGGCTAAAGTTCACTTTCTGGTAGTGAATTTCCTGGTTTTCTTCCTCACTGAAAGTCAATTTAGAACCAGTTCAAAAGGAATAAAACTTTATATTATTAATGCTCTTTCTCACTGCGCCATAACAAACTTCATATTTTATCAGTAATGAGATACAGAAGCCCTGAGGAAAGAAAAGCGGCTTTAGAAGAATGATATGACTTTCATATCACTCATACCTTCTGACCTTCATCATGTTGTTTTCTCTTTTTTCAGCTATGTGGTCTGGCAACCAAAGATCTATTTCACTGAGATTTGTCATATTCAGAGCGTTAAATGCCATCTGAACCACTGTGTGTGGTGAGGGGGGGAATGAACCTGAATGCAGATAAAAAATAATATAACAACAAGGGAGTGAGCGAGATTTAGTGTGGCAAAAGGGAGTTGTGCGCTAAAAATTAAATGCTAATAATATGCAGATGATGCAAGAGATGAAATCTGGTGGCAAAACAAAGAGTCCTGTCAGGATGTAGAAAGTGCTGTGTCTGTGTCTGGAGTATAGACAAAGTGGTTTTCTTAATATTACGCTTTGTTGCTGCTTAACACACAAACACATGCCCACACACACATACACTCACACACACTCATGCACAGAGAGAGATAAAGCCTAAGTCGTGCCGATAAGCAATTGGATGGAAAGAAAGTCAGCCACTGTAACGAGACACTGAGGGAATACAGAGCAGTGCCGAGAGACTTGGAGTGAAAGGGAATGAGAAAGATAAAGAGACTCAAGTGGGAGAGGGAAAATTATTGAAGGGAGAGAGAGACAGACAGATGTTAGGTCACACAGAGAAACAACGAGAAGAAGAATGAGTAAAAAAAAAGTTTGAAGTAATAAAAAAAGAAAGAACAGTGAGGAAAACTTGAAACAAAGAGGAAGGATGTAACAGGAGAAATAAACAGAGATAATGAGCAGAAATGACGAAATGACGGTAGTCTGCAGGAAAACAAGGATCTGAAAATGAAATAAAACAAAGGGGATTTCCCTCATGAGATGCACACAAACACACACAGAGAGAAGGGAAAGAGAGACACGGTAACTAGTCTGAGTCTTGTTTTGGTTCAGCTGTGATAGTTCAGGCGGAACATGTTTCAAGTTTGCATGATTTCTCAGATTTGTAGCGGAAATCTCTTCTGCAACCTTCAATCAGACAGCAATGAATCAGATTCTCTGTGCAGTTTCTAAAACGCTTTCTAAATCATGGAAATGAAAAATCAAATCAAAAACCACTTCTCTGAGTCTGTTTCCCTTTCCTCTTTAATTCTCGTTTACATCTTTCTCTACATAAAACTGTACAGTTCTGTGTATTTGACACAACTTTAACATCCTCACTGGCATCAAAGATAATCATTGTTTCTGCTTCCTATTAACGTCGTAGATTGAGAGGCTATTTCACAGACACTTACCATGGGCTGGATAATGATTCTTGCACTTACTTTCTAATTAAAATCATAATCATAATTTACACTTTCCCTCCAGTCCCTTCCGGTTGTACACATAATTGAAATAATAATTCACAAGTGTGTTTTCTCCTTCCTTTGTTTCCTCCCTCCTTCTCTCTTCCCCCAGTCTTCCTCTGTGTCCTCTGCCTCCTAGCTGCATTGCTGCCGCCAACCTGCTCCTGCCCTCCTCCCTGTCTCTGCTCCTCGGACAGCCTGGTGGTGGACTGCAGAGGCCGGGGTCTCTCCTCTCTGCCTCCCTTGCACCTCCTGCCTCCAAGGAGCCGCTCACTCCTGCTAACCAACAATAAACTCGCCTCGCTGGGAGCAGCTGCCTTTGCTAACCTCACTTCTCTGGAGGTTGTGAAATTTTTCTTTGCCTCAAAGCTGAACATGTTGTGGGTTGTTGTTACATTGTTGTTCATCACTGTGTGTGCAGCACAATAAATGATATTGTCTGGCGGATCTTATATTGAGCAAACTGCAGAAAACCTCTGATCTCAGTCTGAAAAGTTAAGAGAAAGTTGACATTTTCAAGGTTTTGCAGGAAAAATTTGCATTTACTGTGGCTGGCAGCAACAAAACAATTGATAGTTTCTGTGCAATGAATACAACCTCATTAGTTACAACACTTGGCTGCTCTTTATTTATGAATGTCTCTTATTTACCATATCAGATAGAAGTAATTGCTTCTGTTTCCTGTCAAGGCTTAATGTACAATGAAACGTTTGCAGTTTTTGATTAATTCAGATTTTCATACCCACCAAAACACCACTAGTTATTTTAAACATAAGTGCCAGATTAAGTTAAAGTTATTTGTAATACTCAAAAAGATCATCAGCTACCACCAGTGTCTAAATTGTGCATAATTTGCATGCGTTTTTTAGGAACTGGACCTCTCTAATAATTACTTGGATAATTTACCAGCCGGATTATTCAGAGACATGTCCAACCTGACAAGATTGACTCTGCGCAACAACTCCTTAACAGTAATGGACAGAGACCTCTTCCAGGTAGGCACTCTAAATTACACAGCACCATACTTCGTAAAGCCTTCAACACTGCTCACTAAATACAGAATAAATGGCATTATTCCAACTACAAATCACATAGGACACTCAAATATTCCCTGCTAAAATGCATGGAAAACCTGTCTTTGTCTTCCGTGTACTGGGTGATATGTATTATCATTACAGTGTACTGAATGTGACTGAAAAAGAAAACAAAGCTGATACCACAAAGCTAAAGCTTAAGCGTCTGGATTTGAACTTCACGGGCTGTGCTTAATCGAGCCAACCTGAGCAGTTATACTTAAAAGATTGGGCCCCTGTCCAGGTGTTAAATTAGTAACAAACCATTTTCCCAGCACTTTCATCCACTAAATCAGAACAGTCAGTAGGATAAGTCTGTGTCATCACTTCACTTGGGAATGTAAATTAAAATCAGTAGCTGCCAGTAGCTACATGGCAAAGATGTGTAAAGCCAGTGGGTTTTATGAAAAAAAGTGCCCAACCATCAAACAAAGGCCTGCTTTTGATGTTTCTACAGGGTCTGAGCGGTCTTCAGAGTCTAGACCTGTCATTGAATGGTCTGTCCACAATTCCTCTCGGCCTACTGGATGAGTTGCAGAGCCTAAGGTAGGTACACACCAGAATACATTCATTTACACTGATTTTAATCGGGTGCTCACTTACAGGACCAAACACTAGAGTAAGATCACGATCCAGAATTATGAACAATGTAATATTCTCTCATGAGTTACAAGGTCAGAGTCGTGGATAATGTTCCAGACGGAGAGCGCAGAGATCTTAGTTAACATAATCAGAAGATTATAAGATTATTGTAATTTCATAGAAGAAGGTGAAAATGTTGGAAACCTTTCTGAAGACACTGTGTCTATGCTGACCAGCTGGCACAGAAACTAAGCAGCACTACTCGTGTTAGTCAGGCCAAGGCAACAATGTTGACATAACCAGTAAGACTGATAGTAGTAGTACCAAACATTTTCAGTAAATAATTCTGTTTTGTTTTTTTCCCCTCAATTTTAAGCGTTACATACCCATACAACACTGATTATTCTGATATAATTCTACTAAACTATTATTATTATTATTACTTTTACTCCAAGGTGGCTGTCCCTAGCGGGTAACAGGCTTCATGGTTTGGAAAGGGCAGCATTTGAGCCGCTGGCCAATCTGCAACACCTGGAACTGGGCCATAACCCCTGGGAATGTGACTGCAACCTCCGCGATTTCAAACACTGGATGGAGTGGCTGCTGTACAGAGGTGGCTGTTTGATTTATGTTACAAGAACTTTTAAAGGCTACGCTTGATTTGAACTGAGGGAAAAGGACAACAGGCTGAATGGGGTCACGAAGGAGTGGGCAGAAACGAGAGGTTATGGGGCTGGGTATTTGTTTCCATTTCTGCAACACTGTGCTTCTGGCTGTATAATATAAGCGCATCAGTGTGATAATGCGCATTAACGCGCTCATTGTGCGCTTCCTTGTACTGTATCCACGTGTCTCTGTGGGCTGTTAGTACATCAGATAACCGCAGCTGCTCTCCGCTCTTTCTCCTCATGTGTAAAAATCTACATTCACCTCAGTGCCTTGGGCCCCAGCTGCCCCGCTAATGAAGCATCTCTTCTCTTTTATGCTCTATTCTCCTCTCTGCATCATTCTGCTCTCTTCTGCTTTGCTGGGCTTAACTCCTGCTAAGTTCAGTACACCTCATAGGACACTGGACATCATAAGATGAGCAGACAAATTGCATGAAGACATTTCATAGCTCAACATGTAATCATGGCAGTAGCAGTCTTGCAGAAAGTAAGACAAAGCTTGAGAGCAGCCTGTGTTGACTACTATATATGCACAGCTGTAATATCTGGAGATATTTGTAGAGAAAGATGTGTTTGTAAAAAAGTCTTCTGTCACAGGCTGAGATAAAAATCTGGGGGCTAAATACTCATTCTGTCTTTCTGTTTTGCATTGCTTTTATCTTATTGTTTCTGTCACTTAACCTGCCCTATCTGAAAATGCAGATCAATGGCTTTCTAGCATGTGACCTTGTTACGAATACTGTGTTTGCAGGGCTGTACCCTCGTGCCACCAGTGGGAATTAGTGACTCAGATATTTCTCCTGTCTACACATGCTACCGCTTTTTGCTGAAGCCAGGCATGTCATCTCATGAATTATACAAGGGTTTAGTTGAGGCTATCTCCAACCTAGCGTTGCGGGCACAGTAAACTTGGTGTCTGTGAAGTGATGTATGACTCATCCCAGTGTTGGCACAGCCACCCCCGACCAAGTCTTTCCTACGTTTTCCGTTAATTGGTAGTGCTTTACCGACATAAGGCGCTTTATAAATGACCTCTCACTGTCCTCTTGTCTCTACACCTCTGTCTCTCTCCATTTAGGGGGGAAGGTGGATGCGGTGGAGTGCACACTACCGAAAGATCTGCGTGGGCGAGACATCCGTGGCGTTCCGGTGGAAATGTTCAACTACTGCCTCCAACTCGAAGATGAGAACGGAGGGGGCGAGGGTTCTCGTTCGGGACAAGGAGGCGGTCCTCCCTGCAGCAGGAACGCTCTCAATCCCAGCGGGTCGACACCAGTTTCTGACAGCAGCGGCAGCACTGCTGATGATTCCTCTTCAAACACTGGAAGTGGAGGAACAGGTGGAGAGGCTCCACAGGACTGCACCCGCTCTCGCTACCGACCTGTAAGCGTGCGGCGTGCCATTGGTACGGTTGTAATTGCCGGCGTGGTGTGTGGCATTGTTTGCATAATGATGGTGGCTGCCGCGGCTTACGGCTGTATCTACGCCTCCCTGATGGCCAAATACCAGAGAGAGCTAAAGAAGAGGCAACCGCTAATGGGGGATGGAGAGGCTGATGGAGAGGACAGGGATGAGAAACAGATCTCCTCTGTTGCCTAAAGGGGTGATGGCATGGGGGTTTGGCACGTCAAAGGCTTAGGGATGAAAAGGGTGAAAATTAAAAGGGCTCAAAGAGATGAGAGATGGAAGAGCTTGTTTTAAACACACAGACGGTTATAGTATCTCTCCCTGTGACTCTCAAACTGACACCTCTCCCACTTTTTGTCTTCCTTTCTTTTTCTATTTTTAACCTCCTCCACTCTGTCGTTTTCTCTAACATACTCCCTCACACACATACCTTATCTGCTCCCAGATTCTCTCTTCCATTTGGACCCGTTCTCACTGCAGTATTCATTCCCAAACATCCCTCCAACTCGCCTACCAGCCACCTACTGCTGTTGAATTTACCAGTATATTGGCTAGGAGAAAAAAAATTGGTTCCTCTCTCTCAGTATGAAACATATCATTTAAGTAGTTACAGAACACTCATGGTGCACGGTGAGCCAGTTTTTGTAAACCTGGGCTGAGATATCAGGGATTCATAATTTGTACGGTATTGACTGGACCAATATGAGAAGAATTTCTTGTATCAGGAAGTAGCCTGCAGTTCTCAGTTTATCTGTAACCTTCTCCTTCTCAGCCTCTCCAAAGCCAGTAAACCCCTCAACAAACCAAGATCTGAGCACAGACCCGTTCACTCTCTTCTGGACTGATCCTCCTCTGATTTCTCCTCAACCTCCAAGACCTCAAGAAAGAAACTGACATTAATGAGGAGAGCTGATAGAAAATTAAGACGATTTGTAGATGGAAATCCGATCTACTACTTTATCAAAGGAAAGATACTGAGGCTAGATCTGATATATGTAACAGAAAACCATTTGGATTTACAGATGAGCATTCATTTATCACATTAGTGGGACTCTGGCCTGTTCGGATCAGACTTCACTTTTGCTCTGGATCTTCTGTGGACTAATTCAAGCCTGGAGGTATTCAAAACTGAAGCTGTCCATGAGATTCTGACTTGGATCTTATCAATCAGCTCAAGGAGGATTAAACCATATGACTGGAATGTTGAATTTGCTGTATTCACCTGCTTCAGAAAAAGCTCCTACTTGTTTGATGCTTAAAATGGTTATGATAAATGTCCGGACAGATCAAAAGAATCAGATCAAATCCATGTTCTGATGCTACTTGGACTATGCTTCTGGATCAAAGAAGATTACACCACAGTTACTGAGATCCAAAGGACCACAGACTTTGCTTTAAAGCACATGCTCTTTGTTCTGAACTCATTTTGAAACTCCTTTCACCTATCAGAGGTGAAAGTTTGCTACTATGGCATAAAAAAAACCTCAGAGAATCCTGGTTTTCTGGCAAGGACTACAAAAATTCATCTATAAACTACAAACTTCAGGCTTGTGCACTTTATTTCCCTAAACAGATTCCCTCTGGCCTCTCTCTTTCTGTCCTGTCCTCCTTCTTTCTTTCTAAGATGGATGAATTGCCTGGAGGGATTATTAAAAAAAGAGGGATTAAACTAAAAAAGCTGCTATTTTTACCCCTCCTCCTTCTCATCCCTTTATCTCGCTATCTTTTTTTTCTCTATCCAGTGCTATTTGAGGAGGTTTTTTTCACACTCCTTAAAGACTCCATCCTTTTGTGCATCCCTTCTCCCATAGTCTTGTCTGTTTGTTTTTCTTGAACAGTCTGCAATATGCAATGGAAGTTGCATGAAAATGTCACTGCCAAAGAGTCCTTGTGTTTAAAAAGAAAACGTAATTATCATTAATTTGAGAGGAATCGCTTGATTAACACTCGTTTCTCAGTGCAGTCACATAAACGGTTTGATTGTTTGCTCTTTACGTAGTGTTTTCATGAGTATCCCTATCTATGGCCTGGTAAACGTTATTATTTTACAGTTAGCAGAGTACAATAACTAACTTAAGTTCCCCCCATACTAAAACTATCGTTCCCTCTCAATTTGTGATTGGCTGCGAATAAACTTATATTAATAGTGTGT
This sequence comes from Pundamilia nyererei, assembly GCF_000239375.1. Classification (NCBI taxonomy): domain Eukaryota; kingdom Metazoa; phylum Chordata; class Actinopteri; order Cichliformes; family Cichlidae; genus Pundamilia; species Pundamilia nyererei. Next base: position 129,482 of record NW_005187453.1, read on the forward strand.
TATCTTATATCTGGGTATGATGCAGATACATATGATTATACTAGTCTTCTATGGTGTGTTGGCCCAACAATCCAGAATCGTTTAAAGTAGCCGTTTACGGTTTTTCTGTATCAATTCATGATGTATGTGTTTTATTGTGTTAATGGCTTCTATGTTCTGTTTTAGATTTAAATATCTGTGTAACATTTCTTTGTTGTTTCCATTTATTTGTGTTGACTAGCTGGTAAGGTTTCTGAAAGAAGCATAGAAAGAGTTTACCAGTTTATGCCTAATGTTAATCTGGTTGGGATCATTTGGCATAGAGCTCTAACATGTATTTTTTTTTTTAAATTTAATAGCAGTGGCTTTATCTCCTACAAATATTTTTTCATAATGCGACTTAATCCCTGTTTGTACAGGATTAGTATTTCCAGGAGGACCAAATTATATCCCTGCGTGTGTATTTCATGCACACAAGTAATGTCTGTGTTTCATTTAAATATACTGACATAAACTCTGGATATGATGGCAAATGTTGATTGGAAAGTACTTGTACTATAAATAATAACACCTACCTTTTGACAGGTATCTACATGTTCCTTAAATGCTCCAAAATTTTCATTTAGAATTGCCAATGCATCTTCTGTAATCTTAAACTGGAATGAGGCAAAAAAGGTGTTTAATTTTCCTAATTAAGTGATTTCCATGATGAGGCTAATATTATCACAGGAATTCTGTAGGTAGGTAAAGTAGGCATCGAGGATTGGACTTTTTACTTCACAAAGTATGGCAGAGTTGTTGTTATGATGAACGACTGGAAGCCCTTGGGTAATATTTCAATCATGTGCAAACAGAGTTATTTTAAAATAAGAAACAGTATTTGCATTTATGAAGATACTTTCTGTCTATATTGCAATTACAAAGATGTCAAAATCTGTATCTACAAGCTTATTTTTAATGGATTGTTTTTACAATATAATAACTATGTTCAATGTGTATTTAAGTTACAATGAGAACAATTTGGAAAAGGTCAGAAAAAGTAAGTCTAGCTCTTCTGGATGCAAGAGAGCTGACTGATGACCAGAAAGAGCATCTCATCATAGAGTTCAAAACACCTTGGGTGTACATTATAACTTAAAATTTGTCAAAATTTAATAACAATGGCTGCTTCACTAACCTGAAAAGATGCAGAAAGCGCTCAAGCAAAAGCAATTTCCAAATTAGCTTCACATTGGACGTCTTCGTGGATGCACATGCTGACATTAAATACTGTGTGATATAACCTTGAATTTTAGAGACTCTGAGGTAGCGCCGTAACGAAAGCAAAAGCTAAACTCTGTCTTTGAATCCAGAAACACTGTCCTCTCACCCCCTGGTCTGCAGGTCTTGTGTTGTTTGTAGCTAAGTATCTTAGCTAGCTTGATCCTGTTCCTATAGTCTGTGTGCATAAAGAACAATAAATTCTAGTTTGTTACGTAAAAACTGCAGCAGCCATGATGACCAAGGGCCTCTGAGACTACACTGCTCAGAAATCTACATGTGTTGTGTTGTTATGATGATTGTGATTATGACAACGATGCTATGAAGATGGTGATGAAGCATTTCCTAGTTAATATGCATTGTTTTAAATAAAAACATATCACACCTATGTCATATTTGCATTCAGACTAAATATAAGGTTTAAAAGAATATAAGGACTATTTATTTAATAAATATAATTTGGATTAAAGAGCACATCAGCAGATATAGGTGGAATAAGTATACAATGTCAAAAACACATTAATTAGCCTATACCTTCATATATATATATATATATATAAGATATATATGTTTCAGCTTGCAGGGGTCTTTAACCTGTCTCTTGCCCAGTCAGTAGTACCAGCGTGCTTCAAGAACACCTCCACTGTGCCAGTGCCGAAACAATCAACGTGCCTGAACGACTATTGCCCTGTAGCACTCACACCCATAGTTATGAAGTCCCTTGAGCGACTGGTCCTGGCACACCTCAAGACATGCTTTCCCCATACACTGGATCCTCACCAATTTGCCTATCGAAGCAATAGGAGTACAGAGGATGCTGTATCCACAGCACTACACTGTGCACTCTCACACCTGGACAACAAGAATACTTGTGCAAGAATCCTGTTTGTTGACTTCAGCTCAGCATTCAGTACAGTTATTCCCGCCAAGCTGATCACTAAACTTGTGGAAATTGGAATCAGCAACTCTATGTATAATTGGATCATGGACTTTCTGACCAACAGAACCCAGCATGTTAGGTCATGCCATGACTGCTCTACCAACATCACACTCAACACTGGCACTCCACAGCGCTGTGTGCTGAGCCTGTTCCTCTACTGCCTTTTCACCCATGACTGCAGACCTAGGTATGGATCCAACTCCATCATCAAGATTGTGGATGACACGACAGTGATTGGTCTCATCAGTGACAACGATGACTTTAACTACAGGGAAGAGGTAAAGGACCTAGCTGTATGGTGTGCTGACAATAACCTGCTCCTGAATACCAGAAAAACCAAGGAGCTCATTGTGAACTTCAGGAAGGAGAAGAGAGACACCCATGTCCTCATCTACATAAATGGCACAGCTGTTGAATGGGTTTTCAGCTTCAAGTTCCTGGGGACATCTCCATCTCCAGCCTGGTCAAGAAGGCCCATCAGCGCCTCTTTTTCGTGAGGACACTGAAGAAGAATCACCTGTCTGCTGACTTACTGGGTAACTTCTACTGCTGTGCAATAGATAGCATCCTGACCAACTGCGTCACAGTCTGGTATGGGAATTGCTCTGTTGCTGACCACAAGGCACTGCAGCAGGTGGTGAAAACCACCCAACGCATCACAGGGACTCCACGTCCTGCCATTGAGGATGTCCACAAGCAGAGGTGTCTATGCTGGGCATGCATCATTCCCAGGGACTATATCTTCCCAATAAACTCTTCTAGTTCCTCCCCTCCAGAAGGCTCTATAATAAGCAGGTTTAATACCAGCTTCTTCCCCACAGCTGTCACCCTACTAAACTCAGTCCCCTGCTGAAACTTTCCATTCACAGTCACTTAACCATCTACACTCCCCCTCATCCCTCCCAATGACCATGAACATTCACTGTATGCTCACATTACAATACGTACTTACACTGTTCACTGTTCACTGTTCAAGAGTGCTACTCTTCCACTACTGTAGCTATATTCATAGCACTCTGTAGATTACTACACATCGGTACCTCTGTATATTTGTTCATAGTACATCTGTATATCTGCCCCTCTGTATAGCAATATAGAACATCTGTATACAGTTCCCTCTCCGTAAATCGCTACCTTATCGTGGTGGAGGGGTTTGTGTGTCCCAGGGATCCCAGGGGCTATGTTGTCCGGGGGCTTTTGCCCCCTGGTAGGGTCTCCCATGGCAAATTGGTCCTGGGTGAGGGACCACAAAAAGAGCGATTCAGAAGACCGTTATGTGGAAAACATTGAGGGAACAGTTTACCCTGCCCGGGATAGGGTTACCGGGGCCCCGCCCTAGATCCAGGCCCGGGGACAGTGGCCGAGGGTGAGCGTCTGGTGGCTGGGCCTTAGTCCATGGGGCCCGGCCGGGCACAGCCCGAAAAAGGGGATATTGGCCCATCCTCCCGCAGGCCCACCACCCACAGGAGGCGCCATAGCAGTCGGGTGCAATGTGTGCCGGGCGGCGGCCAGGAGCGGAGGCCCTGGCGGACTGATCCCCGGCTACCAAGACTGGCAATTGGGACATGGAATATCACCTCTCTGGTGGGGAAGGAGCCTGAGTTAGTGCGTGAGGTTGAGAGGTACTGGCTAGATATAGTCCGGCTCACCTATACGCATGGCTTGGGCTCTGTAACCAGTCTTTTGGAGAGGTGCTGGACTCTGTCTCAGTCTGGAGTTGCCCCTGGTGAGAGGCGGTGGGCTGGGGTGGGTATTCTAATATCCCCTCGGCTTGCTGCCTGTATGTTGGGGTTCTTCCCGGTGGATGACAGGGTTTGTTCCCTGCGCCTTAGGGTCGGGGAACGGGTCCTGACTGTCATCTGCGCTTATGCGCCGAGTGGCAGTTCAGAGTACCCAGCCTTCTTAGAGTTCCTGGGTGGGGTGCTGGAAGGTGCTCCACCTGGAGACTCTGTTGTCCTACTGGGAGACCTCAGTGCTCACGTGGGTAACGACAGCGAGACCTGGAGGGGTGTGATTGGCAGGAACGGCCTCCCTGATCTGAACCCGAGCGGTGTTTTGTTATTGGACTTCTGTGCAAATCACAGTTTGGCCATAACAAACACTCTATTGTTCGAACATAAGAGTGTCCATAAGTGCACATGGCACCAGGACGCTCTAGGCCACAGGTCGATGATCGATTTTGTAATTGTATCACCAGACCTGCGACCATAAGTTCTGGACACTCGGGTAAAGAGAGGGGCTGAGCTATCAACTGATCACCACCTGGTGGTGAGCTGGATCAGGTGGCAGGGGAGGCGCTGGACAGACCCGGTGCATCTAAATGCATAGTGAGGGTGTGCTGGGAACGCCTAGCAGAGGCCCCAGTCCGTGAGATCTTCAATGCACACCTCCGGCAGAGCTTCAACAGCATTCCGAGGGAGACTGGGGACATTGAGTCTGAACAGACCATGTTCACCATCTCCATTGCTGAAGCTGCTGCATTGAGCTGTGGCCACAAGGTGGTTGGTGCCTGTCGTGGTGGTAATCCCCGAACCAAATGGTGGACACCAGAGGTGAAGGGAGCCACCAGGCTGAAGAAGGAGTCCTATTGGGCTTGGTTAGCCTGTGGCACTTCGGAGGCAGCTGACAGGTACCGACAGGCCAAGCGGAACGCGGCTCAGGCAGTGACTGAAGCAAAAACTCGGGTGTGGGAGGAGTTCGGAGAGACCATGGAAAAAGACTTTTGGACTGCCTCGAAGAGATTCTGGCAAACTGTCAGGGGAAAGCTTTGCTCTACCTGCACTGTGTATAGTGCTGGCGGAGCGCTGCTGACTTCAACTGAGAAAATTGTCGGGCGGTGGAAGGAATACTTCGAGGACCTCCTTAATCCCACTGACATGTCTTCCAAGGAGGAAGCAGAGTCTGGGGATGAAGGGGATGACTTGCCAATTTCCGGGGACGAGGTCACTGAGGCAATTAAACAACTCCTTGGTGGCAGAGCCCCTGGTGTGGATGAGGTCCGCCCCGAGTTCCTGAAGGGTCTGGACATTGTAGGGCTGTCCTGGTTGACACGCCTCTACAATGTTACATGGAGATCAGGGGCAGTACCCCTGGACTGGCAAACCGGGGTGGTGGTCCCCATCTTTAAGAAGGGGGACCGGAGGGTGTGTTCCAACTATAGGGGGATCACACTCCTCAGCCTCCCTGGGAAAGTCTATGCCAGGGTGCTGGAAAGGAGAGTTCGTCCGCTAGTCGAAGCTCAGATTCAGGAGGAACAATGCGGTTTTCGTTCTGGTTGCAAAACACTTGACCAGCTCTTTATCCTCTCAAGGATACTTGAGGGAGCTTGGGAGTTTGCCCAACCAGTCTACATGTGTTTTGTAGACCTGGAGAAGGCATTCGACCGCGTCTCTCGGGGTGTCCTGTGGGAGGTGCTACAGGAGTATGGGGTGTCTGGCCCATTGCTACGGGCCATTCAATCCCTATACAACCGTTGCAAGATCTTGGTTCGCATTGCCGGCAATAAGTCAGACTCATTCCCGGTGGGTGATGGGCTCCGCCAGGGCTGCCCTTTGTCACCGGTTCTGTTCATAATTTTTATGGACAGGATTTCTAGGCGCAGCCAAGTGGCGGAGGGCTTTCACTTCGGTGGCCTCAGAATCTCATCTCTGCTTTTCACGGATGATGTGGTATAAACATCTGTATACTTAACTTACTTGTACATAATCTGTACATAACTACTCCCACCTTTTACACTGCCCTTATCTGTATATAATCTGCTCTTCTTGCACTTACTGCTCTTTGCACTTCTGATTAGATGCAAACTGTATTTCATTACCCTGTATTTTTAAATGTGTACTGACAATAATCTTGAATCCTAATCCTAATCTGAATATAGGTATATGTTTTCCCATACTTTTCCCTCTTTTTCCTCTCACCTTTCATTGTTCTCTCTGGGTCCATTCCCCTCTCAGTTTTCTTGTCTCAATTTATCTTTTTGTCACTTCTTCTCCTATCATTTTTTAATCTTCTCACCTTCCTTTCTCTCATCTCTGTCTCTTTATCACTTGCTCAGTCTGGTCTATTGTGTGCCCTTTTTGTCTCCACCCTGATCTTACCTCCTTTTCTCGCTCATTTATATCCTTATTAGGTGCTTCCTCTCCTCCTCCATGTAAAATGTCTTCTCTTTATTCTTTGCCTGCTCTATCCCTCTGTCTCTGTCTTTTTTTATTTACACACACTCATCACTCTTTCCTCCTCTTTTCCCAAGTCTGCCTCTGCATCAGTAGGAATAGGTTTATTTATATACAGCATGTCACTTATGCCACAGAGATATTCTAATCCATTGCTGAGCCCTCAGACGGTATAACCACAGTCTTTTTGTAGTCACTGTGCACTGATTTTGGATCAGCCTCTGACACAGGAAATCCATGGCCTTCATGAAAGAAGAAGAAATTAAATCTGCCACTAAATGAGCATGAAAGCTGAGCACAAGATGCACAGAGACGCTGATAGACAACTGACTGTGTTCTGTCCAGATAAACACTGACACTCAGTGGTTATACGTAGAATTGCAATATTTTTAGATACTTAAAGTCATGCAAATATTAAATATATTTTGAATTTAGGATTTATTTTAGTTAATGTGTAATTTGCAACATTATTAGGTGCAAACATTTGTGCAATTTGAAACACAGAAGTGAAGATAGTCATCATATATCCAATCAACTGAAAAAAAACAAGTTCAAACTATTTGTCTTCACATTTCTGTGCTTGTCTTTTTATTTTGGCACATGTGTGCAAGCTGTGCTTTTCATTGTGCTTACATTACCTTTCTCATTCTTCACAATGCATAAGCATGTAATGTGCATTACAAGGAGTGAATACACCTCTAAGCGTATGTGCTCGAGTTCCTTGACCAAGCAGCTTCTAAATATTTGATTTTGCTATGTGAATGTTACTCTCGACAAGAAACCCTCCATTGCAGTAAGTAACAAAGGTAGAGAGGAAGTTAGGGCAAAGGGGTATGAGAAAAAAATGACATGATAGGGAAAAGAAAAAGGAAACACAGAGAGGAGAAATGTGATGTGGAGGCAGACAGATCTGACAGCTTAGGAAAGCAGAGGCTAAGAAAAGAGAGATGTATGTGAGGATTTAAAGAGGAGCATCAAAGGGTGAAACACACTGAGTCATGTGCTTGTGAGAGACTTGGTGTGTGTATGTGTTCCTTACACACACATACCAATAAGTTTATAAAACCATCCCCTCTGAGTTTGCTGCAGCTTGGAGAGAAGTTGATGGACTTGGCATCTAGTGATGAACTTTAACTTTTGTGCCCACGAAATGGTGATTATTATATTTACTCAGAAAACACTCCTTGCTAGTACTGGGTTGGATTTGTTAGCAGCACATCCTCAATGTAACTCTCCTGTTTCACCACATCCCAAAGCTGCACTATTAGATTGAAATACATTGGCTCACAAAAGTATTCGGCCCCCTTGAACTTTTCCACATTTTGTCACATTACAGCCACAAACATGAATCAATTTTATTGGAATTCCACGTGAAAGACCAATACAAAGTGGTGTACGAACGAAAATGGAACGAAAATCATACATGTTTCCAAACATTTTTTACAAATAAATAACTGAAAAGTGGGGTGTGCGTGGCTGTAATGTGACAAAATGTGGAAAAGTTTGCAAGCCACTGTATAGTGACTGTGGAGGTCATCTGAATACAGCGAATGGACTGCTTTGTTCCAAAAACCAGTTTGAAATGGTTTGAGCTTTGTAACATATAGCATTATCCTACTGGAAATAGATCAGAAGATGGGTGCAATGTGGTCAAAGGGGTGGGCATGGTCAGCATGAACACTCAGGTAGGCTGTGGTGTTTAAAGAATGCTCATTTGGTATTAAGGGGCCCAAAGTGTACCAAGAAAATATCTCCCACACCATTATATCACCAGCATCCATTGATACAAAGCCATTGATACACTGAACCACTGATCCATGCTTTCATGTTGTATATGCCAAATTCTGACCACACCATTAAAACGTCACAGCAGAAATGGAGGCAGGCTAAGCAACCCAAATCTTCTACTGATCAAGTTTCAGGTTCCTGTTCTTGGCTGAAAGGAATGGCACCCAGTGTGGTCTTCTGCTGCTGTAGCCCATCAGTTTGAAGGCTTGACATGTTGTTCATTCCGAGGTGCTCATCTGCATACCTTGGTTGTCACACCTGATTATTTGAGTTGCTGTCGCTTTCCTATCATCTCAAAGAAGTCTGGTCATTTTCTTCTGACCTCTGACATCAACATGATATTTTTACCTAGAAGACTGCTGCTCCTTGGATATTCTCTTTTTTTTCATACGTCACTTAAAAATCAACTTTCTGATAGCCAGTTGGAACTTTGTCTTGACCATGTCTTCTTGAATATAACCACTGAGTAACAGCCATGTGATTGGATAATTAAATTAATTGTTTTAAGAGCACTTGAACAGCAGTTGAACCTGAAAAAGCTGGTGAATGTATAATTCAAAAAATGTTGTTGTTATAACCATATTTTTTGGAATATATCTCATTTATACTGTACACACATCAAATACTGTTTTTAGACATCATAATTATTTCACATCCATCTTTCCTTTGTAGCTTGTGGTTTAATGAAACCCCATAATAGATTCAGTAAGCCAAATTGTAGGTCTAAGTTCAGCCTTTTGCAACAGTGTGGATTCTAAACCAGCAGCAAGAGTAAGAATGTAGCAAAGGAAAGAAAAACTGTAAAAAATGACAATTGGCAAGGCTGAGAGAAAGACTGAAACATGTATTTTAAACTCTTTCTCATATCTCCCTTATCTCCTGTTTTCCACTTCCAAATTTAACAAGATTTTCACACCTGAGATTATTTCTAGGAAAGCTGAGGAACACAGATAAGCGCGTGTTTGTGTCAGTGTGTTTAACTGTGCTTCTGTCTATCTGTCATCGTAATGAGACACCAAATGCTGACAGCCACGCACGCAAACTTGTTCAGAGATTCTTCGCTCGGATAATTATGACTGATGAGTGTATCAGTCACAGATGTACTTACCAGGGCAAACACACACAAACACACACACAAACACTAACCTTTTGCTAAAATGTGAATCAGTGAAACAAAGCCAAAGACTCTGAACGTACAAAATGAGACGCACTCACACACTCAATTACAGCTCCCTTTTTTTTCAAATGCAATAATGTGACACACTCATCAGTGTCACAAGGGGCCAGAACTTAAGCCAAACAAAGCAAAGTCTTGCTGATAATTCAAACCACAGGCAATTAACATCCACTCAACAAGTTCGAATGTCATCAACAAATCCACCAATACATTTTGCAGCAAGCTGATTTTACTTGGTGAAAATGTAAGAAAATTCAGACACGGACGAGGGAGAAAAGAACAAAAGCAAGAGAGCAAACTGGAGAACAATATGCTTTAAATATGCAGGGGTTGAGTGTTTTACAAGAGAAATGGAAAATTTAGAGGCAGAGAAAACACTGAAAGAGCAATGAGAGGTAAGAGGAGATTAAAAAGAAATGAGAAAGAGGGAGGCAGCGGTGGGATGAAGCATGTGTGCAAGAGACAGATAGGGTGTGTATTAAAACAGAAGTTGTCATCCTACCTCCAGCAAGTGCAGTTTTCTTGCCCACCGTCACAGTGACAGCAGTGGCAGCAATCATGATCCTCCCTGCTGGTAGAACAACACACACAATTAGCAGGTATTTACAGTACCTTATAAATCCAAGTATGTGTGCATGCACGGATGCCTTCCAGATATACAGACATGCAGGATTACTGTATGTGCATGCGGAAAATGTTCTTAGAAATATTTATATCCTCGTACACTTAGTGATTGTGGCAGTTGAAATTTAAGCATGTCAAAAATGTGTGTTTTTTAAAAATAAAACATATATATGTGACAGGCTGACTTGGACTGGAGAGGTAGTTTGGATTAATGTAATAAATTTGCACATGCTTCTTCCGTGCATCTACTCTGAGCCTTCGTGGCAGCTGACGCCAACTGTCATCAAACCACACATACCAGCCAGATTAACATTTTAAGCCATTATGTAACACAGATTATGAGAGCTAATCGAGTAATACATTTATAACAGAAGGATGTTGTCAGTGTGTTATATTAGTCCATGTGCACCGTGTTTATATTTCTGTTATTCGGTCACTAAGACGAAAAAGACACAATGACAGCATGGGAAAAAAATGATGCCCAAAAAACTATGTAACTAAGATGGCTTTACGAGAAGGCTTTCTAAAAAAGGAGAGGAGGTTTCCATACTTTAATTGCATGCTCATGCAATGAGAGAGAGAGAGTGAAAGAGAAAGAAGGGAAAAAAAGAACGACAGACCAAGAAAAAATCAGAAGAGAAACAAATCGAAAACAGGGACAACAGGATTTATCTGCTAAAAATCAAATGAAAAAGAGGAGGCATGCCAAGTAAAAGAAACAGTTTTCCTCTACCCTCCTCCTCCTCCTCATTCTCCGCCTCCCTTGGATTATTCCCTCCCTCCTCCGCTTGGGTTTCCACCTCTTCTGCACTCAAGGTGGCGCTATAGTCAGCCTCATAGTCCCTGAATACATCTAAGAACAACACACTACATTTATCAAACTCCTAATACGTATTGGGAACTAGTTTATATTTAACCCTAGAACACTATCGCTGGGTGATTTACACCCGAGAAAATACATTTATATGATTTCACTCTCCTGCAGCTGTTTGCGTGTCGAGGAGCCTGTGCCTTCACCAGGGAAGTCTCAAATGTCCCAGGAATGGGTGGACCAAAGACCAGCTTTCCAGAGTCATTATTTTGTTTTAGGAGTCTTATTTTTCATTTTGTTAGACATGGCACAGTTGAAAGTAAAAGAAGACCACTCTAATTTGTCATGTGTTGTCATATTTTGATATATTTGATTACCTTTCATTGGTTATATTATATCGGGTAAAAATCACTCGGCATTAGTGATCGTGTTACTATTTATAGCGATAGTGTTCTAGGGTTAAAAGTGCATCTCACAAGCGTGGAAATACACCACAAAATGATTATCACCAGTCAACATAAAGCCCCTAAAATTCCTTTATAACTTTAAAAAACTATGCATGTAAGTCGAAGGAAATAGATGCAGAAAATACACAACCACTGTGTTCTGTCATTAGGAGCAGCAGTGTTTCCAGCTGCACACTGTGCACTGTGTAGTGGAGATTAAATTTACATTCCTGCCCTCTGACGCAGGCTAAATCGCTTTAATGCCAACATATTTTTCAAAGCTCTTTAAAAATACATTTTATTCCAGTGGAGCAAAACAAGAGAATTTAATCCAGAGGCAGGGAAAAGCCAGGTTCAAACTTGCATGCTTTTTTTTCTGACTTTTCCTTTCTCAACTACAAAAAAAAATGAGGTTAGTATGATGTGATGGCAAAGATGACACGGCTGTTAATTTTCACACTCTGATGCTGAAAACTGTTCATCAAGACATATCTTAGGATATACATCAAGCTGGATGAAATACTTTACACTTTGCCTCAATAAAAATCACATTTCCCGATCTCTCCTAACCAGTCAAAGAACTTTGTTGATGCAAATAAGAATAATAAGAATAAGAAAAACTTTATTTAGGGAAATTCACATGTCTGACGGGGCTCATCTACTATTTGTATGACACTTGAAAAAGCATACGGGCAGTGGGTGCGAATGTTCTCCTGTATCTCTTCACTTTACAACAAAAAGAGAAGAGTCTTCCAGTACTGCTGTTTCCTTGAAGATGTTATAAAGTGGGTGTTCAGAGTAGATGTTTCATGATGTTTCAGGATTTATGCAAACTGCATTAAAACACATAGAGGGAAACAGAAAAGAGCAGCTGTACCCCCCTGACGGTACAAAAACTAGCCTTACATGGGGGATTCTTTACTCAATTTGCTGAACATTGCAAAAAGAAAAAAGAAAAAACACCATCATAAATAGTATTTCGTAGGATTTGATTGTTTGTTTTATTTTGTGGGTGTGTGTATACTAAGTAAAGGTATGTCCTCCTACCTCTAGTGTCTTGTCTGGGCATGTAATATAGAAACTTTCCAGCTGGGTACTCAGCTGCTCTGCGGTACCACACTGGGAAATGGTCCAGGGTGAACATATTTTCCTTGTCTGTGGAGGTCAGGAAAGACCTGGGGAGAGACAAAATATGCTAAAAGAACAACCCATTGCTTAATTAACAAGAAGAGTCTTTGACACATGGAAAAAAGCAACTGGATAAAGTGGGAAACTAAAATTGGAAAACAAAAAAAATAGTGATATTAAATTGCCTTAACAAGACAGCCATTGCTTTTCAAGAGATATATCTAAAGAAAGGATTTACTAATGTTGAGAATAACAGATTAATGAATATACATTACAGTTAAAGAGACTATAGTTTGGGATTGCTTGTAATATTGCAATATTGCGATTAATAGGTGTAATAATACAAATAGAGGGGATTCCCGGAATTGGAACAAAGAACAGGGGTGCAGGGCAGGAGAACAGCCAATCCCAAACCCAGGACAGGAAGCCACAGGGACAGGCCTGGGGGAGGGCAACCCCAGGGTGAACAATAGAGAGAGTAGTGAGAGTAGTGGAAGACTTATTTGTATCTTCATCTTTGCTTAAATTGATGATTGTAGCTGTGTCTGTCATATCTCAAAACCCTGATGTCTAAATGCAAATACAGCCTAAACAGAAGTCAAATGTTTTGGATATATGCTAATTGTGTTTCTACACAGAAAATTCTCCCAAAAGATGCCACCTGGGTGTCAGGGATTAAGTTCAGTTTACCTTTAATTAACCAAGACGGGGGCATAAAGTCATCATCAGGTCTTCAATTACCATCAGTCTAAGGTAAACCTTTTATAGAGGTTTTTTGACACCAGTTTCTATTTGGTTTTGGATATAATAGCATGACAACATAGATGCAGTTGGACTTTTCTTACTCACTTGCCAATTCTTTTCTCGATACCGGCATACCTCAGAAACCTTATGAGCCCTGAACGGGTCCCTAAGAATGCTGTTTCAATTCCCTCATCCATACTGAGAGAGCAAGAGGGAGAAACAAACAAACGCACATACACACATAAAGAGGAAAAATATATGTTAGTATAGATAAGAATCACCAACTGTGTAAAAAGTTGGTGGCATGAACTGAAGGAACATTTGTGTTCATTTTCACCTGGATACGTTGAGCATAAGGGCGTTCCAGTAAGCTTCCATGGGAGCCGTGACCACAGCATCAAACAGCGTTTGTTGCAGCAGCTGCATATCACCTGTTCAGAGAAAGCAGAAGGAAACATAAGTATAACGGTGTGCTTTTATACTGCTGTGGTCCCTGAGTTCTGGACCCTGGGCTTTGCGTTTTGCGAGTTAACGTTTCTTTTGGATTTTGAGAATGACCCTACAGTATGTTTGAGTGCTGTTTCTTTTGTAACATTGCTTGTGTTACTTGTTCTTTGCTACCTCCCTTGTGGGGGTAACAAAGTATTCCCTGTTTAGATGTCTTCCTGATTCATTTTGGTTACAGTTTTCTATCTTGTGCTGAGTTTATTTCCAGTTTCGAGTCACGTCGTGACTCATTACTGTCTATTCCCTGTTCTAATGTCCAGCATATTAGTATCTCCCTGTGATTCAGTATTCTCTGGCATATTTGATGCTGAGTTGTACAAAACTCACCATTAAATGCTTACTCCTGCACATCGCACATATACTTATTGGTATATAAACTTAGCAGAAAAATGTATTAAATTTTGGTTTTGCTGATTATTTCTTTGTTGTAACAGTGCTTCTTGGCAATAAATCAGACCAAGACATAATAAATCCTGGACCCATGAAAAACGTAATCATCATAATAACTTACTGTATGTGCAGTTCATTGGATCAGATGACTGAATTCAAGAAGAAGCAAAATTAAACAATTTATTTATTTAATAAATATAAATGGCACCATTTAGGGGGAAATAAACAGCAGCATAAGATTTATTACCAAGAAGCAGCAACAAAAAAATATCCAACTAAACACACATTTCTATACTTCTGACATTGATGCATTCATGCGATGCTTGACATTAAGTCACGACTTACACTCCAGATCTGGCTCTTTGCCTGTGAGGTATCGTTCCACAGCTTGAAGCTGACTCAGCTTGCGGTGTGCTGGGTCAATGTCTGTCTCACAGTAGGTCCTACAAACGCACACATATGTCAATTAAGCACGGTGAGGACTTTCAAATATAGTCAAAGTTACTAAATAAAAACGAAAGAAAGAAAAAATAACCAACAGTTTATGCAACTGTTTCTTGTCTTAAAATATATATATTCTCCTTTGTTTATGGGCACCTTGTAGTATGCAACATGCTATTACTCCCAGAGGGTGGTGGTAATGCACCTTAGAAGCTATTTGCCAGCCACCATTAAACAACAAAACCTTTTTTTTTTCAATGTGATTATTTCAATCTAATATAAGATGATAAGATGTCTATAAAGAAAATAAAGAATATAACAGTAAAATGCAATAATACTGCTAAGAGTGAGGCAGAGATTAATGCTGCTGAAAATTGTGAACTCAGAGTCGTCATAAGCATGCAGAGCTGTAAAATAAATATATTATCTCAATCTAACATATTTATTAACATTATTAGTTTGCACTCACTGTGCAGCCGCTGCAGATCAGAGATATGAAATTTTTGATACGTTTAAACACAAGGTTACTCAGTGCATTCAGATTTAACTCTCTCCCATTTCCTAATCCAGGATCCGGGGAAATCACATTAGTCTGCTACCAGATCAAAGAGAAAATTAATTTTATTGATTGAATGTTCTCTTTGATATATAGCCTACAAATGTGACCCATCAATCTTCTAATTTGGGTTCAAGCAGCTGCAATTCCAGCAGTGTAAAAGGGACTTAGCAGCAGATTAGGATCAACATTTATACACAAAACATTTATTTTCTGCATCAATGTTTTATGCTGAATGTAAGAAAATTCCAGTGACAATGCCACACATACAGTTTGCACTGCTGTAACTTTACAGCTTCATTTGATGTAGTTTATGAGCTCTGACCGAATAAGCTCTATTTATAAAAAAAATAATAGTACATCAGATAATCTAGACAGCACTTTACTATAAAAGCTGTCTAATGAAAATGTGGCGTTACCAAACGATTTCAAAACCGAAACCTTCTCCAGACCAGGTTATGTGTTCATCTTAAGTTAGGGTAAAAAGGAAGCACCTTAATTACACTGAAACCTCTGACTTTATGTGCAACATAGACGGTGTTCGGGTTTGTCAGAAGTCACCGTCAAATTAACCTATGGGTAGGACAACTTCCCAAAGTAGGACGGTTTGTCAGAACACCGGATAAACCACCCTGTAGAAAAATGGGAAACACAACCTATCTCACAACCTGTTACACTGCAAGTTAAACTCACCACTCGTTGGCTATGGTCAGATCAGGAGCCAATAAGTCGTGAAGACCTGCGTAAGAAGAGAAGTCAAGACATAAGCCAGGGTGTATGAAACCCAGACACAAACGCAGATGTACAGAGATTGGACACTTACCCTCCTCAACAGAGACATTTCCTATGAAGATATACTGTCCATATCCTTGACTCAACACTATACCCAGACTGTCAACACAGAGAAGGCCAAGACCGTTACAGTATGTGGGAAACTTTAAGAAGGCAATATAGAAAATGTAAGAAGGAGACTTGTTTTGTTTATATGTTTTGTTTTGTTTTACTGGAGAATTTAAGGAATTTAGTAAAGTTTAAAGAAACTGGACAAACCTGAATGGTGTCTCATTGATGACAGTATAGTAGTAATCATTCTTCAGGAACATCACTCTTCTCTGTAAGAAAAACAGGCTTCATAAACACCACAGTGAGCACAAAAAGGCAGCTTTTCTATTGAAAAAAGAGGTACACGGGACAAAAAGGGGAAATAACTGATATAATAGTCACTAAGTCTCCTTTTACATCAACAGATTCCTGAAGAACAAAATTACTCACTCCTTTATCGACTGAAGTTTTCACATCTAAAGACAAGTTTCCGGTTTCTCCTTTAACCATGGCGGTCCTCAGCTTAAAAAAAAGTTAAGCTATATCAGCACCTTAAACTATAAGTCAAAGAAAATAAGTGAAATTAAAGGGTCAAAAATGCGTGTAAGTTTATGTTACCCACTTTTTCTTCGCTGTCTTCCCATTCCACTTCTGACAGATCCACACTGTTGTAGTTGGGTTTAGGCTTTAGCTTCTTACCCTCTTTATACTGCCATACACAAGCACAGGCACACAGACAAAAGAGTATGCTTTTAAAATAAGAGGCATGTACTCATAATCCATTATCTAATACCAACAAAAAAATCCTCGTACCAGAGGTCGCAGGTCAGGATGAGACAAGATGTACCCATTATTGGTGATGAGGTAGGCGTAGCCATGAACACCCAGCTATAAAAAGACCATAAGCAGACAGCCATAAGGAAGCAAACTGCTGACAGTACTGAAGTACAGCATATATGTTACAGGGTGTGTTACTTTCTGGTTTACCTTGTATCTTGTAGCTACTCTCATCAGTTCTCTCAAGGCAACATCAGTTCCTACTACTCCCAGTAGAATCCCGTGCGATAACTTTATGAGGTAAAATATAATTTTAGAATTTTAAATATATCAAAATCACATTAAATAGCGCTCACTCTGAAACGAAATATAAACAATAAGCTCAAATAAAATCTGAGATGATAACAGCATGAAGCCTCGATGGAGTATTGTGAACTAGCTGGAGATAAGTGAGTGACTTTTTGTTAATCTTTGTTTTCCAGGTCACACTGTTAGAGCAGTGGTTTTATTTTGCAGCCAGCTCTGATCTGAAGAAAGGACTTTTTTGATCTGTGGTTTAAAAGTTAATACTGAATCAAACAAGGCTTCCAAATTTAAGGCAGCCTGTTTCTTAGCAGATCAAGGCTGGTTCCTTCGGTTTTAACCCTATTTCTTATACAGATTTATGAATATAAACTCCCACTTTTGTTATGATCTATCACAATTTCATTTCAATTTAATTTACCATTATCAACACAAAGACACAATGTGAGGTCAAAGTTGTAAAAAACTACTTACAGTCTCTCTCTTCTTGCTGAACACAGGCATGGCTACTGAGGTCATCAGGAGCAGGCTTTGTGCCTGAGTGTTGAACAGCTGTGATACAATAAACACACTTTCAGATAAATTAGTTAGCCTGTGGACAAAAAATTAATTAATTAATTAAAAAAAAAAAAAAAAACAAATCCAGGTTTGTTTACAGAGTTTGAAAAAATAAGTGATTTGGAGATACTAGCTTTTTTAAGAGTTAGCTTGTTAAATTACAAGCTAACTCTTAAAAAAGCTAGTACCGGCTTGTATAGTTAAAAAAAAGTTTAAACTTTCCACTTTAGATTACATTTCAAACTGATTAAATGAATTTATAATAAAGCATTTTGAAAAACCACTTGAAATGTGGTTTCAAATGAAAAACCAAGACTTACAACATTAGACCAGCTGGTATCTCGAGGATGAGCTAACTTTAGCTTTAGCAAAAGCTACTGGAGCTCCAAGAAACTACTAGAGGTGACTATAAACTGACAACCACTAACTAGACAAAACCTAAGCATGTCGTTACAAATGCTACACTTTATTTTCTTTTTCTAGCTAAAGCTCTAAAGCTAGCTCCACATACAATTACCTTTTTTGTACTTGGCAACTGAAGTTAATGGTAAATGAGGGAAAAAGCACACATGAATGGCTAAAGAATAACACCTCCAGTAAGATTGTCAAATTACAATGTAATATTTCTGTGGCCAAATGAAAGGGAGGAAAACATAAATTCATAAGAAAAAAAAAAGTTTAATATTAAATACATGTAATAAATGTGCCAGGGAGGTGGTGCTTTACATCTGCATTCTTTATAATGACCATAGTCTAAATATTCAGAATTAAGTGAATATGTGAATATATTTGCTTCCTTCCTCATTTCTCTTTATATATTTAGTTTTTGCATATTTGCTACACTCACATGTTTCAAATCATCAAAAAATATTAAACAAAGATAAAACCAGTTCATTTATTAAATTTTGACAAAAATAATAATATTAAACAACAATAATAAGACAAGCAGACTGACCACACTGTCCATATAGGCCTCAGTCCAAATGATGTCATGATCGTGGTTGATGACCATTGGCCGGCTCAGAACATGGAGGTACTCCATAACGTTTTCCTGGACATCAGCCAGTGTTGAGACATGTGTGTAATAACCTGCAGAAGACACAGAAAAGACACACATGTATTGTAACTCGTATCATAAACTACTCAGATGGAAAACTGAGAAGCGTTTTTTCTTTTTTAGTTTTTGGAAAATAAATTGTTCACCTATTATTTTTAACTCAGGTTTCTGCCTTTGGGTATTAAATTTAGAAGAAGAAACTCATTTATCAGACATCAGAACACCCTGTATTCCAAAACATGAAACAAATATCCCAGCTTGAATCTCCAACTGATACAAATATGTTTTTGACGTTCTTTAAAGCTTGGCTTAGTCTAAGGTTTGTGGCATTTCTACAAGTGGGAGACAGTGACGTCAGTGGGATACCTGCAGTGAAGCTGCTCAGCGACAACAGGCTACTGAAGCTCTGCCAAGTGAATACGTGCAACATATTTCCCCTTGGTAACATCTCCCAAGAGCGCTGGTGCAAACAATATTAAGCAAACTGAAACTGCATCCAAAAGGTTTAAGCAGAAGCTGTTTGCAAGAAAACAGCAACAAAATATCTGTTTGACAGATATCTGCCTGCTAGTAGAAGCAACTATCAGTTTATGCAACAAAATGGATTGCACCTGTTATAGAGACACAGTTATGACATTTTTGGCCAGGGATATGTTTGCAGTGTATCTGTGCTGATTATCAGTTATTTAGCCATGGATTTTAATATGCTAGAAGGAGCTAATGTGATTATTTCCTAAGCTGCTGCATGATGCCTTGTAATTCACAAGAGGGCAGCACCTGATACTTAGTTCCTCATAGTGCCACCTGGAATCACCACAGGGCCAGCACACCTCTTTTGGGAGCACCAGGGGTTTCGTAAGATTCAGAAAATTATTCTTTTTTACAAAAAAAATATTCTTTAATCTTCAATTTATTACTGTTGCTGTCTTCCTGTAATGATTATGAAGGATTTGTCAGTACAAACAAATGTGACAACACAAACAAAGCCATCAAATTTAAAGACACTGGGCTTTACCCTTGTTGTTGCAGGCAATCCATTTGACATTTTCAGCAAACGTCATCTCCCGTCCAATCAGATAGGTGAACACCCGAACCTGGAGAGAAAGTCAAGTGCTATATGTAGTACGGCGTGATAAGCCACGCTAATTTAATACTCAGCTACTACAGCTTTTAAAGGATGATATTTGTCTGTGCTGGTCTTTATAATACCCGTCGTTCTGGCCAGTTAAACTCTTGAAAAACATCTTGGAAGTCCTCCATGGCTCCGTCTGTTATCAGCATGATTGCCTGGTTACACAGGCTGCCCTGCCCCAGTGCAGTAGCCTAAACACATAAATATGCACATCCAGTTTAATCAGTTTTAAAAATCTCCACTCAAGCTCTGTGTATAGTGGAGGTAGGAATTCCTAAATAACTAAATAACTTTAATTATTACGGCCAAGGGGTAGCAGTTGCTATGATTGTGGCAAGGAAAGACAAACCTCATTGAGAATCCTGAAAGACTCCTTCATTGCTTTTTTTACTTTGCCCTCTCCTTTCACATGAAGCTGTTCCACCAAAAGCTTGAAATGCTGGAGCGAGACCCAGAAAAGTAAACACACAGACACTGTCAGTGAGCCAATGCGCTTCCCTTCGGGCAAACGCAGCCGAATTAGTCACAACAGAAAAAAGAGAGCGCAGTAGAGAGATTATCCCCGGCTTCCTGGCACACTGACCACTAACACCAAAGCTACTGCAACACCAGAAGGTAATCAAGATTAATCAACACACAAACAAAGACAGATTCACATACACATATGAGGAGGAGGAATGACCATGTAAAAGGGTTTTACTCAGTTTTAGAAAGCTGTAAGTGTGCATGAACTTCTTTTATAAAAGACAAACCCTGTAAAATGTTGCATCTTGCATAGCTCAAGGATGGATATAAACACTTCTCTAACTAGTCACTTGTATATGAAAATGCGGTTTTAGGAAGAAGTGAAATTTTAATGTGAAACATCATGACAAAACTGAAAAGGAAATGTGTTTTCTTTGGTGTCAAATACTAAAAGTATTTGAACAGAATACTTTTAGTATGAACAAAAACTGCTGCTAACTGCTATTGTCTCTGTGCAAGAGAGGGTTGAAATACAAAGCATTGGCAAAGCCACATACAACCACAGATCAAACATCTACATGCACGACCACTGCACACGGCTGCAGCTATTAATAGCAAGTAAGAGGAGCTCTTGTGTCTGTGAATGTGAATAGTAAATAATTAGAACAATAAGAATAATTGCAAGCGTAGTGAAACTGATTTTATGTGCTGTAAATTATATTTAAATATAGACATTTAGTAAAAAAAGTGACTCAAAACTGTGGAACGATCTACTTTTAGAGATCAGACAGGCTTCTTCTCTACCTGTTTTTAAATCACCTCTTTACCCTGGCCTTTGACACCATGTGAGATATTGGTTTTTATTTTTTTTTTAGTTTAATTTTAGTTGATTCTATGCTGTTTTATCTTGTTTTGCTAATATAGGGCTGTTTTAATTTTTATGTATTATGTGTTTTATTTATTTATTTTATTCTATTGTTTTTAACTTATTTTCTGTAGAGCACTTTGGTCCTGTACTGGGTATTTTAAAGTGCTTTATAAATAAAATTAGTTTGGATTGGATTGGAAACATGCTCAAAATAACTGAAATTGTTGTGAAGTATGATTAACAAAACAACAATATTGCAAATTGCATTTAATCCCACATATCTGCTCTGTGCTATTCTGACAAATGAGACTGTTTGCTTATTTGCATTTGTACTGTTTCACTGGGGCATGTTGTGTACTGCATCTTTAACATGGTTGGCTTGCAGGTTTGTGTTAAGTAATCTATCCAGTAATGAAAGCTGAACAAGACTGAAAAAGTGACCCAGTGTGACTTTCAGTAGGACTAAAAGTGAATGGTTATGTAGGAATATTGGAACTCTTGTATAACAACTGCAAAACTGATGATTGTCTTTCTCTACATGTGCGTTCCCTCTTGTGCAAGAGTGTCAGCCAACATCTGTAAGCCCATTCTGCTACAGAATATCCTATGTATTCACCCAATCAGATCCCTTGCTGACAGGTCATGTGACCAACTTAAAATTGTCAGCAGCCGGCGACCTCACCCAAACTGCCATGATGTGGAGGGGAGTGAAAGTAGGGCATACTTACAACAAATAAACACACACACACTGAGACTGAGCAGACTGAGCAGGTGTTGGGAAGTTAGAAAAAAAAAGGGAGGACAAAGGGATGAGAAGAAAAATAAAACAATGACATTATTGGTGTTAGACATGGAAATAATTCAAGAGAGGAAAAAAGAAGGGAAATTGGGAAGAATATTGATATTCTTAATATGTTAGCAGAGGCCGAAGTCACATACGCTCTCTAGGGTTTTACTGGTTAAATCCTTTAAAGGGCAGGTTGCTTTAACTGTGATGTGATTACGGCATAAGCTTTGTCTTCAGGGTATTAGCAAGATAACTTGGAATTATTAAATTCCAAGAGGTTAATTCACTTAATCAGCCATGAGCATGAACGCATGTGCCATTTGTCAAGAGCTGCTTGTGTGTCTTACCTCTCTGTTATCCAGATCAGCCTGTACTAGCGTGCCCTGGAAGCAGGGCTCCACGTAGCGAACATAGTCACTGTACTGGAGACAGAAACCAATTCACATAAACCAATATGGCGACTGAGCAGCTAATGAAGAGTCAACATGATTAACATTTGCAGCAGGGGACAAACAGTTGTTAGTGCAGTTTTACGACCTGCAGTCAATCACCCTGAACGTCACAAAGTAATTAGATTACACTTAATCTCTCCAACCAACCATCTTTAAATATTGACTGTTCATAATGTAACAATATTGAAGTTGTTGGACTAATATGGAGTATGATTTTAATGTGTTCAAGACCAGTTCTATCAAAGTCAAAGCTAAGTTTCATTTTGAATAGACCTCATAAAAATAATTAACTAAACCATTTTTTAAACTACAGAGTTTAGATATGAAGAAGTACTGTTTTTTTGTTTTGTATTGTTTTGCTGCACGGTCACTCGGCTGAAAGGCGTGTAGCTTTAAATTCTGGTAAAAAATACAGCTTAAAAGCAGGGGATTTGCAGGAGGCGTATGATTACACACGCAGTAATACCAGGATAAACCATGCTTATTACACAGATTTGTAGTTGTAGGGTTACACACAGCCAAAATCCCCCCCAAAAACCTAAAAAGAAAACAAATTTAGAAGCTTTCATGTTACTGAAAATTTGAGTCTGGCATGAACCAAATTTTAAATTTGGATGTGTGTGTGCATATGTACCTCCATGTTGACCTGTGCATTAGTTCCAGTGCATTTGTGCGTTTGGGCTTTAATCTCTATGTCACGCTCATCCAGACTTAGACAAATGCTCATTGCATTTGTCTTTTGTATGACTGTTTGCGCATATACTTACAGCTATGATGTTAACAAAGTCATTTTCTCCCAGGGTGTCCAGGATTGTATTAATGGTGTGCTTGGCTATTGTCAGTCTGAGTCCCTTCATGCTGCCACTGACATCCACGACGATTACTACATCTTTAGGAGATGTGGCTGCTTGTATATACCTAAAAGGACATAGAGAGAAAGAAGGTAGGTATAAGATGCACTACAACCTACATTTAACACCAAGTATGACCAGATTGGGTGTTATGTACTGCTAGTCCAGCAGCTAGGAAGAGCAGACAGTGTTTATCCTTTTATATGTTCCTCTGTCCGTCTGTTCGGTCCCTTCATCTCTTTATTACCATCCCCTGATTTTTCCAAGCTAATTAACATAAATGAGATTTCCCCTCGAGCAGCAGGTGTGATCGGCAACTTTCCAGATTTACTCTGTCTGTTTCCTTGATCTCTGCTTCCCAGGACAACTGTATTTATGTCTGGAAACCAGACAGAGTTCCCACAATCTAAACAGTCCTTTGTCTTTGTGATAGATCTCTTTACAGCAAATAAAATGTCACATGTTTCAGCAGCAAGGAAATAAGCATAAACACTAAATTAATGATGGCTGAATTCTAGTTAACTACTTCAGTGCAACAGTGCATATTGCACTGTCGTGTACACTCACCGCACTTCATTAGTCACACATCACTAGCACAAAGTTAGACCCCCTTTTTCAGAACTTCCTTAATTTTGTGGTATAGATTCAACAAGATCCAGGAAATATTCCTCAGAGATTTTGCTCCATATTGACATGATGGCATCACATAGTTGTTACAGATTTGTTGTCTGCACATTCATGGTGCAAATCCCCTTTAACTAATAAATACGTTTTAGTTTCCTGTTCTTAGCTGACAAGCGTGGCACCCGATGTGCTCATCTGTTTCAAGGTTCAATGGGTTGTGTCTTCAGAGATGCTCTTCTGCATACCTTGATTACAACAAGTGGTTATTTGAGTTACTCTTCCCTTCCTCTCAGCTCAAAGCAGTCTGGCCATTCTCTTCTAACCTCTGCCATTCACTTGATAATTCTTGCTCCATTTCCCAAACACTCAACACCTCATCTAGTATCAACAACCATATCAAATTCAGAGACACTTGAATCATCCTTCTTTCCCATTCTGATGATAAGAATTCTTGAGACAGTCAAATACACCTGGAAAGTATGGGTGAACCATACTAGACTGCCTAATGGTGCATAGTAACTGTTGACTGGGAGTGATCAGATCTGTAAGTGGGGTTTGGAGCTTCATTTTGAGAGGGCTAAAGATAATCAAAAGGCATCAATGGGGAAGGACAGGGCAGTATCGCCATACCAGTTTCTGTTTCTGCAATCAAATGTGACAACACCATTTTCATCTGGAGTCCATTGGATGCCTGAAAGAAAACAGAGAGAGTGCAGATGATGGTCAGAGGACAAACTCCTGCTTGGATGATTTTTTGGTTGAACGGATGAACAACTGATGTCAAAATGAATGCTGTGGTAGCATTGTGTGATGACAAACTGTCAAACAAGGCTGTGATGGGTGACGCAGAGGGTGAGTAAAACAAGCTGTCACATATCTTCTGTTAATTACCCTTGCTCTCGCTCACAAACACAAACGCACGCACTCAGATAGACATGTACACAGAGAATTTATTAGCAGCCAGACTCTCACCGAGACTGACTCATCATGTTTGACTGTTTCTTGCGCTGTCAGTTGCTGTGTAAGTACAGTACACTGTTTGGCTTATGTAGCTGAATGTTTATCTACAGTGCTGTTCATGTTGTTTTAACACTGCATCATCACAGGAGAAAAGTGCAGCCAAGGGTACCATCAATTAACACACTGTGCTACAATTCTGGGACGCACATTTGCTGGCCCAAGTGTAGGTGACTCAGACGTACCTGGATATAGCCTGAAAAAGCCCGTAGAACTGCCAAAGTACTGCCAGGTGAGAGTTGGATCCTCCTGGAAGTTATCAGCGAAAACATCATTCAGAGCCTCAGACATGTAGACTCCATTGAGAATATCAGGATCTACAAAACAGAGAGAGGTAATATATTCTACTGCCAATCTGGTGTATTATGCAGCATTTGCAATTATATTTAAGGCTTTATGGTTGTGTTACCTCTGTTGTAGACATTTGTGGGAACTTGTATGTTACTTTGCTGTATGTTGACTGGCAGTTTATTAAAATGTTCGTTTTCCTCCAATGTGAATTCTCCACCCAGTGGGACTGGATTCCCATCCTCATCCACAGTGTTGATCAACATGGAGTTATAATAGTCAAACTACAGAAAAAAGTGACAGTTGGTGGCTGTACATATATACTAACATGAGTAACCAATAAGAACAAACAGTTGGTTATAATTCAGTTATCAGTCTGTGGATTTTTTTTTCTCAAAAGGGCTGAAAATCAGCTCACAAACTGGATCATTAAAAGACAAATTGAAGCTCGCTCCACTCTTGAGGCTTCACAGTAGCTATCCATCTTTAATATACAGTTTGTGGTTAGTTAACAAAGAGTCCTATATTAAAATGCCTGTCAGGTCATTTCCCTTTTTGCAGCTACTGTACTGGTGATTAAAACACTGCCAAATTATATTTGGGTTTATGGTCATGCATTATCAGGTGTGCAGAGGTTTTGAGTGACAAGTGTGGGGCCGCTTTGTGTTTGCCGTTTGGTGGTGAGGGGTTGGGCATTTGATTTCTCTGGTAAAATGCGCTTCTGAGCTTGTTTTTTGCTAGCCTAATTAAGCATCCTATTTGTTCTCACAGTGAAATATAAGGTAGAGAAAAAAACGTTTAAATCTTAACTGCTTGGTGTGCGGTTACTGGAGGTTGCTGGCTATCACTGTGACATCTGTGAAACCTTCTTGTGATTGCTTTGGTCACTAGCAGATTGTTGCAGTTACCAATGGTTCGCATGAAAGCCCCCAACTTGTCTTCTGACACTCAGCAGCTAAACACAGAGCAGTAGTGAAACTTGGCAAAAAACTGCAACGCAAATGGAAATGAAGAATGTTTGCCTTCAAAGTAAAAGCTTTGCCTTCAGTTGTTACAAGAGGCAAAACTTTTTAAGGTAATCTGTCTCTGTTTGCGGCTAGGGTCAAAACTTTCACAGCTTCACAACTGCTCAGTGACTAATTGTTGAGTCACTTTCTTCCTTGCAAACTTTGGGCAACTGTAGCAATCTACTGCCCTTAGTGTAGTTCCCTATACCTCTTTGAAAACAATTTCACTTAGCCAACCATTGGACAATGAATTGGAGAATATATATTTTTCCTAGAGTGTTGCCAGGGACTCACCAGCCAGTCTCGATGACAGGGTAACTAAGGCCTAACCAAGCTAGCTACTCAGCCAGCATTAGCATTAGCTCGCAAGTTGCTCACACTGCCCTTTTATCCAAATCACATATTCAATTCATAAAAAAAAAACTAACAAACAACAAAAATGGCAAAATTTGAGTTACAAAGCAATAGGTCTCATGGTGTGGACATATATTTTTACATACAGTGTCTGAGCTTTCTACTAGCAATGGGACTCTTATCCTGTATAAGCTGACAAATGAAAAACTTATAAGCAGATATGTCACCCTTACCTCGAGTGTTTCATTGTACTCATGGTCCAGATCTGCATCCTCTGCTGCTTCTGCTAATCTCTGTGATAAAAGCATTACAGATTTTCTTTTTCTTTTTTAATTAGCAAAGTGCAGCATTACACAAACCTACACTAGTTTACCATGTATCAGTGTTTGATTTGATGATTGCCCAGTTGATTGGCATTAAAGGTTTTTTTTACTCTGCATGCATAATTATTACCTTAACAGCTTTCATCTTCCTCCCAAGCATCTCTTCCATTTCTTCCGCAAACCTTTTCACCAGTTCGTCTCCATTCACCTCCTCTATCTTCACTGTACCTTCAATATCCTTGTATTTCTTTAAAACACACACACAATTCAATTTAAAAAGAAAGATTTGTTTAAAAAAAATCTAAAACACTGTGCCAGCCTTTGCAAGACTATTTTAAGACAACAAAACACAATTATAAACGATTTCTACATTTTCAACAACACACGAAACCAAACAGTCCCCTCTGAAAACAGAGATCAACTGTACAGGCAACAATCCTGATACACAAACCTTCACACCAGGCATTTACAGGTGTCCTGACTTCATCCTCTCCCTCCACCCCTCACTATTTTGTACAAAGTGATGGTAATGTTTTCAAAGATTTATAATTCAGATGTATAATAGGCAGATATAAAAACGAGTCTTAATCCTGACATGTTATTATAGCAGTGGCATTCAAAATGATCACCAAAACATTTTTAAACATATTTATGTTTTCTTCTTTTTTCTAGTCCAACAACCAGTCGGCCAAATAATACTCATAGTATTTGTTCACAGTAGAATCACAGCAGCTGGATAAATGCAATTT
Source organism: Pundamilia nyererei (assembly GCF_000239375.1). NCBI lineage: Eukaryota > Metazoa > Chordata > Actinopteri > Cichliformes > Cichlidae > Pundamilia > Pundamilia nyererei. The sequence goes on from NW_005187453.1 coordinate 156,879, forward strand.
AAGGGATCCCATACAGTTACTGCATAAGGACTAAAAGGTTAATTTCCTGCACTAAAAATAATGTAATGACATTTACCCGTCTTGTTTGTTTTGTATTTTTCTGTTGCCTTTATAAAGATGATTACCATTAATTACAATATATTACAATTATTATCAAATTTGCTCAGGAAATAGATTCGATAAGCCATGTGTCCCATGCAACAGTGCAACATCCATCTAATAACTAAGATAAGTTAGATACTCATATGGATAAATAACAGATGTAAAATGAGCAAAACTCACAATATACGGATCTTTTGCAGGTTTGTTTGGGGGGAAAAGCCCTCTTTGTAGCTCCAACATGTTTATAACTGTCAAACAGAACCCCAAACACTCAATATCCTACCCAGTTTACTCAGGCAAGAAGACAGAATCACTAAGTGTTCCACTTATAACAAGAAGCCTATCGATTAGGCAGAGGTGGATGATTTATGGCTCCTTGGTGCAAGGATAAGACTAAAGCGCTGGCTGTTATTACACACCACTGGCTGAATAAAAAGACATTTTGCAGATAGGAAAGATACAGCAAATTAATAGTGCTGTTATGGATACAGTTACTACAGCAAGTGTTGCTCGTGCGATAACTGAAGCACTTACAAGCACCACAATGCTTTCTGTTTTTGATCAGGTTGATATCTTACAAGCTGTGAGGTTGGACAGTGTAGAAAACTGTTTATAACAGCTAAATCAGTAAGGATTGGTTATTTGTACAGCTTGTTTGGTTAACGTTGTTAACACACACTTTGTGAGCCTGCATAGCAGATGGTGAATGGACCTGCTAGCGATACTACAGGGTGGCATGCAGTGCAAGCTCACACGTGCTAATTACTAAAAGGCATGCCTGAATATTTGAATTAAATGTGTCATCACATTGCTCTCTAGGCCATGCGCAGATGTTGTACAGCAAATGTATGTCAGTCTGCCGTGTTCTTATTGGCTGATGTAATGCACAGAAGGGGGAGAAATGACGAATTCACACTCTGCCCCTTTCAGTTTTGCAGCATAATGTTGTATTTTTTGTAAGATTTCTTTGTCCATTCCCAGCTTCCAGTTCCAACTTTAGTTTTAAATATTTGTGTAGCTGGTAATACAATAAGAGGTGCAGGTAGAGGGAGAGCTCAGCCCCAAATAACCTTCCCTGTATGTTCCTCTCTGTATACTTTTGCGTGACTAATCATCAATAAAGGCATGTTAACCATACCATACCATAACCATCATTAAATATAGCCTAAAAATAATCATTTGCCTGTCTGAAATGGGAAATTAGTGAAGCATACTATGTCTTGTAACATGTACTTGGGCATGATGTCTTGGGCTAGTATGTACTGTATGAGTAATAATTTGTTGATATCTGACAACCTCTATTTATAAATGTATTTTATATTAAATAGACAGTTCACCCCCAATAAAATCAAGTCCTACTTGTTTTGATGTGAATAGCCCCATTTTGGTGAGCCTGTTGTAGAGATTTCTGTCCTATTTTGAATATAATGGAATCAAATGGCACTTCACTTGGCATGCTCAAAAGGGCAAGAAAATACATAACACTCAGCAGGAATGTTCCATCCATCCATCCATCCATCCATCCATCCATCCATCCATCCATCCATTCATCCATCCATCTTCTTCCGCTTATCCGGGGCCAGATCGTGGGGGCAGTAGCCCAAGCAGAGAAGCCCAGACCTCCCCTCCCCAGCCACCTAATCCACCTTGTCTGGGGGAACACCAAGGCGTTCCCAGGCCAGCGGAGAGATATAATCTCTCCAGCGTGTCCTGGGTCTGCCCCAGGGAATCCTCCCGGTGGGACATGCCCAGAGAACCTCACCCAGGAGGCATCCTTGTCAGATGCCCGAACCACCTCAACTGACTCCTTTCGATGTGAAGGACCAGTGGCTCTACTCTGAGCCCCTCCCGGATGGCCGAACTTCTGACTCTAAGGGTGAGGTCAGCCACCCTTCGGAGGAAGCCCATTTCTGCCACTTGTATCCGCAATCTCGTTCTTTCGGTCACTCCCCACAGCTCGTGACCATAGGTGAGGGTAGGGACATAGATCGACAGGTAAATTGAGAGCTTCGCTTTTATACTCAGCTCTCTCTTTAGCCGCAGCACCAATCCGTCTGTCGATCTCCCGCTCCCTTCTCCCATCACTCGTGAACAAGACCCTGAGATACTTAAACTCATCCACTTGGAGCAAGAACTCCTCCCTGACCCAGAGTGGGCACTTTTTCCGGCTGAGGACCATGGCCTTATATTTGGAGGTGCTGATTCTCATTCTGACCGATTCACACTTGGCCGCGAAACCGTTCCAAAGTCAGTTGGAGGCCATCACCCAATGAATCCAACAGAACCACACCATCCTTGAAAAACAGAGATGAGAATCTGAGACCACCCAAGTGGAATGTTCCCTTCCAGAAATTCCGAACCAGTCAGCCGACTAATGTAATTCTCTCCTTTTTGCTCTGTTTTTGGTCTCCACCAACTCCGAATGGGAATTTCTGTCTATTTCAATAACTTGCTTGTTTTCAGCTTGCCATGTGGTCCTGGTAATTTGACTTACTGTGCAGTTTTAGACCTGGTTACTGAAAAAAAGATAATCCAAAAACCTTGCTAGGAGACATTTCATATAGAAGCTGCTTTTCCCCCCTATTGAACTCCTTACATGAGCTGTGTTACCATACTGACGAATGCAATGTAAATATTAATGGCTCACCCACCTGGCTGATACTTAATAAAAATGTAACTTCATAGATGAACTGCCTCTTACCTTCTGCAGAAGTTTAGCTCCAGAGTACCTGGCGGACAAAGCAGTTATCTCTTTGCCAAATGACACGGCCCACTGCTGCACCCTGAACAGACAAAATACATTATCAATGGAAGGTAGATACCCTTATATAGGTAAAGACAGAGCTACTAGCTCAAATTAATAAACCCATTATAAAACACTGGAAATGACCAGAAATGTACACAGCAAAACATTTAAGCACTTACTGCACACTCACTACTGACAGAGTGAAGCAGATTATTTGAAGGTGATACTTAAAATAGACATTGTACCGGGTCAAGAGGTTATTCTATGCTCAGTAACATGCAACAATTCTACAAATCCTCAGTGTGAATGCCAATGAGGTAAGGTAATAGAGTTTAGAGAGCAGACAGGATGTGACAGATGGCTTAACCTATGGGGAGTCAGTCAGCTCGCTGCTAGTTTGCAGGCAGTCTTGCCAGCATCGGTACTGAAAACTGGCTTATCATTTGTTGACTTGTTGATATTGTCATTGCAAAATTTGAGCGTGTTCATTTTAAAATGTGAGGGCCAACAGTGTGCAAGCCGTCTACTGTACTGTCAATATTCTTCTTCAAGAGATTTCGTTTAGTATTACCATTCTGGTTAATCATAATCTTGCCGATCCCTGTTCCTGTTTCAAGGCAGCATCAAGAACTTTGGGTTTCAGTGTCATAAAACAATATTGTGATATTATTGAAGCAGGAGATTATCTCCTCTGACACTGGGTTAGGAAATTTGTGCATTTTTAATGATTTATTTTAAAATTAAACTTATTAAAATGGCTATACTATAATTTTCGAACCAGTATCTGTACCAGTCAGATCAAGAACAGGTTGCAGAAACAACTTCAATGAACAGTAAAAGTATTTTACTTACTTAATTTTTCAATAGATAAACTTGATTTTATCCCCAAAGAAGAAAAAGATCTATGTGTACACTTATGCTGTTTATTCCAGAGCAAAGACGTGTTTTTAGTAACAGCTCACAGAAAGGTGCAATGTTTCCTACTGGCATTAGGGTTGCATAGCCTTAGAGGATAAAGATCTGACCTTCTTGGCCTGAAATGTTCCGGTCGTGACACTGTTAACTTTCACAGCCATAAGGGACCTGCTGCCATTTCTTCCCTAGGCAGAGTGCGGCATTTGGGGCTTAGTGACCTATGTTGGACAGTTGAACTCTGGTGTCCCCAGAGCTTCATCTGCCGTCACCAGCCTGACTGCTGACAACACATACAGTAAACTCTTTAAGCTGTATAACTACAAATCTTATACACTGCACTGAATACAACTCTAATCTGCACAGGCAGACATTGCCTTATGGTTTTGGTCGATAGATGTAAGTATGTAAAGCCTGTTATGCAAACATTAACAACATCCATGCTAACAAAGTGCTGTGCTTCTCAGTCTCTCTCAACCCATTCAATTTTTATCACTTTTACATATACAGTCACACACACATGCACACAAATTCTTCTGCTAACACACAGCTCACACACAAACAAGGCTACTGCAGACTGACAGGACTGTATCGATCTGTTCTTGTCTTTCGTCAGCAAGGCGGTTGAAAACCGTTAAGGCGAAAGAGCTTCGTCTTGCCTTTGGAGAATAAACAAACACAGCATTTTGTCCCAAAAAGAAATATCCACCCGAGATAAACTGACCAGTAATCGTACACAGTCTTACAAAGTCAACACTCTGTGAAAGCAAAACACATTACGCAATATAAACCGATCCCTCTCATGGGAAGGCAATCATTGTACATGTTTGAAAAGCAGTTTTACAGTAGAAATAACAAGCCTTGTGATATGTACATATGATTAAATGCAAACATAGCAGGACTCCATCAATCTGTATAAGCAGAGCATTGGTGTTTGCCAGCATGGCTCTAGGTGACTGCTGTGCGTTGACAGCGCTAACCACTTGATCACCATGCTGCCTTTTCCTACACAAAATCTTTTCTAACAAAATAAATTGTAATTTTTATTTTTTTTAAATAAATGTCTCTTTATCTCTAGTCAGACTTATATGTCAGATTATTTGAATGTGGCTGTAGAGAGGAGAACAGTTTGGCAGTTCGCTGTACCCCACAGGTGTCCAGATGGTCCATATGTATGTAGAATAATCAGCCAACCTAGAAGGAACACTATTGACTCATCCATCTGACATATGGCTTTAAGAAGGATCATACTGCACGTAGAGCTGCCAGGGTGTGCACACAGAAATTACCTGATTTAAAAAAAGGCTGTGTGTCTATATTTGCCACTGAATGGCAGCACACTGGGTGCCACTGTGATTCAGGATACAGCCATGATATGGATATGTAAACAAAAACAAATGCAAAAATGAAATTAATTTCAGAATAAATGCAGCTTTATGCAAACACCAGACACCAGTCAACTGTCTATTTTTCTAGCGCAGTTTTACTTACGTTTCTGGTGAGATCTTCATTTGACCATCAGTCATGAGGCACAGTGAACTGGAGAGGATAATCCACATCAGCATCATCAGCCTCCCGCTGTATGGCCCACTTCTGTCTAATTTAATGGCATTCCTAGCTTTTCCCAGACTCCAGCAGTTCATCCCTGCAGCTGCCGTACGCTGGAGAGAAATTGAGGAAATCAGAACAGTGAAAAAGCATGAATTTAGAAATTTAGAAACCCACAGAGAGAGAAACCTGAAGTCTTGGCACAGATCTACACATACAGGGTGGTACACAATGCACCTTCTCTAACCGACATCGACCTCATTAACTGTGAAAAAAGGGTGACCATTAGCATTAACTTCCTCCCTTCTTTGGAATATTTAAAAGTAACAGAATTAGGCCAGCCAGGTTCTGCAGCACCACTTACAGGCTGTGTCTTAGCTAGTTTATGGCAGTAATAACATCTTTATATGAACATTTATCATTTATACCTAGATCACTCTCTGTCAAGTTAGGTTGTTGACTCTTTTGTGCATGCTAATTGAACTATATTCCAGTCATGTATGTTGGAGTTGCACAAAAGCACAGAGTATTATTGCTTCTGTAAAGTCTTGTAGCTATAATACAAAAAATTCCAACTACCACATGCACATCACTGAACTGTTATCACCTTGCGAACACAGTAAAACTAATGTACGTCTTGATCAGGAATGGTTCAATTAATTTTCTCAAGGGGCCACATGAGAAACTGGGACTGTTTTAGGAGACCGGACCAATTCTGTACTCAGAAGGTGGGTTTGATTTGGCAAACTGGTTATTGGATGCCCTTCCAAGGGGATTTGTGTCTTCCTTTGGGGGTTCACCTGAAAGGGCTCAGTATTCATTTTTCGTTATAACAATGCTAAAAAACGTTTTGGGGTTGTATTGAGTTTGATGCGTGATGAATGATGAGTTTTCCAGATGCATTTAATGGCACTTCAAGTGCTATAAGGTGAGTGGCACCAAGTTCTGTTATACTCAGTCTCTATCTACAAAACAATTGCATGTATATGATTTTTGGGATGAACTACCCCATTTAGTCAAAAGCTGCATTTAAACTTTATTAAACTGAAGTAAAGTGCAGTAAGTTATGGCAGAATTTTGGTCACAGACACATATGTATCACTCTTTTCATTATAAAATATTGGTCATCACTTTGTAGCACAACACCAACTCATCTTAAAGAGCAAAACAAAGAACTTGCTTTCAAGATCTTTTTGACTACTTGCCTGAAAGATTATTTGTTCAGAAAAAATCTCAAGGTCCAGTGTACAGCCTTCTGAAAGACAGTCATGTATAGTCCAAATCTTAAGCCCATCAAGACGGGAAAAAAGAGGCTGGCTTTGTCACCAAGCAGGCTAAAATATGTAAAGATCCATAGTAACATTTAGAGAATCTGTGAAAGTCCAAACCGAAAGGATAGCAAAAAATAGAAAAGCATGGGCATGTGACTATAGGTTAAATATGCCATCTTAAAAACATTTACAGTTAACACTGACTTTGGGCTCATGTGGAAAGAACGTGAAACCTTCTTTCCAAGTGAAAACAAAGATGCCATCTGATGCCCAATTTAAAAGCTGGAATATTAATACACAAAATTAAGAAAATAGTTCAGTAAACCCATATTTTCAGAGCTCACAAAAGAACCAAAAAGTATGTAGGTCAAGGAAGAAAGTTGAAACATAGCAAGTGTGAATGATGATGATTCGATGTCAGCTGAGCTGGATGTCCCGGCATACAAAAGAAACTAGAAAGCTTTTGTCTCCAGTGTCAAAGGTCACTTCTGTGCACATGGGATCACAATAGAGCATCTCCATTTTTCTACGCCTCCCTCTCCAAGGCTCTTAATCTGATTTCTGTCCCCCCCATTATTGACGTCTGTTTTTCTTGCTTGCTCTCCGGATCAGCACAATCCGACAAAAATAGGAGTAAACTTCAGTCTTCACACAACTTCCATTATCGGGCAGTGTGATTTTGTTTCTTCCAGGTAAGGCACAAGCACAGATTCCAAAAACAAATCCAACCCTGCTGCAACTTCCAATTATTCTGCCGACCCTTGTGCTGACCTCACGTCTTCACAGGTCCAAAATGCAAAACAAAAAGCACGGGGAGACGACTACGCTGCTGGATGGAGGGTAAGACAGATGGACTAATGGATGCACGGATGGATAGTGGGACTTCCTCTCTCTCCAGAATCTCTCTTCCTCCTCTCCAGCACCAGTTTATACCATAATCCATGCAGGATTAAACCCCTCCTCCCTCATTGCCTCCTTTTCCCACTCCATGCCTCTTGCTCTCTCTCTCCATACAAGCACACCAACACAATCTTTCTCTCTCTCTGGCCCTCATCTTCTCTGTATCGCTCTTTGACCCACTGTCTTTCTACTCTTTCTTTTCTTTCTAGTTGCTTTTCTCTGTTTTTTTCTCTTAATCTTTCTTGTCAGGCTCTCACCTGCTGTTTTGTCTTTTCAATGCTTTCTCTTAATCTCCCTCATTATTATTATTATTATTATTATTTTTAACCAAAAAGGACAGTGGATTGAGGCTATAATAAGAATTCAACAAAGTAAGGGGGGACACAAGAAGGGGATGTTGAGAGGAAGAGGAGGGGAAAGAACACGTTTAACTGACACAATCATAATACAAACACATTGAGACACCTAGTGGACTTTCATTGTCTCACATATACACGTGCACACATGCATTCACAATATTGCAGAATGAATCCATCAGCTCTGTCCATGTCCATATAGCACATTTTTCAAGTATGCTCTCATAGTTCTTTTTTGACTGTTAGAGACACTTTCATTCACATATTCATCCTATAACCCATTTAAAAATTGGTAGTATTATTTTAAATCACTTACTTTTACACCACTGCAAAAAACTGGAAAATAATACTGTACCTCATATGAATGTTTTGTTTTTTTGTTTGTTTTTTTGCTTTTCAGGGTGCTTTTTTAAACACTTACTACAGTAGGTGTTTAAAAATCTTACTTGTGTGAGCTTTTCTAGGTTTAATAAGTAAGCACTGGGCCCCACTGACGAGATTTCAGACCCCAGAAAACAGCCCAGTAAGAAGTCTGGAGAGGGTTTCCTGGTGCAAACTACAGGGTGGGCCATTTATATGGATACACCGTAATAACATGGGAATGGTTGGTGATATTAAAGTCCTGTTTGTGGCACATTAGTATATGTGAGGGGGCACCTCAAGATGGGTGGTGACCATGGTGGCCATTTAGAAGTCGGCCATCTTGGATACAACTTTAGTTTTTTCAATAGGAAGAGGGCCATGTGACACATCAAACTTATTGGCAATGTCACAAGAAAAACAATAGTGTGCTTGGTTTCAACGTAACTTTATTCTTTCATGAGTTATTTACAAGTTTCTGACCACTTATAAAATGTTCAATGTGCTGCCCATTGTGTTGGATTGTCAATGCAACCCTCTTCTCTCACTCTTCACACACTGATAGCAACACCGCAGGAGAAATGCCAGCACAGGTATCCAGTATCCGTAGTTTCAGGTGCTGCACATCTCATATCTTCACACCATAGACAATTGCCTTCAGATGACCCCAAAGATAAAAGTCTAAGGGGGTCAGATCGGGAGACCTTGGGGGCCATTCAACTGGCCCACGACGACCAATCCACTTTCCAACTGTTCATGTAGGAATGCTCGGACCTGGCACCCATAATGTGGTGGTGCACCATCTTGCTGGAATAACTCAGGGAACGTGCCAGCTTCAGTGCATAAAGAGGGAAACACATCATCATGTAGCAATTTCAAATATCCAGTGGCCTTGAGGTTTCCATTGATGAAGAATGGACCCACTATCGTTGTACCCCATATACCACACCAAAACATCACTTTTGTTGTTCCAACAGTCTTGGAGGGATCCATCCAATGTGGGTTAGTTTCAGACCAATAGCGGTGATTTTGTTTGTTAACTTCACCATTCACATAAAAGTTTGCCTCATCACTGAACAAAATCTTCTGAACTGAGGGTCCTGTTCCAATTTTTGTTTTGCCCATTCTGCAAATTCTGTGGGCCGATCTGGGTCATCCTCGCTGAGATGCTGCAGTAGCTGGAGTTTGTAAGGGTGCCATTTGTGAGTAGCTAATATCCGCCGAAGGGATGTTCGACTAATGCCACTCTCCAGTGACATGTGGCGAGTGCTACGCTGTGGGCTCTTGCTGAATGAAGCTAGGACAAAAGTTGTATCCAAGATGGCCGACTTCTAAATGGCCACCATGGTCACCACCCGTCTTGAGTTTGCCCCCTCACATATACTAATGTGCCACAAACAGAACTTTAATATCACCAACCATTCCCATTTTATTATGGTGTATCCATATAAATGGCCCACACTGTACATTGTCAGCCACCCTTGAATGGCCTGTTAAGTTGCTGCAGTTTAAAAAGGTCTATTGTCGGCACACACTACTGCCTCAGTAAAAATTTGATTGGCCACATTACCCATATTTATAAACAAGCCTATGGAGTATGATCTATAAAACTGATAACAATTTGTTTCAGTTTGTCATCACATGTTTTATGTATAGAGTATCCAATGCCATTACCTATAATAAAAAAATATGGTAGTCTACCAACCACTTATCTTTGTGTTTGGACACTCATGCAAGAGGGACATTAATTTAAAGAAAGACAACAGGGGAACAACATGCATACCAACAACATGCCAGCTACAGACTACACTTAACTGTTCTTTAATGCAAATATCTAATAAGTCAATCAAATGGCAGCAACTCAGTGAATTTAGGCATGTAGACATGGTCAAGATGGTCTGCTGAAGTCCAAACTGAGCATCAGAATGAATAAAGGTGATTTAAGTGACTTTGAATGTGACATGGTTGTTAGTGAGTATTTAAAAAAACTGCTGATCTGCTGGGATTTGCTTATGTAGCCATCTCTATGATTTAGAGAAAATAGTCTGAAAAAGAGAAGATATGAATTGAGCAGCAGCACCTATAAGGGCGAAAATGCCTTGTTGATGCAAGACATCAGTGGAAAACGGACAGTCTACTTAGAGCTGACAGGAAGGCAACAGTAACTCAAATAATCGGTCTTTGCTGTATGCAGAATTGCATCTGTGAATGTGCGACACATCAAATCTTGAAGAAGATGGTCTACAGCAGCACCGGGCCACTCCTGTCAGCTAAAAACAGGAAACTGAGGCTACAGTTTGCATGGGATCACCAAAGCTGGAAACCAGAACATTAGAAAACTGTTGCCTGGTCTGATAAGTCTTGGATTTCAGCTGTGACATTTGTATGGTAGGGCTATAAACAACAAGAAAGCATGGATCCATCTTGCCTTGCAATAAAGGTTAATGCCGCTGCTGGTGGTGTAATAGTGCTGGGGATAGTTTCCTGGCACATTTTGAGCTTTTTAGTACCAAATGAGCATCATTTAAACACCACAGCCTACCTGAGTATTGCTGCTGATTTATGACCACAGTGTGTCCATCTTCTGATTGTTGCTTCCAGCAGGATAACGCACCACGTTGCAGAGCTTAAAGTGTTTAAATTGATTTCCTTGACATGATAATAAATTCACTGTACTCAAATTTCCTCCACAGCCACCAGATCTCAATCCATTCGAGCATCTTTTGGTTGTGGTGGAATGGGAAGTTGAATTTATCATGTCAATAAGAACTCAAGTCTCTGAGGAATGTTTCCAACACCTTTTTGAATTTATTCTTTGAAGAATAGGGCAGTTCTGAAAGCTAAAGGGATCCAGCGCAGTAGTAGCAATCATAGTAACAAAGAGGCCAGTGCATGTATGCGTATATAATTCGGGCAGGTCATAAACACAGCACCCTTCTGCACTTGTGGTATTACAACTTTTCATAGAAGTCCACTCAGGATGCTATATCTTTCAGTATGAATCAGTATTTCTAATAAAACATAATGTATCATTAAGCTTTATTTAACTACATACATGCACCAACATATAGCTTGAGATAAATACTGCTACGATACACAGATATTAAACTCTCATGTCTTTGCATATTATACTGTACACACCCACCGAGAGAGAGCGACAGTAAAACATCTGCTCCTGCTATTATGAAAATGCTATAAAACAATTTGGCAGTGCACATAAAGCATTATGGCTGCGGTGGACGCAGGAAGGGATCAAATTGATAACAAACAGTTTAGATAGCGACATGCACCATCACACAGAGGCAATCAGGCAAGCATGTAAGTACCATGTACAACCACGCACGCACACCAGTAGTGCACAACAGCTGTGGGACTCCTACTCCCAAGCTGACCCAGATCACTGATGCTAGGGATGAAGTCTAAGCTCTGAAACTAAAGGGGATGATCGGACAACAGCTAACCTAGTCGAGAACACACTTTTGAGGAGGTGGGTGTATCATCAGTCTACAATCGGAGTCTACAATCGAGAGATGGCTTCATGAATAGAAATAGAGTGGTTTGCAACAGGGTGCAAATCACTGGTTACACTCGAGAACAGGAAGGCTAAATTAGTCTTTGCCAGAAAACCTATAAGTGAGCATGCTCAGGAAATTGGACAGATGAATCCACAATTCACTTGTACCAGAATAATGTGTATCTGAAAATGGGGGAGGGGCTTAAAAACATCTGAAATTCCTAAACAGCTTATGCAATACTTTTGATAAATTCCTTGAATTAAATCTGGAAGTCTGCACTTCAGTCATATCTTGCTTTTTGATTTAAAGTCCACTGTGGTGGTGTGCAGAGGCCAACTAACTGCATTTAACTGCATGTTCACACAGTTCGGAAATGCAGGGATTTAGGCAGCACACAAGTGTACATCAGAGAGAATATGTGTATATTTATTATTTAAGTGAGACTTTTGTTATTGGAGAACCTACCATTTGTTCTTCTTTAGTTAACTAATCGAGTTAGCTCCTGGCTCAGTTTTAAATGTCATATGACAATAAAGGAATCTGAAGGTCTTATAAAATGCACTTTTCTATCAAAAAATTCCTTTTTTTTCTAATCTCAATTTTAAATGTAGCTTGGCATCCTTACTTTATGATTTACATGCTAAACACACTTCTACTAACACTACGGTACTAGAGCAGATATCCCCAAAGAAAGTATTACTCACCTGTGCTCCTGCAGAGTTGGCTTATTGTCCCAACCTGTGTTGGAAGAGTGAAAGACTGAGACTAGGAAAGTGAGAAGAATTACACGAATATTTTCTTGAAATTTAAAGTAGACCACTGCACAATATCTTCCTTTTGAGAATACAGCACTGACAAAAGTGATCTGGAGTCCCTATACAAATCAGAGACTCCGCCTCTCTGGGCAAGGGCGCACACACACACACACACACACACACACACACACACACACACACACACACACACACACACACACACACACACACACCAGAAGTCATTGATTACTCTAGGCCAGGGCTAATAGTCAGCCCTTACATTTAGCTCCATCAGCTAAAGCAATGGTCTGGAACCTCCGAGTCTTAGAAAAAAGAATATGTGTGCATGTATGGGCATCATCCCTTAATAAAAATGTACTCATAAAAAGTCTTAAAAATATTATCCATCCACCCTGACATTCACAAAGATCACCATTAAGTCTTTTATTTGAATCAAAGTTTAACTCTGCTACACCGCTACTGAAGTTAATGGTAAGTAGAATCCATGACAAGGCTGGCTGAGGAGAGGAAGCAGGAAGGGAGAGGAGAGGAAGCCTAGTTTTCCCACACTAATCTACTGGGAGGGAGAGCGCAATGAGCCTGTGTAAAAAGTGATGTTTGACGTTCCTGACAGTAAATAGCACTTGTGAAAGCAGACTCGGTGCCAGTTCTGGTGATTTTAGCCATATCACATGATCCAAATCTGCAGGCTGATTTTGTTTACATTTGCATTTCTATACAAGAAATCTACTTCTCATCTATGTACACGGCTTATGGCATTGTGAAACCTGCACAGGTTTTTGTCTTGAGTGTTTGGGACACTGAGTTTATGTATAATGAAATGATCAAATTGCCATTTGAAGGCAAGAGCAGTTTCACAAACACAACATCCATTAAGCGGGTACTTCCTGTGCTGATGTGGACGTGATTTATACATAAGCCCTGAAAGTGCGACCAAATGTTCCAGCGTTCCAGTTAAAATTACGCTGATGCCAGAAACCTTATTAAACTGTATTTTACTGTGTCTTTAGTTAACCGTCAAAAACAGGGAGCAATTTATTACTAAAAAAACTCACGCTGTATGATCGAGGTTGGTCTGTTCCATACACTTCACTAGGTACACACTGCTTGTACAAAGCTTGCGCCCTTTGCCTTCAGATGTGCCTTAACATATCACAAAGGTGCTCTATTGGACTGAGATCTGGTGACTGTGGAGCCCATTTGAGTACAGCGAACTCATATTTAGAACAAAGTTTGAGATAAGGTTATGTTTAAAGCATGATCTCACATAAAACAAATTTGCTAACAGGGTATTGTGAGGTCATAATTATTATACACATTGGTTCATGGTGCAGTCAGATAGTTGTTTATACTTGAATTTGTAGTGTAGGCTGTAAAGGTGGCAACTTTAATCTGCCCTCATCTTTTTTTGTAATGAAATAGAAAAGTGAGCTGAGCCACCATCAAAGTTGGATCCTGCTTGGTTGTAATAAATGTACCTTAAATAACTTTTCTTCCTCATTCTCATGGTCAATTTAAACTTCAGAAAGTCCTTTTGACCATGTCCAAATGGCAATATGCATTCAGTTCCCACCTTGTGATTGGCTATTTACAGTAGATATTTACATTACTAAGCAGTTAAACTAGAGCACCTAATGTAGTGGCTGCTGAGCGTAAATTTACTGAAATTACTTCAGGTTGTGCCCAACAAATATATGAGGACAACAAAAAAACAACAACAGACACAGGTTTTTTTTTAACATTTAATAGCCAATAAAAATATATTCCAGTTTATGTAATGGGAAAACATCCCAGCCAAAAAGAAAAAAAAAAAAGCCCATAGAAACATTTTAATATTCTGGTTACAGAAACAGTACAGATGAGTTTTGAATTAAAACAGCATCTGACAATATGCTGTAAAATCTTAAACTTTACATTCTGATATACCTTTAAATACATGCTGGTTATTTGTACAATTTTCTTCTTGAGTAAAAAAATAGGGAATAAAATCTTCCTCTTTTTTTCCTGAATGATATTCTCTGCTTTTGCTGCTGCTGCTGCTTCTGCCTGGTAGCTACTGTCCAGGCTGGCTATGAGTTTAACACGCACGTTAATTACCAACTAAAAACCCGGACTCTGAAAAAATGTAGGCAATTTAAGTGCTGAATGAGAAACATCACTTTACATGGCAAAAGTAGTTTAACAGTATTGTGCAAATGCAATAAAACCTTTTAAATTTTATGTTCAATCTCCAACGGGGTCTACAACAAACCTGAACAATTAACAATGTTGCTGTTGATGATTTAATTAACCAAATTTTCTAAGCTTCAGATTATTAAATCATATTAATAGACCACTCTAGGCTTCATTTGTTTAGAACCGTTTATCAGCTTAGGTGATATTTAATTTTCTGAAATCTCTTTACATAAAGCGAACACAAATTCCTTACTATGCGACGTAAACCAATAACCTTTATGCCACTTGATTTAAAACACAGGTATACCTCCAAACTAGTTCTCTGTGAGGTAGTGCAGGTTGTCAGGTTCCTGTAATTTTCTTGTCTTTTTAAGCTGGACTGACATTGACGTTTTCCTTCCTTTCCCTTTCCTTCAAACACATTATAATATTCAGAAAGTGCTGCAAAAAAAACCCCCCTTTTCTTTCCTTCACAATTTCAGCGATTGCCGGTTAAAGTTATGCCGCAGGCTTGCTCGTTCACTTCAATATGCACCAGCTGACAACAGTTAGTTAACTAAAATTACAATGTAGACACGTATCACTGCTCGTGTCTGTTAAAAAGGATAGGAATAAAAGTCATCACGACAATGTAATAACAGATTTAAAAACCTGCTGGTGGTAAAATACACAAACCTGTTATGCCCAAGTAAAATAATAAGAGATTAAAATAATATCTGAAGATGTCTTTTAGCTCTAGACTAGGAAGACTTGTTTGTTAAAGGCTGGCTGGTGTGAGACAACTGACTGAAAGGAAATATTGCTACACTTACTGGAAAAGAAAGAGTATCAGAAACATCCTGGAAAACTGGAAGGTTTGCAGCATGTTTTGTTTTTGCTAAAGACTCAAAGGGTGAGGTCAAGGGTAAAATCTGTATTCAACAGACTAAACCAAATTTTTTTTGAACATGATGTTACTTGTGATAGCTTTGTGCAACAAGAGACTTGGCTTGGAGCAAACAGAGTCAGGCTTCCTAACGATAGAGTGCAGAGGAGGTACAGAGTGTGTGTTTAAGTACGTGTGTGTGTGATTTGGAATAGGAAGTGGTGCATCCATATGAGGTGTAAGAAGTAGCCTCCGGGAAGGGTGCGTGTGTAGAACGAGGGTGTGAAGCTGCATCAATACTTGTTGCTGGAAT
Organism: Pundamilia nyererei; assembly: GCF_000239375.1. Lineage (NCBI taxonomy): Eukaryota > Metazoa > Chordata > Actinopteri > Cichliformes > Cichlidae > Pundamilia > Pundamilia nyererei. Next base: position 172,718 of record NW_005187453.1, read on the forward strand.
CCTTAGCAAAGCGGCTGGCATAGGCTTCATAGATGGAGTCCAGGAATGAGCTGTCGGTCTGAAATACACAAGCAGGCAACTTCATACAAAATCCTCAAGTGTGTGTGTTTGTTTTTGCTTATTCTCTGTTTTTCTCTTTGCAAACAAAACAACTGCACTGATTTGGCTACAACGTGAGCACAACAACTGGACAGCGAGCCCCGTTGTGAAGCCATAATAGACCACAAACTTTAAGGAATAATCACCTGTATCAGATGCAGCAGTGTGGCTTGAAGCTGACTTCTGGAAAGGATTCTGACCTCCTCCTGCAGAGGGGGTCTGGGCACAGTTGAGGGTGTGTGGGAGCTCTCCTGACCAACTGCAGACAACCCACTGCTAGGCTTTGTCTGAGTGAACATACTCGGGGAAAGGAGCAGATTTGGGGCAACAGTGGCTGGTATCCTCTGAGGCGAGATCACCTACACAGACAGGGAGCACTGTACTGTTGCAGCTATCAAGTCACCAATTTAACTAGCATTTGCCATTTGCTCTGTTTATATAATTGATAAAATCAACTACTAACTGTTTACACTGGGCTTTACCTGTAACTGCAGCGCAGCTTTCTGACCTGCAGTGGCTGCAGTTGGGTTTGGGATTGTGCCTAAAATCACACATGCACCCTGGTTTTGGGCTGGCCCCAGGAATCGAGGAGCCAGTCCTGGACAGATCCGGGGTGGCTCACTAGAGGCCAGGCTCTGCTCCTGCTGGACCAACTGGAGCTTTTGGAGGAGCTCATGAGGTGACAGCATACCTGGCACGTGAGACAATCCTGACGAGAAAGCACGAAGGTACCAAAAACAAGAATTACTTTTAATGAGCAGCTAAACAGGTGCACCTAATGAAGTGGTTGGTGAGTGCACTCTACGGTAAATCATTTCCAAAAGTGTGGATTTCCGTGCATTGTGCATGCATGTACATGTATGAGCTCCAGTCCTGTGGGAAACACTGCAATGGAACTTACTACAGATAATGTGTCTTGTAACTGGGAAAAAAATAGTTCCTCTGCAGTTTCTTAATTTAACTACTGTTTATATGTAGTTTCAAATTATTGGAAAAACTGGTTAGAGCTTCAGTAACGATCGGCTTAAGTTTGTGCACAACACTAAAACCCTGCTAGTTAGCGACTGCAAACAATAAAAAACTTGAATACTATACCTTGTGAAGGTTGAATGACTTGATTACTGGTCACCTGAGATGACAACAAACCTGGTAAAGCAAGGAGAATCCCATTAAAACTATAGAAAAGTTATTCTTCCCATAGTTTATTAGCATTGTAATTATAAAAATGTATGTAGCACACTGATTCAGTACAAGGTTAACTGGTCACAAACAAAAAACCTAACACAAAAGATTTTCCCACCTGTTCCCTGTGCAGCTGGAGCCGTCTGGCTGTTTTGCTGAATTTCAGGTTGAGAATTGGACAAGCTGATAAACAGCTGCTGGCTTTGTTGTGCTTGAAGGTGAGAGCGTGACACAGAATTCACCATTACAGGCTGGGAGGAGAGATGAGGGTTCTGCTGTAGAGAGGAAGGGTTGGAGGAACAATTAGGGGCTGTAGAGGAGAAAGAGGTGGTGGGTAGAGGAGGTGGTTGGGTTAGGAAAAGTCTCCTGATTGGATCAGGATGAAGCTGATGCTGGTGGTGTTGTTGCTGATGGTGGTAAAGATGATGGTGGTGGTGGTGATGCTCCAGCGGCACCCCGTTGTCACACAGCCGGTTCTCGGGGGACTCGGACACGGTCTGAAGCACCCCTCCCACAGTCCCGACACCTCTCTGTCCCTGCATGAGCTTTGCGATGGCTGGGCAGTGCTGCTGCTGGTGAGCGCTTGAGGGACTCTGCAACAAGCCAGAAACAACATTTGCTCCATCTTCCACAGCCTTGATTCCTCCATCAGAGGCCACATTTCTGCCAGAGTTCACTGTATCATCGTAGGTGAGTGTGCGAGCTACAGGCGGGCGAGATACTTTTCCCGCTGATGATCCCAGTGCTGGAGCATTTGCAAAAGGGTCAGAGTCAGGTTTAGTTGAACGTTGCTGAGAGCCAAACAGAGTAGCCAAAGAAAGAGACTTGGGCTCAGCACCTTCATTGTCCTGGATGAGAGAAGCACAGTAGAATAAGAAAGATGAGTTAGAGACACAAACATAAACAACACTAGCAGGGTTTTATACACAACAATGGAAGAAAACCATTACAAACTCTCTTTTGTACATGAAAAATGTGATTTTAACAGGGTTAAACTGGGTGTTCTACCTGAGTGTTTGGTTTAACGGGTATTGGTTTAATTAGGTGGGGGTTTCCATAAAGAACACTGCTGCCACCAATCTCCTTTGGCTCTGAGGTTGACTTTTCCTAAGACAGGTGCACAGAGAGAATAGACAAAGGAGTAAATAAATACATAAAAACTATATCACAAAAATTGCCAAAAAAGTAGATTACTATAAGTGATTAACTGAGGATCCTAGAAAATACTCCCTGCATCCTATAGGTCTAAATGAACAAATGTAAATGCAAAGATTATTAGGGCTTAGCTATTCCCAGCATTTTAATCTGTGTTGTTCTAATTGTTTTATTCTCTTCAAAATCCTACAGTGTGCACATACCTTATCATACTCTGTGCGGGCTTTGGTTAACATCTGGATGATGTCCACTCCCTTTGCTTCACCTTTTCCCCCTCCCCCTGCTCTTACTTCTCCTGGGGATAACCAACCACCCTGGGACTGAGCCAGGACCTGCTCCTGCTGGGTCAGACTGCACACATGAATAAAAGTGTCTTCTGTCAAGCTTTGGCAGCTGGTCCATAACTCATTAGTCATTTTTAAGCAAACCAAATCTTGTTTTGAAGATCATCCAATTACAGTTACTTACATCTTCATCCTCTGGGCGATGCGCTGACAGTCCTCCTTATCATAGAACCAAATCCCATGGATTGCCACTGGGGAAGAAGACAGAATTGAACTTTTGAGGACATTACATTAACCAAAATCCAGCAAATTATTTGCAGTAATGACCCTGTTGAAAATCTAGTTAGCTTGGTGTAATAATAAAACTATCTGCTCAGTCCAGGTCAGCAGACAACAAAATGAGTTTCCCAGACAATTGAATGAATGTGTAGCCATGCTGTAGCACAATTTTGCTGCAATGACATCAGTGCAGACCTAACAGATAGATAAACTGTTATTATTAGCCCTGGTGGGTATAACCCCAGGGTTTAAAATGAGTCATTTCCCAGCCAAGCCAATGGGAACAGAAGCCAGCGATGCAATTATACAATGAAACATGGGCCCCAGGAGTGCCCTGATCTACGTAAACACGGTCAGCAAGGGAGGAAAAAGACACTTGCCCAGTTTTGTAGATGGGATGAACTACTTTACTACTACTACTTTACTTTTACTAAGTGATTAATTTTACTGTTTGCATTTGCGCTTTCTTTTGAAAGATTAATCGTTGTTGCATAACCACTTAATTGCAGCCACTAAGGAAGGGCTTAGAATTTTGCATGGAAAAAATTAATTTCCCGCGATGTTCTAAAGAAGCCCAGATCCTGAAGTCATTGAACTTTTTCCTTTATCAACTTGGATGTTCAACCTGCATGACAAGTTTATCAAATGAGAAGACATGTGAGTGGAGGGCTCTAGCAATACTCATGGTGCTACTCTGCCCAAGACAAAAACAACTTTGCTGCTGTTTGTTGATGTCCGGGGAAGATCCCAATCCCCAAAAAGAAAAGAGGCAAAGAGTAAAAGATATGAGAGTAAATTAAGTACAGAGAAAAACTTAAGTAACGCAAAGATAAGTAAGTAAGGTAAAAAAAAGAGCAATCAGTGGGGTCTATACCATGACTAAGTTTTTATGTAATCCAAATGAATACAAGACACATTCCCACACACACACACACACACACACAGACATGAACAAAAATACACACCCACTTGGCTACAAATGGGGCTGGGTAAGGCATCGAGGTCAAAGTGGATGAGGGGAACAGACAGAGAGGGAGAGGCTGAGACACATACGTACACAGAGAGTTCAGTTGAGCCTGGGAAAATAAGCCCAGGACCAAATAAGTAACTGCAGTGGGAGGCTGACTGGTGGAGCCAGAGCCACTTAGTGCTCAGTGTGCTCACAGGGGATGAGACTATTCGACAGAGACGGAGAGAGACACGGTGAAAGTCTGACAGCTGGAAAATGGAGGAAAAATGAGCAAGATGAATGGAAAGAAGTGAAGTGTGTTACAGGGGAGATCGTTAAGCACATCAAAATAGAAACATGTCAGTGAATACTAAAAAGAACCTGTGACATTTCAGACATTAGACACTCCATTTGGCCAGCATGTTGCTCTCTCTCAGTCTCAAAGAAAGGGAGAAGAAGATAAGATAAAAGATGTGCATGTGCTTTTAAAATAGAAGACTTCCACACCAGCAGGACCTGTAGAAACTATATCAACAAGATAGGAAAGAGAAAAAAAAAAAAAAAAGAGTGAGAGCGATACAGAGAGAGAGTGAGCGAGAGAGCCAAAAAGTGGTTGTGGCCATAAGGTTACAAATTCGAGAGGGAGAAAGAGAGAGCTCCACTCGACACTGGAAATTGAAAGAGAAAGACAGAGGGGTTTTTGAAATGTATGCCTCGAGCAAAGTACCAAACCAACTCGACCGGGAACTCCACTGAACGGCCACGTGGGACGACAACTTCAGCAGGACTACAACTTAAGCTTGAGACTGATATCAGGAAGAGTGACAGCTTCAAAAACCACCACAGACACAGCCTGTCTGTTACGGTTTGAACAAAATATATTGGAAACCCAGCAAAGCCTGTAAGTGATTCACAACTGAACCTGTGTGGTCCTTTGAAACCCTCTGCGCCTACGATATAGCAGCCCATCAGAAAGCACCAGCCTTTAGAAACTCTTCAACGGGACACTTAAAAAAAAAAAAAAAAAGTCTTGTGTTTTATGTTTGAGAAACAACGCTTAAAGTTGACATTTCAGTTACTCTGTTACTGTGAGACTGTTTACCTTTAGTAGAGTCATAAATTCAGACAAATTTACAAGCAGAAGTAATGACCAAGATAAATTTGGTACACTTTCACTGCAGTATGAGATCACCTTTGTGAAGGAAGTTCATAGTATCAGTCATGAGGAAGAGTAATAACATCCTTTTCGCCAGCGTTTAGTTTCCTGGAGGTTTTTCAGGAATTACGTGCTCCTGAAGTAAAGCAAACTGATGCTGTTGCATGAGAGGACATTTCAGGGAAAACTGGAGGAGGAGTAAATATTGACATTCAGAGCTAGTAAAGTCTCGTATACCACTTCTGTTACACCTTCCTCTTGAGACTTAACTGCAAGGATGTTCAAATTGCTCTTCTGCATCTGAAACCCTCATAATAAAGAACTACTGGGAAACCTGTAGGTGTACAACCTGATATTTACACAGCGCCATCAGTAGATCTGTGGTCCTAAAGAAGAAAAAGGAAGCGGAGCATCGCGTTTGGCATCTATTGGCCAGATAAGTAATTACTGGCACTGCTTTTTAATATCAGGTCTGAGCAACTTTTACGTTGTGGAGACAGAAAGAGGTAATATCATCATCGGACTGTGAGAACACTGAGAGATCATGCTGAGGGGCCTGTTTGAGAGGAAACCTAAACATGAGAGGCTGCAGGAGGAACCCGAAGTCAGATTTAGAGGATTGCTGGTGACAGAGAGAGACCTGGGATATCGATACATCCCACCTGGAGGTAAGAATCTCCATATAGCCATTGATGTACTTCTTAGATATATGGCATACCAGACATACCAGTGGATTACATACCAGACGATCCGACCCATATCAGTGTTAAATCTAAGTGCTGATATTAGGGGTGGAAATGACTGATTAGGATGATGCTCACGACCTTTTACCTGTTTTATATTTGTAGCACTTTGGTCAACATTGTTGGATGTAAAGTGCGTTGTAATACACTAGAAGTCCACATTGCATGAAAGCATCTGTGCAACTGAAGAGTAAAAAGCACAGAAGTCAGGGTGTGTCAACTGTCATTATCATATCATTTTAACTGCACATCGATTCATCTTATTACCTCACTGATGTTTTTCCACCCACTGTGTTGAAACAGAAGTCTATTAACTTCTCATCACCTAATCCTCATTCATTTGTTAACCACTGCCACAAAAAGTCATTAAAGCGCGACTCTGGTAAGTCAAATTTGTGAGTCCATTTGACATGCTTATGCATGACAATAAAAAGGCAGATTTTGTTACCAGGGTACAGATAGTATAGTGCAAGAAAAAACAAAACAATTTACTGCTGGACTGATAATGAGTTCTAACCAAAGCTGCAAGAAAGATTCGAAAATTTGTCAAAATCATAAAAATTAGATCATACAAGTTTTAGCTCTATATTGCTCATCAGCAACAACCAAAATTCACAAAAATCAGCTGAACAGCTGTATGTGAATAACGGGGCAACTGAACATTACAAGTGCAGATGCTAGACAGGACTTTAAATAGTCTTCCTTTTAATCATGTAGACTAAGATATGTGCCTGGATAAATAATGCCTTGCTTTGGGCAAATATCTCCTCCCTAAATATTGCCTTGTTCTTTGGTATATCTCCGTGCTTTATTTTTAGCATTGGTTGCCACTTTGTGCCAACGGTCATTCCAGGAAGTTACAGCAGCGCTGAGAGCAACATATTTATCTAATGATAAGATTCCACGGCCCCTTCCACACAGAGGTCATGGCGCATTAGGACTGGCAGCATTACCAGCAGCTTATGATTCAGACAATGAAGAACCATTTACAGCAATATAAATTTTGGCCCTGTTTATGCAGTTTTCTGGAAGGACACCACACAAACACCATCATCCTGGAACCGCTCAGTGAATGTTGGCTTAGTCATGCTGAACTTGAGATGTTTTTCACAGCATCTGAGGTGCAGTTTGTCTGGTTGTTTTAATACCATTGTTTGTTTCTGCTACTATTGTTTTGCATAGCTCCTTTTCTGATGTTTTATCATCTTTATTCAATCATCATAATCAAATAGAGTCATTAGGGTAGACCATTAGGTTTGCCATGTAACCACCGACTCTTTGAGTCATAACTCCTCCCCATAATTGCATTTTATCAGAGGAAACCATCATTAACTGTGTTTTGATTACTAGTTTTATATGCTGTTAAAGTTTGCTCCTTCCATGGATAAGCTTGTTAGCTCACTTTAGATTCATTCTCCATTACTGATGCTCTGACCACAGGCCAGCGTTATCACAGATCATCTTTAATGCACCCCGAGTGCATTTAAGGCTGGTGCAAAAGGTGTAATGAGGTCACTGAGCAAAGTTTATGCCAGACGCATCATTGCTCTGAGCCTTCAGGATGTTTAATAATGGCTTTGTGTCAGTAAGAAAAATGAAGCACTACAGTAAGAGGATCAAAGCAGGCACAAGGAATTCAGTGGTATCTAAACACAGCATTCCACCTGCCATTTACTAAGCCTGATGGAGGGAGACCGAGGCAGGGAGGGAGGTCTGTGTGTGCCAGCGACTTCTGAGTGTATGTATGTGTGTTTAGATTATCAGTGACAGTTGCAGCGTATCTAATCTCCGCTGGCTGATTTTGTAGTGCTGTCAGACTCTTGTCCCAGAGCCACACTCAACAATGTGTTTGTGTATGTGGGAGCCATATGTAGGTCTCGGAGTCAGCCTGATAAAATTCACTGGAGTACCTTAGCTTAGTTCCTTATATGGAATTACTAGTTCCTACTTTAATGAAGTGCATGCTGGACTCTTTGGGCACTTTTATCATGTCATCATCTTTTACATCGATATCTTGTGGATATCGATGCAGTTGTCTTTTTTTAGTGTAAACATTTCAAACGATACAGAGTCTTTGATAGTCTTTGAATTGACTAATCTTCAGAAGTTTAGGTAAAATACTTTACTTCCCCTTTTGGTGTGATGGTAAAAACACTAGCAGTAAGAAAGCACAGTTCACATGGCATTAAATCACTGCAGTGTATTCAGTCAGTCAGTTTCTCCTTACATCGTGCGTTGCGGTAAAGCAGGAACGGGTCCTGGAGCTGGAAGTCCAGGTCTTTGGTGAGTGGCTCTGTCAGATTCTGCATGCTGAGCCGGTTCATAATGGTAAAACCATGCCTAGGAGAGGCCAACCTGAAATTTGAAGACAGCAGAATATAGTGTCATATTCTATGTAGTCCTGTGGAAAAACTAAGTATGTCACGTAGCTTGCAGAACCACTGTCAGCAGTAATAATAATTTCACTGTCTCACTTTATCAGTCTCTCAAATCATTGTGGAGGAATTTTGGCCCACTCTGCTTTACAGTGGAGCTTCTTTTCATTGAGGTTTCCAGGCATTCATTTATGTGCAGCTCTCTTAAGGTTCCACCACAGAATTTCAGTCATGTTGAGGTTGAGGTCTGGACTTTGACTGGGTCACTGCACCATCTTCATTAGTTTCTTTTCCAGTCATTCTGTTGCAGATTTACTGCTATGCTTAGGATTATCGTCATCTTGCGTGACCCAATTTCAGCCAAGCATTAGATGTCAAACAGATGGCCCCAGATCTGATCCTCATGGTGGGCTCAATTACGACAAGGTATCCAGGTCCTGTCACTGCAAAACAAGCCTAAATCATCAACCCTCCACCACCGTGCTCGACAGCTGGTATGATGCGTTTGTTCTGATATGCTGAGTTTGGTTTTCTCAGCTCTGTGCATCTCCACTTTTGCCTCATCTCTCAAAAGGACAGGATTCTTGTGGTTTATTCAGATGCAGCTTTGCAAACCTAAGCTGTGCTGCTATGTTCTGTTAAAAGAAAAGAGGCTTTCTCTTGGTAACCTTGCAGTTTCCCTGAGCATTGCTGCACCGCCAAAACTTTTGCTTTTGTAGAGGTCACGTTATATATTATTATAGTTTTGTATATTATCAAACTCAGTTCAGTTTTGTTACGTCCCGTTCATGCCAGCTTAACAGTTTGTAATTTAGTAAATGTGTCACAAATGACAATGATTAACAGTGTTAACATTTTCATTACCTTGTATATATAAAAAGAGTACCTTCCACTTCTGTCTTCTCCTTAAAACAAAAAAGACAACAAAATTAATTAAAGCAACTCCATGTCATAATTGCTCAACCTTATCTCTGTTGATATTAACTTGTGCACCAGCTCGCTATTCTTTCAAAAAGAAGTCCAGTATTTCGACTTTTTGTAGGTGACGAAATAGTCAAAATAGCACATTTCAGAGAACTCTCCAAATATAATGTGAAGTAAAACATAACATAGCAACAACAATTTTTATTTTTATGGAAAATAACGTTAATAACAATAGTCTCTTACTCCTATAAGCTGAGTTAGTTTCAATCTGTCAAAGCGCGCCGAACGGGCAGAGTGACAAAGCTAAGTTAGCACATGATACATTCACCAACCCTCCGGCTTACCCACTCATTTGTCCTGTTGTTGTAAGTATACAGGGCAACTTGGCTCGCCAGGTCCACAATGTTATTGATGTATGGGTCTTGTCGCTGCAGAGCAGCCAGACTTATATCCAGTCCTTTAGCGGCAAGAGAGCTACTGCTACCTGCTGAAGTCGCTGTCATTGTTCCCTATGGAGACGCTAGCTTGTCAACTAGCTTTAACGGCTACCGACTCACAGTAAGAAGAGGTAAAATCCAAACAAACGGAAAGGAAAGGGGAGTTAAATCGATGGCTGCACAGTATTCTATTTTTCAAGTTAAAAATTGATAATTAAAAAACTAAGTCAAGCGCTCCCTAGCTCTAACTGCTACGAGTGAGTTTGAAAATGGCCATATTTCACCGAGATTGTAAACAACGAAGACGTGAGTAGTTGCGCAGCAGCTGCCGATTTCAGCCTTGACAATCAACGTCGAGAAATCGATGGAGCTGTCCTGCAGTCAACTGCACTGAATTTCCTATATATTTCCTTATACAAACCGTCCATGATTATATCAGTATGTACATTATGCTCTCTAGCTGCAGGTAGCATTCATTTAATTATATCTCTGTCATCAGTACAGACTATACTGACGTCAGATGAGGTAATGTTATATCAAAAGGGCTTGCTAAATTATTTATATTGTCTATATATAATAATGGTATGGTTATGTAGTGTGTGTGTGTGTGTGTGTGTGTGTGTGTGTGTGTGTGTGTGTGAGACAGAAAGAAATTATATTTTGCTGTACACTGAGAGTTCATTAGTATTTTTTTTAAATTTAAAGCTATCTTGTTTCATGCTATATTAATTGTGTGTGTGTCCTAAAAGTAAGCAGCTGACGATTCTCTTCTATCATTCACCTTTCTGTTAAGTAGGGTATATTTCAGTGATGATGACTGATGGCACCATATCCTCTCTAACATCACCCTTCAAATGCACTAGGAGGCGCCAAAGGGATGGCTAAATCGGGCATCCATCCTTTCCCATTTCATTGCAAGAGCTGGACTTGATCTAAATGCAAAGGAAGAATACAAACAGGCGTATTTGTAAGAAGGCTTACATTGCAAATATATTTAATGTCTTGTTGTCTACATAAAAAGAAGAGTAGACACAAGCAGTCAAAAGCAAAACCACTTATATTCTAAAATGGACATCTATCCATCTTAAAAGATTTCCGTTTCATAAGAAAATAACCTCTATCTCAGTGTCGAGATAGATTTTTCTTAATTGCATTTTTTTTCTGGTCCTGAGTCACATCAGGAGTTTTTCAGCCATTTGTGCTCAATAAGGAGTGATAAAGAGGAGAGAAGAAGGGCAAAGGCTGCCTTTTCTTGAAAGTCTTTTAGTGTCTTGTTGGACCCAGTTAAGATAGCCTACTTAGTGAAGTTTTACAAAGTTGACAGTTAAAGTGAACATTTGTCAGGCATATTAAAAGGATTTCATTTTTTTTTTATCCCACTGTTATGCAAAAATCTTTTTCCCCTTATTCCTAGGTCATTTCAAACAGTTTCTTCTTCTTTTTGGTTTACATTATCTACCAGCTCTAGGCTTCAGAAATGAGACACATCCTGCCTGAAATTAATACTCAAGGACAGGACAGTAACTGATACAGGAACAGGACTTTCAGGACTGTAAGTTCTTGAAATTCATCTCAGCAATTGCCATATCAGACAATATCACCTGACAATGATTCTCTATATTCAGTTCAACACATTCTGTTCTGTTTCAAGGGTGCTTGAGCAGGCATAGCAAACTCTTCAAGTGAACATATGAGCCCGGTCTCATTCCTCTTCTTCCTTCTGATAGTGATTGCACAAGACGTAATGCTCTGACTTGAAATCACAGAGAAGCTCTTCATCACTAAATTACTGTTTAGCTTTATATAGGCACTTCTTCTCATTAGTGTAACAGTGGTACGCTAACAGTTGCTTCAGTAATTAAACCTGGCACAAGTCTGACATGTAAAATCAAGAGCTGTATCAGAGTGTCCTTGAGAAAAACAATTTAAAAAAAGAAAAACATTCAGCTATTCACTCAGCCCAAGAAACACTGGATAAAAATATCTGCTTCAGATGGTTAAAGGCGAAGGGTTCACCACGCCAAGGCTGTACACAAATCCTTCTCTTAAATATGAATGAAACACTTCCAGGTCAGGCCAAGACACGCATGTCTCCATTAAGATGAAAATAACCTCCTGGTGATTTAGCATGAGCCTATTTGTCAGAGATTTAGTGCTGTGTGTGTTTCAAGGCGCACATGCACGTCTGTCGGAGTGTTATTTATCTGTTTGTTCAGGGTGTGAGTTAGTAAATGATGAGGCTAATGACTTATCCATCAGCAGGTCAATACTGCCGATAATCAGTCAAGACTGAATAGATGTCTTTAGTGGTGGACTAGTGGGGACACACCATGAGATGCTCATGATTGGCTCCCAGGCAGAAATGATGCATGGATTTATCTGGTGGACAGAGTGTTGGAATAGCAAGATTTGGATAAGCATTGTTTTCTGGGGTGTTGTGTTTCTATATGCCCACTGTGCTATACTGTACTAGACACATTGAAAGATTATTTTATATATTAAAGGAAATGCAAACTGATGTGTGCTGAAAAGAAAAAAATAGTAACATCATGTAAAACACTGTTATATGTACATATTTAAAAGTACTAAAAGTACTCATGTAAAAATAAATACACCTTATTATTCAATAGTTTGTAGAACCCCCTTCAGCACCAAAAACTCCTGTAATCGTTTCCTGTAGGACCTTACAGGCTCTCACATCATTGTAGAAGAATTTTGGCTCACTCTTCTTTACAATGTTGCTTCATTTCATTGAGGTTTGCAGGCATTTGTTTATGCACAGCTGTCTTAAGGTCCCACCACAGTATTTCAATCAGGCTGAAGTCTGGACTTCGGCTGGGTCATAGCTACACCTTGATTTTATTTTTTTCAGCTATTCTGTTGTAGATTTGCTGGTGCACTTGGCATCGTCCTGTTGCACGACCTGATTTCAGCCAAGATTTAGCTGTCAGACTGATGGCCTCACATTTGACTTGAGAATGCTTTGGTATAAGCTGGCTGCTACTTATCTTCTTGATTCCCGTGAAAGCAGTGGGGAAACCTGCAGCCAGCTGAGACTGAAGAAGTCACTTTGATGAAAATGCTACGTCCAGATGAACAGAATCAACCTTTGGAGATTTACTTACCTGGATGATTGAGAATGCATCAAGATGAGAGTGTACTTTGTTTTTCACAAGTCTGCATAGAGTCCAGTGAAAACGTTCTTTGTCATGTGACTGTATCTTTTATTACTTTAAGGGAATATCTTTGTAGGTGAGATAATGACCACAATGACTGAATGAGCCTTCCTACATTGCTCAATCTGGGACTATCTTCAGCCATACATGTAGATACTGGTAGACATTACATTTTTCTTCTAGGTCCTCATTAGACTTTAAATATAAAAACTTGAGTTTATACAGTACCATGCAAAAGTCTTGAATCACCACTCATTTATTTATATTTTTCTATGAAAATTAATGCAGTGATTTACTGAAACATGTGCAAACTTACATAGCAATATAGTATGTACGGCAATAACAGTGTGAACAATTCAAATGAGTTTTAAAGGAAGTGTTTGAGCACCTTTATTCTCCAGTACAGCCTGAACTTTCTTAGGCATGCTGGTTTTCTTCTTGTTTTTTGTCCAGATGATCCCACAATGCTTCAGTAATGTTGAAGTCTAGGCTCTGGGGCACTTGTCCATGACTGTGTTAATTGTGTTTCATCTTGTTTTTCTGTCCAGGTATACTTTAGTGGCAGAGCAGGTCATACTACTAGTCTCTCCAGTCTGCATGCCAAAATATCCTTGGGCAAGATACAGAACCCGAAGTTGCTCTTCATCTTTCATGTCTTGTGTCAGATTTCCCCCCCCCCCTATTTCTTTCTTTTACATGACTTTCAGATACATTTTTAAATAATTTTTAGCTTTTCCACTTGTTGTGTCCTCTGTGTGTCCTGTTTCCACATATTTGTTAAAGACCATACTGGGATATACCAAATGTTTAGCTAACAACTCTTGGGAATCACCTTGTTGGTAAAAAAAAGAGTGGTTATTTTATGCCTTGTTATCTTTGGGGTCTGAATGTGTAAACACAGCACTGGATCATCTCTTGAGTTTGGTGCATGGTTTTTTTTCTTTTTTCTAAGTTTTGCGTGAATGATTCATAGGTCAACTTTAAGTGACTTAAACTAAACAAACAAAAAAAAAAACCCAACTCCTCTGAAAATGGTCTGGTACAAAGAATGGACTACAAATGAGTGAAAAGGGGGCCAATGTTTGTGTTTATCTGAAAGGGACTCTCAAGCTCAGTATCCATTTTCTTTTCTTTCTTTTTAAGATAAAAAAAAATTAATGTTATTAAGAGATAATAAACCAGATGCTTTTTTTTCTGTTTTTAAGGGGCAATGTTAAAAGTACACATTTTTTCTCTTTGATTGGTAATAAAAATAAAAACTTTCATCCAAAGTTTTGCATCTTTCTCTGTTCACCAGAGGATTCCCCTTTGACTGACCAGCAGGTTGTTGGTTTCCCACATGGGATACTAGCGTTTGAATGTTTGCCTGTACAGAGATTCCCAGAGACCAACTGGGCTTTAGACTCGCACACACATTTGCACATACAAAGGGCCTGGGCCCACAAATATAGAACAGTCATAAATAGAACTGGTATTCCATGTGCAGGCTGCATTACTGAGGACATTTGTGTATGTGTGTTTGTGCGTCCCCTGGGCAGAATTGTCTGTTCCCACGACCTGCCCTCCATCCGTTCTTCCTTCTCTCACTCATTCCCTTCCTCCCGTCTTCCATTCACTGGCCAGCATAATCAAACAGAAGCTGGTCTGGCTCAAAAATGAAGAATAAGATGCATCTCACAGTCCATCTGTGACACAACCAGTGCAGTAATGTTCAAGCAGCCATCTACAGCAGTGGGAATTTGCTGTTTTGTAGTGATTTCTACCTTCTTGAGAATTTCAGAGGCAGATATTTTTCTCCATAACGTTTATTTGACATTTATGTTATATTTAAATAATAGGAATAGGATAAACTGGTATAAATACAACTTTCTAGCCTGCTAACTCTCAACAGACATAAATAAATACATTTAAAAAGCTGTGAAAGTAGTTAGAATCGCATCTTTATCATGTGACCCTTTAGAGAGGCCCTGTTGCTGGCCTGTTGGCTAGGAGCAACCACCCAATCACACCACCTTGACCAGCTTCATTGTTAAAATTCTAAATTTCTACTTAAACATAAGTATTAACTTTTGAATAATATGGTGATATTGTAGTCAACTGAGGCATATATTTTCTGCAGACAAAGTTCTTACTCACTGCTGAGATGCTATTTTATAATAACCTCTGTAATAAATTCTGGTATTATTTCATTTCATTCACCAGCGCAGGCATTCAACAGTCTGCAATTTCCGTCAAAATACAGTATATTAATATAACATATGATTCACAAAACACTATATATTCCTCTAAAAAACACAATTCAGTTGTCAGATGTCATCAATAGAATCGTTTATCACTCTTCTCCCTGTCTTTACTATGTCTGCAGTGACACATGTAGACAAAAAGCTTTATTCTATTACAGAATGGGTGGGTGGTGATTTTGCGCTATGGCACTGAACAAATGAATACAGGCTGGGTTGAGTCATCAGATTCACCTCCTGATTATAGCCTGCAGTGAGAATGACATGAGGCCTGCACATTGTGAAGTTTGTATTCAGTGTCAAGAAACAATTACATGGGCTGGCCAGTGCCATGAATAGAATCAAGAGTACCTTCAGTACTTTCTGATGTATTATTGAACCTAAGTATTATGTTTGTGGAGGTCTCTATAAGGCCTTCGTGCACATTTGATGTCTAATTATCATCCTCTAATTTGAAATGTTCAGATGCAGTTTTTTGTCTTCTGAATTTATTCGCTAAATAAAGGCACTCAAGGTTCTTTATAAGCCTGAGATAGCTTGTTTTATCTTTTTTATATCAAGCTGCCTGTGGACAGCTTTTAAGAAGCCAGCTCAATTTAAGAACTGACATGTTATTTGCGCAAGAAGCTCTATCCCAAAGCCTCTGTGAGCTATAAGCGAAGCTGACTCTGTGCCATGGAAGCCTGGTCAGAAGCTATTTAGTTAAGAGCTGATGTTGTTGACTTTGTTTGACATTTTACTCTCAAATGAGCTTCAATTCTTTGTTGTGTTACCTAAGAAAGTGAGCCCATGTCTCCAGAAAATGGCTTTGCGTGCCTCAGGGGCCAGGACAAATTTGTTTCTGGCCATGGAGCACAATGTCAAAGCCTGCTTCACTGTCCTGATAGCAAAGGAGAGCGAGAGAGAGACAGAGAAAGAAAGAGAACGAGAGAGAAACATAATTACATTCCCCCCCAAAATCGTTTTATTGCCCTCTAGATAAAAAGGTTCACAGTCAGTCCTTGAGCATTGACCTTCCTGAGCCCGTCTACTTTATGAGATTTGAGTTTGCATTTACACAGCATCTGAGGATCTAACAAATCAACTTCCCTGCGGTTTCTTCCTGCTTAAGAGAGCCATGAAAAGATCAGAGCTTGAGTCATAAAAGAGTTGGAAAAACCAGATATTTGGTGTGTGTGTAAACACAACGTTAGCCAAAGAAAAGAATGGGGTTGAAACAGTCCAGATGTGTGGGCACTACGGACAAATCAGATGTACACATAACTTCTCGGATCTCTGTTTGTTCCTGCAGAAATGAAAGTCTTTGTAGGGCTCAAGCCTGCCATGGATCATTATCCCGCTTTATTTCCCTTCTCTCACACACACGCAGGCACACTTTCCCCTTCTTCTTCCCTGTGCTCTCTCCCTCTCTTCCTGTCTGCAACACACACTCTCACAGGTTTCAGCACCTTTCTTTCATCGAGCCCTCTGTTCCCAAATATTTTGCATTTTGTGGGCCCTCCTCTCCTTTCACCACCCACACACTTCATCATCATCATCTTTGTCTTCCTCCTCACCATCCTCATCCTCATCTGGATACCAGCCGCCAGTTCCACACTATTGCATATACAGTCTCCCTCCTTCTTTCGCTCTCTCCTCTCTCTCTCTCTGGCACACACACACAGGCACACACACATCTGGAAACAGTCAAAGCGTCTACATGCACTGGGAGGGGGGCTACCTCTCGCTCTCTCTCTTTCTCTCGCTCTCTTTCTCACTCTCTCTCGGTATCACTGCAGAGCTGAGCCGCAGAGGCAGCAGAGGCAGAGAGAAGAGAGAGTTCTAACTCCCAATCAGTAAGACACAGGCAGACAGGCACACAGACTGACTGACAGACACACTGCCGGACCATCATGGACTGGATCAAGACAGAGAAACCCGCCTCCGGATGAGACAGGACGGCCTGGCTTCTGTTTTTTGGGGGGACTCTGCTAAAGATTCGTGGAATAACCGACAACCTTTTGGGAGATTTAACCCCGTGCTTCCCGTGATGGAATATTTACGCTCTTCTCATTTTCTAATTTTTCTCCTCTTCTCTTCCTCCTCCTTTTCTTCATCCATCACTTCCACCTCCCGTGCTTCATTCTCTCACATTTTGACACGCTGTTGAAGATGCGCCCGAATGCGTCTTTTGCGCACTTCCATTGCGACCGTCACTGACAGCGCCCGTTTTTTATAACATTTTCAATTGCTTTCTTTCTTTCTTTTTTGTATACATTTATTAAAAACACGAGAGAGGGGAGGAAGAAAGAGAAAGAGAGAGAGAGAGGTGTGAATTGAATTGAACGCGGTGCTGGTCTCATGTTTCTTGCCTAGGGCCCGGATGTACCGAGGGATGCACCGGTGCGTTTTCCCAGCCGGTTCCGCCGAAAGCTCCCTCTTTTTTCTCGCCTTCACCTCCATCATGGGGATTAGGTAATATTCACTCCATCGGAAGAAACCCTCCCCATAAACAAAAACAACGGAATACCCAAAACTGTCCGTGTCAGACAGTTATTTCTTCTTTCCTCCCCTCTTCTTTAATTTCTTTATTTTTTGGGGGCTTTCCCCCCCTCTTGTTATTTTCCTCTCCAGCTTTTCCCCCTCTCTCTCTTCCATTTACCTATAGGGATAACGCCGGACTACATTTATGGTAAATGAAAGCAAAAACATGTACATCCCGGAGGACACCCTTGAGAACCATCAAGGTATGTGGTGCCTTTTTTATTTGTAACTAACAAACATCTAACTGTGCATGAGGGAGGGAGGGAGTAGGTAGCCTATGATGTGGTCTCGAAATGGGGATGGGATGGGGAAAGGAGGAGGTGGAGGGAAGGAGGGGGAAAAGGGGGTGGTAGCTCTTCACTCATTTTCAACAGATGGACAGATGCAGCTCTCTTTTCTCCACTTCCCCTCTGTGTGTGCAGTTTGTGTATTTGATCTTTCCCCGCAGGCCCACAGCACTTTGTGCAGCAAGTGAACTTGTGCCATGATCACGCAACAGAAGGCTGCAGGTAGCCGCGAACAGATACGGATGAGGCCTTTTTTCCTTGCTTGATTTCGTCCACAATTGTCGGTTTGACAAGCCGGAACTCTGTGAGCTCTGTGGCACAATGGGTGGGCAGTGGTCATATTTAGCCAACAGGCAGTTGTAGGCGGTGTATATTATTGTTCAAGAAACATCTGACAGCATTTTGCACAACTACACTAAACTGCAGATACAGAATGTTGACGATACTTCACAACCCGGCGTAAGGCGCTTGCCAACGAGCTCGACCACTATCGATCCCCTTTCTTCTAATCACTAGTTTTATTTTTCACATTTTAAAAGCAAGTTTTCAGTCTTCTTAGGGCTCCTTGATGGCAGCACGAGAGAAAATCGCAGAGATGACAGGTGGCAGTAGGAGGGCCTGTAGGACTTATTTGTCTGCTGAGAATTGGGTTGATGGTGTGCTATTTTTGGGATGGCAGCGAGGACAGTAGATTGTTTTGCACAAAACACGACCCAAAGTTCAACCTTAAGGAGTTTTCAAGTGTTTAAGGGAATCCGCGGGCAAAGAGTGGATTGAAATCCTGTGCCGTGCTCTGTTGTACTGTGGAAAGGCTCTGTTTGCATTGCGCAGTATTACGCGTCGCTCCTTCCACCCACGTTGCAGAGAGCAAAGCCCAGCAATGCATTCGCCTATGGCCAGCCGACCCATACAATTCAGCTAACCCTTATTTATCCGATCACTATTATCACCCTCCTGACCATCATCATCATCGTGGTCGTCGTCGACTTCATCCACCACCTCCAGCACAACCACATACCTCTTCCTTGGCGACAGGTTCCATAGCAACAGGGGATGAGGAGAGGGGTGGCGGTGTATGTGTGTGTGTGTGTGTGTGTTTGTGTGTGTGTGTATGTATGTAGCCTATGTAAGTGTATCCGTGCGTGCATCTGTGTCGCAGCGAGCCACCTTCACCAACAGTTTGTTTCAAGGAGGAACTCACCACAGGGTGGATGTTACCCAGGAGCCTGAGAAGCTAGTTTGATGACAGTCAGAACAGCACGATGATGTGTGTGTTCAGGTGTGTGTTCAGTCTGTAAGACAAGTGTTGCCCTGATTGCCACAATGTCCTCTTAATCCATTATTATCAACGGAAAAGTTTTTTTTTTGGGTCCCCTTTAAACGATATCCAAACAAGTAATGGATACCATCACCACCATGGGGTGTAAGTGAGAGTAAGCAGATCAAGAAAACTGCTGTTTAACACATGTGATTCTTTTCACGATTAGGCGTCACTTGTTATCTTGTGGGTCACTGTGCATAATGCTGTCTAAAAGTGTAGCATGCGAACTCTGCAAAATGTATTTTACTTTAGGACAAGTCAACAGCACATGGATACAGCACAGTTTAACAGTCATGTCAGCTTTTTCTGATGGAGATTGATTTATGACTTCACTTGTAAAAGTGAAGTTAAACCTTGTAACAACCTTTTCAGGTTCAAACATTTTAAAAAGAGTCAGATTAAGACTTTTAAACTCTATTAGAGAAACCTAAGTGAATTTTTGGGCCCTGTTATTTTTGGATTTAGCATTCTTATCTCAGGCTGCACATGTGGGTGGTGGTTTCAGCACCACGGACAGTTCATTCTTCATTGGTCTATTGACAGCTACATGACAGCTATTAAAGAATTACAAAGACATCGACGCTGAGATAGCATTCTTTATATCCTGCTCTACTCTAGTCATTTGTTTTTTGTTTGTTTGTTTTAATGGTGAATGAATCATTTGCATGTATGGGTCAAAGTCATAGAAACCACATTAAATTATGTGCTATATTTATCTGTAGTTTTCATGTGTTAAGAAGGGTTAAGTGGAGGGGAGGGAGGTGGATATATTTTAGGGGCCACTTAACGAGTTTTCCACACATGAAAGATGACAGCAGCCTCATGCAGTGTAGCTATAACAGACATCATGCTTTGGCTAAGTTACAGCAGTTCGGTTTTAATAATAACCACAGTTAAGCCCTTCCTGCCCCTCCTCTCCATCCAACCCTGACCTCTCTTCTCTTTATCGATGGACCTGAAAGAAAAGACAAGTCTCAGACCAGTCGATATGTGAAACTTTAGTTTACAGTTCCTGACATCTAACACCAGATCTGACATTCTCCTTCCTTCATCGATTAGCGTGCATCTTTAGATCTACCCTGTAATTCAGAGTTGATGATCATCTTTACTGCATAATCTCAGTTTTAAGGACTCTTTTGAGTGAGTTGTGAAAGTGCACTCTCGCACTGAGGCACATACAGACCTGTTGCTGCAATGCACGTGTGACCGACGGGGCTGGGAAACAAACAAACACCCGTGGAATCTCTAGTTATTGTAGAGATGCACACGCGCACAAGTATTCACACACAGAGGCATGCACACTTATTACAGCAGCAGTTTTTAGCTGTGTAATCAGCAAGTTGATTTTCCCTGTGGGCATTGTGCTAGAGGCATGATACATCCGTTAGGGGATATTAATTGATTTGCAATTGTTACTCAGGGGTGTTGGCCATCTGCCAGTTCACCTCACTCTGTAATGACTTGACTCGATTTGCTAAACCCCTGCACTGACGTTTTTAAGGTTGTTTCTCACTTACAGACGTAAGCAGAGGTTTTTAAGTAGAAGTGGAGCTATGCAACAGCAGGTTAAAAAAAAAAGGCTTAGACTGGCTTTAGGTTTGTTAGACTCAATGACAATAAATGTAATTAAAGAAAATCCGGATGAATCAAGGTATCTTTTGAGAAGTCAGATTAGCTGCAGGTGGTAAAGTTGTTGCTTTATTTAAAAAAAGGGCAAAAACTAATCAAGCATTTCTTCCAGACGTGTTTTAATTAGAATCCACAGGGGCAGAGTAGCTGCTAAGGAAGCTAAGGCATCAATCAGTGTGTTTGACATAGATGGAAATCTGGGCAATTAGGCGCCAGTCAGCTGTTACCCAAACCAGTTGTTGCTCAATATTGGTGGAATTGAATTCTTGGTGTGATAAAATGAACAGAAACCAATCATTCAACAGTGTTTTGTAACGTGAAAAGTGCCATTTAAAAATAATACGAGTCACAATTAACTTTGTGATCCCTTTATGTTAGTTTGCATTATTCTTTTTTAAAACCTGCATTCATCCACAGTAAGGTAAAATCAGCTAATGTTGGGCCTTGTGTCATGTCTTCAGTCACTGCAAGTTGAAGAAATAATCCTAGATACATTTGATTTAAAAACCAAGAAAAACAAAAAACCTTTTAAACTTTTCTGTTTTTTAAAGACATACATGTCAAGCAGCAAACACAAACACAGTAGATAAAAAACAATAAAGAAAGATCCAAATTTGCTAGTTATCCCCCAACACTTTACATAGAATGGCTGTGGCTCAAGAATACGACATGCTTGTGTCCACATCTGTGAGCTACATGAGAATATAGAGACAGGGTCATCCTTCCAAGCAGTGATTTACACAGGACATAATCACCTTCAATAATTCAGTGCTGTGGCTGAGATGATTAAATAACAAGTCAAAACTGCTGCATGTGTGTTCAAACCTTTATTTAAACCAACAAGGGTTTGTTATGTTTTTTTCATTTTTTAAATCTTTTGCAGTTTTGCCTTTTGCATTCAACTGCAGCCCAGCATCATTATCTCACACGATCAAACCGGGCTGCTGTATGTCGGGCAAAACTGAGCTCTATATGCTGCGATAATAACTCAGTTTCCAGTACTGTAGTGGTCCAGTCAGATAGAGGAAGAACTACCGATTAGTTATTGTGATAAAGAAAATAGAAGCATATTTTCCCATGGTGAACTTAACATATCTGAACTATCATGATGAATTTATTATTATTGGTATGTAGTCACTTAGGTCATCGGGATGAAAGGTTACCATAAACGTTTATACACTGTTTTAGATATTTTTAGATATTCCTTTCTGCCACCGTAATCAGTAAAAATTTATTATAAAAGAATCCTTGAACACAAACGTTAGCTTGTTAGAAAGTTTGTCAAGAGTGTTGAGGTACTTTCAGAACTATTTTGAACTGATGGCAAACTTGCGTCTACGATACTGACACAACTTTTACTTTTATTTTGGAAGTATTTTTTAAACAACACTAGATGTCATGAAAAGATGAGCAGCCAACAGTTATTCAGTGTTGAAACGTTATCTGAGAGTCTATTCCTGGTGGTCACTGCGCTGTTTCACCATTGTAAATTGTGTTTAGTAATTGATAATTTACTAAATGTTTTAACCAAAAGATAGCCATATGCTTACTTTGTCACTAACAGGTACTCTGGCTTTCTCCCACGGTCCAATTACATGCATGTTAGGTTGGCTGTAGGTGTGAATGTGAGCATCTCTGCGTTAACCTTGTGACACACTGGAGACTGTACAGGCTGTACCCTGCCTCTCGTCCTCTGACAGCTGGGATGGGCCCCAGCCCTGCCATGACCCTGAATTGGATAAAATGAAGAAAATAGATGAACTGCAGGCTTTGGGTCAGAGAGACACAGCACCAGTGATGACTCTTGACATAAACCTTTGGTCAGTTTGACACCGAAGCTGATGTTTTCACTCTGTGTAGGCATGTGTAAATGTAAGTGGTCCGAACAGGAATGACATAAACTAAGGAGCACTAGATGGTGAAGCACTTTGCAGAAAAGTCTTCTGAAAGTCTTTTGCAAAGATTGAGCCAGTTTAACTCAGATATGTTTTCTGATTTTTAGAGGGGATAGTAGCAGAAATATTAAGCAGTGCATCAGATTGTTGAAGAGCCCCTATAATTTTGTACTGCCCTTCAGAATCCCTTTAATCTGGTGAACCCCACCCTGGAAGTTGAGCAAAACCACTTAGGTTTAGAAAAAAACTGATTTGCCAGTTACCAAATGATAATTCAAATTAACTCTTAAATAGAATTTCTTGCAAATGAGCTGTGGGCTTGCAAATAGGAATTGCTTTATATTATAGGGTCACAGACAAAAACATCTGGAAACTGCTCTCTCACACTACCCTTAATTCAGGCTTTACAAGAGTAGTATAGAATCATAGAGTCAGCTTATTGTTGACGGGATGTGTGTGCGAAGACATGTTAGTCACAGCGAGGTTGTAATGTTGTAGTGGAGGATGTAATGAGCGATTAAAGGCCAACTAGCATTAAAGAAGCTTATATTAGCATTTTAGAGAGTATAATGGCTTTAACTTAAGGATGTGACTCATCAACAGCTGCGCTTAACGTAAAACTCCATCTGAAAGACAAAAGAAGACAACACAAAGACGGTAGGAAAAGAGGGGTGGGGGGATCGAAGGAGAAATTAGAGAATGAAATGACAGATTGCATTAAAGGTAATAAAAGAGAAGCAAGACTGAGAGAGTGGAGAGCAGAGCTGGAAAGGAGGGATGGAGCAAGAACACTGCCTGGCACTGAAACAGAGGGATCGTAGAGGAACAGACAATGGAGAGAAGAAACTGTAGGAGAAGGGAATCAAGGGATGGAACGACCATGAAAAATAGTGAGCATCGCAGGTTAGGGGACAGGGCTGGGGCCGAGGGAGAACAAGAACTGATGGAGCACAGTTGGAGGAGGAGAAGGAGGGAGGATTATCCGTGACTCTGTCTTGCTTAAGCCTCTGGTTGGATATTGGAAATCTATCCAGAGGCTGTCCTCTGCTCTTAGTGCTATCGGGCCTCAGTCTTCATTTCTGGTGGGACAATATGCCAACACCGGCAGCACTGAGTGTGTTTTGTGAGTGTATGTGTGTGTGAGAGTGTGCATTTGCAACTGGCTGCCTGCCTACATGCATTGTGCCTGCTTGGCTGCCTCAGTGTGTGTATGCGTCTGTGTTTGGACATGTGTCTTACCTCTCTGATGCAAACCCATACACAGACACACACACAGCCTCCTATTCTATTGATCTGGCTGAAGCCACAAGCGGAAATAATGAATACGGACCTGTAGCATCTTCTGCGCTCTCTACTCTTCACCACGCTCCCTCTTTTTGACTGCAAGTTCTCCGTCTCAGGTGCCTTACCTTAGCTAACCCTCAACTTATTGGCTGCTGTTTGACTATCAAAGTTCCCTAAAGCTTCACTGAGGATTAGTGCTTCAATAATGGTGTTATGGTTAGATTCTTCAATTTTTTTGCAGGAATTTTCCACAGATTGTGTTGATGTATGTCATGAATGCAAAATTGATTATGTGGCAGTGAAAGTATTTTTCCACCTTACATGAATTTAATGATAAAACATCCCTGCAAAGCATTATATGCACTTCTATGTGCTTTCAAGAAAGATTTATACAAAACCAATTCTACACTAAACATAAGAGCAATGAAATTCAGTGCTGCAGGCCTATTAGGACATAGTGGGAGGGACTTGATTATAACTTATTCCACATTTAAGTCACATCTAGGCTCTTGCATGGACATATGGAAACTGGTTAAAAATTTATATTTCAGTCTTATGTGCCATGTCTATGTTTCATGTGATGCCTGCAGCATCACCAAGGATCTACAGCACCCATGTGTGTTTAACGCCTCCACTGCTCAGGAGCTGTATGCAAGTTTGTCTTTGGGTGTGTTTGCCTCCTCTATGATGAAGAAGTGAGAGAAGAGTCGGGAGCAGTCTGTCATTCATGATCTGCCATGCATTTGCCTCTTTCGATTTTTCAGCTTTTTTCTCTCTCTATCTCGCAGTTTCTAAATAATTTCTGCCTGTAGAGAAATTACTTTGAATTCTCTCATTTGCTCTCAACCCCAGCCCGACCCGCCCTCCAATCAATCCGCTATCCATTTGGTTTTAGCTCACGAGGTTTAATATGTTTCCTTTCTTCTGTGAAATAATCGGTCCATCTGCCTGCATTTACTGTAAGGCTCGATAGTATTTGCTGTAGATATAACCACAGAAAAGCAAGATAGAAAACACTCTTTATTGCCCCAATGGGGGTGCTCTGCCTATAAGATCAACACATTCACTACTCAACACAAAGTAGATAAACCACAAGTCAGTACACTAACAAGCATGCATCTGGCCTGTTGCTCTAATGTATATGCAGTAAGAGCTTTCCCCGTAGCCACACGGATGTTTTTGATAACCACTAGCCCGTTCTTTGTGCACTCATGACTTGATATTTATATTCTGTATTGCTTTAAGAAAGGTATGTGCTTGAAAGGTTGACTGTGGAGATTTCTTTTTAGATTGTGTAAGTTTTGTCAGCAGACATTTAAAATCAGGAAGCAGGACATCCTCTGTGAAGCAGGAACGTTTTGCCTTATTTTAGAGGAAACACCAGAGCGGTGGGTCATGTTACTACTGGAGCTTTCTGAGAATTTACTCTGTCCAAATTAGTAGCCTGATGTTAGAGGAAATTGTCTTTCCACCCCGTTTCCAACCTCAGCCTGATATTGTTCCCACTTTAAATGATTTCCATGTGAGAGGGGAGACCGTAGCATCTGCCTCAATCTAACGTCATTGTATTTTAAAAGTGAAGCAGATCATTCAGCAGCAATACCAGGATTTGCTCCTGGTACTTGACAACAGCTAGACATTGACATTAATCTTAGCTTGTCCAACCCTGTGGTGTTTTTTATGTACGAGGAAGAAGGGCGTGCACGTTTTGATAAGTCTGGCGCTTTCTTAGCTATCAAATTCCACAAAATGACACTAGAAGAACAAAGGGGATGATGGTGATGCTTTAAGCGTGCAGCACCGTGAACTTCCCCCTGACGTCATCCTTTTACTGTTTATGGCAGTCAACAATGTCAGCGCACGTCACGGCTGTCATTTTGTCTTCACTTCAAGAAACACATTAACTCCAACCAACATGAAAATGCCAGGAATTTAAAATAAGAAGGGGCTTTTTATAGTCTGTTGAAACACAGCAGTGTGGTTTGCCAAATGATGTGCCTAAAGTTCCCGAGAACTCGCCTCAAACTATTGCCTATAGCATCAAATATTTATGGGAACAAAACACTCAGCGATATGATATCATTATTTATGAAACATTTGTGTGCCGCACTCATTCATCACCATTTAGATTATGCAGTGTAAACACCCTTTTCAGTATTATTGTGTTATTTTCATTTAATTCTACTTGTCAGTAACCCCTCAGTAGTCAGTAAATTAGCTCAATTTCTTTTGGTATTATTGTTTTTTGGGGTATTGTTTGGCATTATTGGATAGGACAATATTAGAAGGAAAATACGTAGATAGTAAGACAGAATGGTTCCAGAAAACTGAACCATTTGGCATGCAGGTCACCTGTTCAACCAAGTGAGCTATAGTTTTCCAAAGAGCTACTAATTGATGATTGGTCCATGGCCTTCACCAATGAACCCGGATGACAAATCGCAGCAGAAATCTGTCAAGTCAAATAACAAAGTGTTCAGTTTTGGCTCAGCCATACAGATTCTAATAGCTTATTGCAATAAAAAATGCAATGAAATACTTTAAGTTTTGACAGCCTTTAAAGAAACAGAAGTGTCCATGATGTGTTGCAAATGTGCACACTTGATGTTGAGATTATTTCAGTTGCTATACTTCACATTTATGACTATCATAATCTAATCAAATGGAGTGACATGTCGACTAGTTTCTTTCTGTTTAACAAAGCAACTATATTTGTAAATAACATCCATGTTTTCATTTCACATGCTGTATTTCTCCTATTCTGACACCCGGTGACAAGTTTAACTACGGCTTGCCAGATCACACCCAACTTTGACCTATGTTACACTTGAGTGCACCAGCATGAAGTGTCAACTGTTCACACTCGCATTGAAGGAAGGACTTATGCCGTGTGCATCTGCAGTATAAGAGCAGTCTTTAGCTGTTTCTAGCTGAGTGTTCAGATGTGAGGCTGAGCTGTGTAATCTGCAGGAATGATTAAACCACTGTCCACATTAGAGAGTCTGACCCTGCATGCTCAAATATACACTGATCACATATGTGTGCGCCAGCAGTGGTCCCGACTGTGTTATGCAGGCATGCACTTGTGATTCACCAGACATAAAACACACCAGCCCTTTATCATTTATTTTCCTTAAGGCCAATTTAAGAAGGTGGGGCCTTAGCAGGAGGAAAAGAACTAAAGAAAGAGAATGTTTAAGATAGAATAATGGTACAGAAGGCACAGATCCACGAATTTCTGCAGCATGTTAGATTTTTGAGTTTGTGTTTCTATAGTCAAACCAGTGAATCCAGTTTTGCTACATTTTTCTTCTTTCAAATTGAATTAATTGAATTAATGATTCTAGTTGTTCACGAGTGTCCTAGCAGAAAACAAAGCATTTGGTTAAAATGAAGATTTGGAGTAAGGTCTCTTTTCCCCCAACAAGCTGCTAGTGATTTTCCATTATTCAATCAGTGCATTGCAGCAAATTGAATTTTATGCTATAATGTGTTCCTCTATTATTAGCTCCTACTGATATAAGAAAAAGTACATCACCCTTTAGAATGCATACTCGAATAAATGCTTATTTATTCATTCATTCGAGTATGCATCTTGCAGATATCTTGTTGCTGGGCATGTTTGACTCTCAGGAAGTGAGCTTTAAAAGCACAAAGGATTTCCACTCATGTGTTTTTGTCACGCTCCCAGTTCCAGAAAGTCTAGTTAGTCAGGCCTCTGGTGGGCTTGTCATAGGTGAAAAGCTGCCCTAAAGAGAAGCTGTCACCATGGGCATCTGCACGTAAACACACACTTTCCTCTGTGAGTGCATCACCCCGCTTGGTGGCGGCACCCAGACAAGACAGATAAACCTAAGAGTGGTGTGATGCAAGTCTTTGTGTGTATTTGCATGTATATGTGTTTACCTGCCTCTGGGTGTTTGTAGATGTGCATTTTTTTTCTTTTCCTTTTTGTTTTTTTGGTCGTGGGCCAAAAGCTGTCAGATCACTTCTTGCAGCTAAGAGTCACAGGTGACAAAAGCCTGTTGTGTAGCCCGGGGCACAAAATTCACTCTTTTACTTTTTCTATTATGCAGCAAGACTGGCAAAGGTTAAGTAACACCTCAGCTTGGAAGCGCAAAGGGCTGTTGGTTGACAGAGGTCATCTTGTTCTAAACAACACCATTTCCAGAAAAGATGCAAAAACCCAACATATTCTAAATCATAATTAGCACCAATGTTTTTAAAATTCTTTGTGCAACATCACTAATGAGAGGTTAGGAAATGAACTTATTAGAATGACTGCCATTCTGGTAAGTTCTTAGATTTACATGCACAACAGTTCAAACATCAAGAGAATGTAGCCTATGAAAACATGATTCTTGTAGAAAAAGCGTCTTGACAACTGCTTTCGATTTTGACTTAAATCAACCAAGCAACTGAAATGTATCAGGAAAAGTCACCGGGAAAACCAAGAAAAATTATATAATTACTTTTAGGATTATTTGAAAATATCTAAGTATTTTTTGGTACAGTAACGGATAAAGAGAGAGATTGTTGTACGTATACAGTGCTCTTCTATTGTATTTAGCACTCAAAGCGCTGTCCTTCTTCCTTCTTCATCATGTCCTTCTTCTTCGTCATTCACCCAAGTGCTGTTTTCTGTGCATATGTGCTTTTAACCTAACATTCACACACACTCAGACTCGAAAGGATGCATAAGGGGCAACTTGGGATTCAGTATCTTCTTGTCTGTGAAGGTTCTCAGTCATCCTGGTCATCGTAGTCTAAGGAGCTTGGAAAGAAAAGTGTCTGGACTTCTTTAAGTTGCTTGAAGACGTTTCACCTTTCATCTTCAGAACTGAAGAAGCTTCTCGGATGAGAGGTGAAACATCTTCAAGCAACTTAAAGAAGTCCAGACGCTTTTCTTTCCATTCTTTGACATGGAGACTAGAGAAACTGGGGATTGAATAAGCAACCTTCTGATTGGTAGATAGCCCACTCTACCTTTAGATTTATGGAAAATACACTATTAAGACATGCGGTCTCAAATTTAATGGAGCAGTTTATTTATATATTTTTGAATGGCCACAAAGTCATGGCGCTTTGAGGGCTAAGGTAAAAAAAATTAAACGTTTCAATGGAAGCAGCAGCAGTAGTAGTTTGACTTTTAGTCCTTGGCCACATTGAGTTCTCATGATCTCTAAACACTTAAAATGATAAAAAAAAAAAAAAAAAAACGCCTTCTCTCTGAGGACCGAGAAGACATTATATTGTAACTGGTCACACACTGACAGTAAAAAAAGAGTTGCCCTTTTAAGCCTCTGTTGATGCTGGTTTATAGTGTTTTTTAAAGAAATGTCTTATATGAGACTTGTCATTAGCAAATGCACTGGTTACTGTACTGAAAACATGCATCACCCAAGTAGATTTCTTAAAATAAAAAAAACAGGGTTTATTATCGTGCATGAATTCACATCTGTGTTCTTGATCTTATCCTTTCTGTTTATTTCTATTCTGTTACTTTATTCCAGTTATTTTGTCGAGTCGCCAGTGACTCTGTTCTTTTCATCAACTCTCTCTGCAGAGATTAGGGTAGGATTGGAGAGGATGAAACTAAGGTTAGAAGGCGAATCTTGAGAAAATCCTGCAACAATTCGTCTCTCTTTCTCTCTTCTTTCACACTCCAGTGGCCCCTCTATTCTATTTAGTGGTTTCATCCCATCATTCTATCTTTCTTGTGCCACTTGTGTGTGTGTGTGTGTGTGTGTCCCCGTTCCCCCTCGTCTCCTTTTCATATGAAAGACAAGGGTAAGGTGTTCTGGTATGAAATGATCCAACTATATAGGCCATAAGAGTGTCCTTGACTTTCTATGTGTGTAAAAGAGAAGAAGCTGTTATGTGTGTGTGTGTCCTGCCATCCCATCTATCTAGGCCAGTCTTGATGTGTGTGCTCTATGGACCACTTCCCCACAGACCACTGTATGTGTGTGTGAGAGAGTGTGTGTATTACAGAGAGACAGAGAGCAGTCCACTTCCCAAAAGACCAGACTCACTTTCACACTCTGGAGTTATAATGGCAAAAACAGGCTTGTTACATGACTCCTTTTACAGTGTATCCATGCATGTGCATGTGGACTTCCATCTCCAGAGATTAAAAAGCAAACAAAAAACCCAGGTCCAGCATAGTTCGAGGTTTTAAATGGCTGGTTTAACTGTTGAGGATTTTTGTGTTGTTTGTAGCTCTGTGGATAACAGTGTTTGTACATGGGTCAATCATTTCACCTATTTTGTCTCTACTGAAATCTAAAAATATATCCTTACCTAATAACTTTTGGCAAATCTTTTCTGTCATAGATGCGTATGTTTGTTCAAAGGTTTTAGTTATGTAGGTTGGTTGAGATGTTTATTGCTTCTGGAATCAAAATTGATGGCGACCTGTCTTTTTCCTGGCTAATGTTTGCTAAGATTAGCTTTTCTAGCTTTCCTTCTAATAGGGATTACTTTCTAGCTGCTGAATGTAGCATAATCCTGTTTTGATAGTTTAAGCTGCTAATTAGTGTTAGCTTTCCATTTTATCTACATTACAATCTAACCACCATCTAGATAAAATGGTAGCATAAATGTAGATAAAATGGTAGCATGTAGCATAGCTAAGTAACAGCTGGCTGGCTAATGTTAGCTTGTTACCTTGCTGCTGTAATGGAGCAATGTACTGTCTTGGTAGAGCTGTTCTTTAGCTAAATTGTAAAATTTCTTCACCAGGTTTCATGAATCACATATATTTCATGAAAGAATATTAATTTTATAATAAATGGATAAGTACGTAGCCCAACGGTCCCCGACCTTTTTTGCGCCATGGATCAGTTTATGTCCGACAATATTTTCACGGACTGGCTTTTAAGGTGTCCCGAATAAATACAACAAAATAAAACCAGTACTGGTACCAAAAAAAGAAGATTTATTCATAACACATGAGAAAAGAGCCAGGGAAACTGAGTTAACAATAAAAAATAAAAAATAAAAAAAAATGCTAAAACCGAGAAAAACCCAGAAAACCATGAATTTCACACCCAAGCTTCAACTCTTGCGGACCAGTACCAAACAACTCACGGACCTGTACTGGTCCCTGGCCCAGGGGTTGGGGACCGCTGACATGGCCTATATACATTTTTCTGCTCTGAGTTAGCCAACAATAAATGTTGTAACTGTATAAATCCCAGAAAGAAAAATCTGTTCATCTGGACTTTGTATTTTCAGTTGGAGAAAATGCAATGTCCAGATGAACATAATCAGCTTTCTGGGATTTCCTTTCCGGGATGACTGAACGTGCCTCACATCTTTAGCTAATGATTGCTTTCCACAGTAGAGGTTTAAAGAGCAATTCAAGGCAGGGTTGGTTGACTGATTAGCATGAATGTAGCCCTTCACTATCAAAAGATTGACATTTAGGTATGCAATAGACACACTAACTTGTCAGTGGCAGTGGAACCTATTACCACATGTTGTTTAAAAAAAAAAGCAAGAAGGGAATGGTCAAAAAGCAATTAGCCGTTCTTACTAATGGGTGACGTCACAATGCCTATGTCCATCTTTTTATACAGTCTATGGTCTCATCTCTCAAGTAAAAAGATCCTCGCTGTTGTTTCCTTAATGTTCATGTCATTAATAGCAATGGAAGTGCAAGGCGTACTTTGTCATTTTGAATATTCTTGGAAATGAATGAGCTATTTCACACTTGCCCATCATGTATTTTGCTTACCATAGACAAAAAACATATCCTAGTAGGCAATCCCAGTCACAAGAACTCACAGAGAATGCAAAACGACTTAACATTCTCCTTGCAAAAATGGATTCAACAAATTGATTCTACATGTGTGTGCCTGTGATTTATACAAAAGTCACTGAGTATGGAACACACACTCCATTTTAGACAGCCGAGGGGAGATAGTGGGCATGGCAGTAGTTCAGATGTTAGTGTAGCTATTCGTCTTTCTCCCTCTCTTCTCTTGCATTCCTCTCTTCTTCGTCTTTTTTTCATCTCGTCTCCTCACCTTTTACCTCCCCTCTTTCATGTCCGCTTTGCATCTGTGATTAGTATTCCAGATCAATATGTCCCAGAGAAAGAGAAAGAGAGGGAGAAAGAGAGGAGATGATGGGGAGCTTTTTTGGGGATTGGCTTGGCGCCTGTAGTGATGTCATTAGAATAGGAGGCGCGACATCGCCTGTCTGTTGTCATGTCAACCGAAAGAGATTCTCATAAAGCGAGATAGATGGATAAAAGGAGGAATAAGGAGAGCGTTTGTAAGGTGTGTCTTTGCCTGTGAAAGCACTGATTTACCTCAGTGTACACCTCAGACTGTGTGCCATTGCTCTTTAATGTCTGCAAGTGTACCTCCCTTCGATGGTTTCAGCAAAATGTCATAGCTGGTCCTTTGCGTGCATGCGTCTAGGTTGCAGTGTGATAAAGTTGATGATTAACGACATTACCTCAGTGTGGCAGACGGGTAACCATGGCGACACCGCATTAAACAAACACTGTGCTCCAACAGGGACACACAGGGAGAGAGAGGGTAAGAGGCAAGGAGAGAGGGTGCAGGAGAGATGGATCAGATGGGGAAGAAAAAAAGGAGAAGAATAGCGAGATGCTTTTCTTTTTGGTCTTATTTTTCTTGCTGATTCATTGCGATTGTATTGTTGTAACATCCTGGGACCTTGATTGGTACCCACAAGTGGAGGTCAGACTCCCGCCTCAGACCTTTAAAGGGTCACTTCAGCTATACACTGTATAATGAATTGCCACTCTTCCAGGAAAGAATGACATAACTGCTTTTCTATTTGTTACGGGAACTGTTTCATGGTCACTCATGTACTGAGTGATTCAATATCTTTGGTTTCTGAAAGCTGTTAGAAACCACATATGATTTAAAGCAATTTCCTCTGGTCTGTATCCATTCTCCATCCTTCCTAACACCTTTTCTCCTTTCTGCTTTGCTTCCTCTTGGGTTAGCAGCATTGTACTCAACTTCACTTGGCTTTTTGTTTCTTTGCCACCCCCACCATTACCACCCAGCCCTTACCCCTTTCCACTCTCATGTCCCTTCTCTCTCCTCCTCCAGCTACTGTGAACTCTCCTGCTTCCGTCTCCCTAGTCTTTGCTAATGAAGCAAAGATCTGCTTGGGGCCATTTTCCTCTCTATCAATATTCTATGCCAGTTATCAGGGTTCGGTTAATAACAGTGACACAGGAAACCATGTCCCACTGCTAACCCCCCACACGTATGTAGTCACGGTAACAAGGTAATATGTACAACAACCAGCATATGGGCATAAGAGACGGATATTTGGGTGACTGGTAAGAGCGATGATGATAATTCACACGTAAGTTCTCGTCAGTATTTTGTAGCTCCGTAATTAGATCATGCATGTGGGAATTTGTGAAAATATGCTTAATACTCTGATTTCTACTGAGAAAGTGTCAAGAGACTATTACAACATGCAGTCATGTGACCCACCAGTGGTAACATGAGCACTAGTTAGCGACAGTTTGCTGTGGGTTTGACTCAATCTACATTAAATTTAGTCCAGCATGAAAGGATTGGTAATTATTGAGTTTGTAGTGTTTCTACAAATCTCTCCATCACTTTAATTTTCTTAACCAGTTATGCAACCAAAGTCACTGGAGCTTAGGGTTCAAACTAGACAGGTCCCCAGCCTATCACAGGGCTAACACAGAGAGACAGAGAACAATCCACACTCACAAGTAACCTACGGCCAATTTAGTATTGCTAATTAACCTGACATGAATGTTTTGGGACTGTGGGAGGAAACTGGAACACCTGGAAAAAGCCCACACAGGCAAACAGAGACCATACAGGCTCTACACAGTAAGACATCAGCCAGCAGCTTTGAACCCAGAAACTTCTTGCCCAGAAACGACAGTGTTAACCCTTGTAGGCCGTACTTTACATTAGAATTTGCTCAGTGAGAAAAACAATTGTTGGAGGTGTTGCAGCATAATTTGGAAACCACTTCCCCCCTGAAAGCCTTTCTGTTTGCAGTTACACATTGGTAAAGGTATTAGACATCTATGTCGTCATCATCGCCGTCATCATGTTTTCCCTCTAAGCACATTTCACTTGGCCTTGGGGTGCTGCAGACTGAATATATGATCCAGCAGTTGCATAAACTTGACTCAATCCATCATTTTAGTTCTTACAAAATAGCACCTGCTTCTGGGAATCACTATTTTCCAGTCATACAAATATATTACAGATGTGTTTCAATTTTACCCTGTACTTGTTTCCTGGATATCTTAAAACTGCAGTTAATATCACCCTCTGCTTGTGTGTTCAGTTCCTTATCCTTTCTATGATTACCTTGACTCTGGGCATTCTTCCGTTCAAAAGCTCAGGAGAAGTATTTTTCTAAGAAAATCATAACAGAAAAATTTCTATCTCCATGTGAGATATGATACATTTAAAACATAGATTAAAGAACATTATTTTTGATACCTGATATTGCTGTTCTCTTTCGTAAAAGTACATAATGTGTGCTTGTTAGACTATCTACTGCTTTTATCAATCGCATGTGTGCATCAGTCTTAATATTACATTCCCCTTAACACTACACACCCTGTGTGTTGTCAGTCACTGGGTGGAATATTTAAATGGCGAACTAATATCCAGTGCTTCTATATGCTAATGTTCCCCCAGAATAGCATTGGCTGTGTAGGTACTACCACTGAGCAGCTTTGAGCTTCCCCATAATTTTCTTCAGCTCAACTCCAACAACAGCCCAGTGTAGCAGCACAGTAATAAATGCAAATTTTCTCCACATTTAACTTATGCTAATGCTAATTATTACAAGTGCTAACAGCTCAACATAACAGCAGGTTGTTGAGTGTTAATGATGCTGGATGTCGCAGCACAGTAAGGCTGATTGGAGCACAGATGTTGAGGAACTTGGTAGAGTGGTTCATAAGGTGTTTTGCTGAGGTGGGTTGGGACCTAAGAGAGAGAGTGAGAAAGAGAGGGCGAGAGAAAAAAAAATCAATTATACATTTTTAGATGCTAGATCATTGGGGTAATGGTCTTTGAAGCATCCTCACCATGGGATCTCAAATTAAGTTTGGCTAAATATGGTTGAGTCTCACTGTAGGAGTCAGCTGCAGTAAAACAAGCACATAATTTGCGATAAGCTGCAACAAGTGCGATGCTTTGATTAGGATCAGGCCATGAAAGGAAGTCCCGTTCACTTCATGTCAACAAGCATGCCCCCTACTTACAATAATATTTGCCAAATGCACATTACTCATGCAGACAGTCATACAGAAGAGGTTTGTTCCCTTTAAACTAAAGCTCGTTTTCTATTTTAAATACATGCATTTGTGAAATTTGGATCTTATTTGATATACGGATGGACTTCCGGAAGTCAGAAATGAAAACAGGAGGCCCTGATTCCTGTTTTAGGCACTGCCTTAAATAATTTAAATGGTTCCTGTTTTAGATTGTAGTTGGGCCTCGCTAATTCTGTTAGATATGCATTCCAACTTATAAAACGGAAATATTACACTCTAAATTGAAAATAAATTACTGTATCATGTCTGTCATTGTTCATATATTCATATTTTTTGTGTGTTTTGTCAACAGCAGTTGTTATGACAGAGTCTAGACCAGGGGTGGGCAATCTCAGTTCACGAGGGCCGGTGTCCCTGCAGGTTTTAGATGTGTCCTCGAACCAACACAGCTGATTTAAATGGCTAAATTAGCTCCTCAACATGTCCTGAAGTTCTCCAGAGGCCTGTTAACGAACTAATCATGTGATTCAGGTGTGTTGACCCAAGGTGAGATCTAAAACCTGCAGGACACCGGCCCTCGTGGACTGAGATTGCCCACCCCTGGTCTAGGGTTTCGGTGTTTGGCAGTTTTAGAAAGGCAATACCAATCGAGTCCCACAGTCTGAGCCAGCTGCTTTTTGACTGCTCAATCTGATAGGCTTGACTGATAGCAAGTTTCCAGTGAACACACACACACACAGGCTAACACTAGGGGTGAGCACATGCATGCACACACGGCGATGTACTGTCCTGTCACACACAACTGCCCTCTGGGAAGCAAAATGAAAATAAGCATTGTAATCCACCACCACCACCTCATCGTTCTCTCACACACATACAGACATGCGCAAATACCAGAGAGCAAACAACATCTGCAGCATCTGGCCACTCAAAGCTTTGATCTGGGGTCACATCCGAGCCATTCTGAAAGAAAAAAATGTGACAGTCATCTGCCTTCACTCGTGTATTGTTTGTTCTCCAAAACAAACCTCACAAGGAGCATGGGCTTTTTGAAAAAAACAACAACAAAAAAACAAGTTGTACAAAGTCAGCACTTGCTGTACATGTTGTTGCAACTTCATAGTGTACACGCATGCACCTCTTTCCTCCTCACTCACTCTGTCTTATTTACATGGCACTCCGCTTTTTTTTTCTTTGCGGTCTAAGTTTATGTCCATCTCCTATTTTAAAGTTTTTATGTGTGTGTGTGTGTGCGTGCATACCTCTGTGCAAGAGAGAGTGTATCTCTATGTTGGGCATCTGGTGGCTATCAGAGTTAATCACCCAAGCTTCCTACGACTGGCTGTGTCACACAAACTGACTTGAACACACACAATGAGACACACACAACTTTTATTGGAACATGACAGCGCATTAGACGGTGTTGGAAAGAAATACTGACAGCCTAGCCGTGGCCAAAATGGAGGGGGGGATGGGACAAGAAAGGGAAGAATGAAGGATAGGCAGAGGGAGGGAATGAAGGTGGAGAAGCAGGAAGAAAGGTTCCAGGATGTGTGAAACGGGCTATCGCACAAAAATAGGAGGACTTGATAATGACACAGCTGTACAGCTTAAATGGATGTGAAAGAGAGGTGTGAAGTGGCCTGACAGCAAAAGCAGTATTCGTTTAGTGTGTGTGGAGGCAGGTGAATGAGTCAGGAGAAACACACATGAAAACAAAAACATCAGACTGCCCACAACAGAGTGATATCTCTTCTTCTCGTGAATTCATCTCTGAATAAGTGAAAAATTTAGACCGAATGCATTTCATCATTGCTCATCTTCTGATCGAATTGTGATATAAAAGAAGGTGGTGGGGTCTGTAAGCACAGGTCAGAGTCAAAGTCACATCTAGCAGCCTTAGAGCTGCTGTATAATATCACAAGTTCTGTGATTTGGTCAAAGACTTTTCATGGTCAGGGTCAGCAGTAATTTGCAGGGCTGAGTCAGAGCAGGGCCTCCCTGTCAGGAAGGACAGGTCAGAGCCTGGAAATGATAAATCCACTTAGGAATGTAAGACAGGGAGAGCAAGACAGGCAATTCTTCTCTGTTCTTTTCCACTAACGCCCTCTTGTTATGGGTAGCTTTAGAACTGAGATATATTACTGCCATTATGAAGTCAGAAAGGCTTTAAATTGCAGGCCTGTGTAGTTTTATTATTTTAATGATTGTTAATTGTTTTGTATTCAGTGAAATACAAATTCTTATGCCCCATGTTTGCTATTTGTTGGGCTCTTTTACTTTGTTAAGGCTTTGACTCACACTTTCCATTATTGATTAGCAACATTTTTGCCCGTGCTGTGAGCAAGGCCAAGTGGCGCCATGCTGCTCCATCCACCAGAGCAGTTGTCATCCTGTGTAAGGACAGCCGTATTCCATCTTAACTCCTTAATGTCAAGTGGACAAGGTTGGGACACCTGACATTCTTTGTGTGCCTGCCATTCTTTCTCACTCTGTATGTTTCTGTGTGACCATGCCTTCTTCTTGACCTATATCCGCGCTGCTCAAGTCCTTCGTTCACTCTACATACACCGCATGCAAACTTTATACACGTTGCCAGCATTTGGCCGAGTTTGGACACTGGTTATTCACTTATAGTAAATAATATAGTTCAATAAAATGGCATACACTTCATGAAAAGCACTTTGTCGTGGACAGTAATATCTAAACTAGCACTCTGACCTTTCTAATACAGCACAAAATGACAGGAAATGATGTGTAGTCAATTTGCTCCACTGTTTGTTCTTATGAGACTGGATGCTTTTATTGGTTAGTTAGCATAGACGTCACCTCTTCCTCCTATTTGTGGTATGGATGCTTTTGTGTGCATGTGATGGGTGTGTCCTGTAATTGCTAAATTAAAGATTTCATCGTTTTAGGGGGAAATTTGTGTGTTTTAAAATGTTTCTATTTATTGACACCATTTAGAGCATTGTGGTGATTGGCAGC
>NW_005187453.1:211052-219292 GCF_000239375.1 Pundamilia nyererei
AATTGGCAATAGGTGTGAATGTGAATGGTTAAATGACTGTCTGTGTTTGCCCTGCAAAAGATTGGCAACCTATCTAAGGTGTACCCTACCTATCACCCCATAACAGCTGGGATAGCCTCCAGCCCACCCAGTGAAGGAGATGATTGGATGGAAATGTATTGTTAATGTTCTCTATTTCTCATTGAAAATGTTTTTTTTTCCTTTTTCTTTTTTTAATAAATATTGTTGTTCAAAGATACCTTACTTGATAACCAAAAAATCTATTTGGCACTGACAGAGAAAATCTGGAATTATTATCATTTTCTCTGTAAACACAGAAGTCGTGCTTGTACTGTTCTAGAAATAAACAGGCATAAAGGCGCAGTCAGAAATAGTGACATCATGGGAGGGAATCCATAATATGCACAATATGGAGGGAAAATTGGTGCCACTACTTAGTGTCTGCTGTTATATCATCCCTATACACACACACACACACACACGAGTCATGCCACTTCCTCCTGGGATGAGTGCGAGCAACTGTGCAAGCAGTGCAGTTGTAGTAAATCAGAACTTTCTCCTAACAGAAAAAGTGCAACTGAGAAACGTGGCATTGAGTGTCTGTGCTCTGGAAACCTGCGCACTCAAAGAATGGACCGAGTGTTTGCATTTGCTTGTTTTCTTCTCCACATTGTATTTACTGTTATTGGTCTTATTAATAATTAACTCCCCTTTAAAAATAACAAAAAACACCGCTTCCATCATCCCTTTGTTCATTGTACCAAGATTATTGTTGGAGTTGTCTTATGATTCTCCTCTCTGAGCGTGCTCACTCGCATCGCTTTGATTGGGTGGAGAGAGAAACACCATAGCAACAGCCAGCTGATGGATTAAAGCTGTAATTGGGGAGAGAAAGTCACTGTGATTACACACGCACACACAAACACACACGCACGCACACATATAGACATACACAGTGTCACTTGATTAAACAGACAGCGGAAGCCGGAAGAAAACTTACTTTCTCTCTCTGTGCGACACTGTTATCATTTATGTTCCCGCACATACAAACACACATGCACTCAATCAGGCTGTCACTCTCTCCCACTGCACTGTAGGAGCCAAACATGGAGGCTTCTCCCATGGCTACCACTGTTAGTATTAACGAAGCATAGACGCAGAGTTTTCCCCATTCCCCCCTCCATCATCTGTGTTAATCAGCGCCGTGTGGAGCCACTCCACTTTCATTACTGCTTGATTAATCCATTAATTATAAAGACATCTCTGTTAGATTATCACGGAAAAATATGAATGTGCGTCTCTGTTTGTGTGAGCACATGTGCTTCGTAGTTGGGTTTTTCTTAACTAAAGCCGTGCAGAATACACTATTAAGCGAATGTGGATGTACTCTGTGGAGGACTAATAGAAAGTGCAGGCAGAGCTAGCCGTGCATTGCAAATTACTACACCCGGGCTTCTCGTTCTTGAAGGTGACATTCAGCTTCATGTAGTTCACCTGAAACGGTGTGTGTGTGTGTGTGTGTATGTGATGGCGTGTTATCTCTGTCTCCACTTTAGCTTTGAAGTCTCCGCACAAATAAGAAGACCTGCAGCGCCTTGATTTGTGAGGGCTGTTTCTTGATGCTTACTTGGAAAATGATTCTGCTTGCGGTCTGCAGCCTTAGGAGAAACTGATGAAAATATTAATGCATGTCGGAGTTGAAAGCGTTCTTTAGAATCAGTCATTCGTTAGCATGATGTTTATTTGAGGTTTTTATTTAGAATCTCGCCACAGCTGGCATTTGTAATCCTTTTTCCCCCCTCGCATGTATCCATTTTTAATGGATGCTTAATGGGTTTCATGCATTTTCCGTAATTTCTTTGTCATTTCTGGAGGTAATGCTTCTTGAATAAAGGTCCTCGTGTTTCACTGTGAACTTTCAGTGCTCCATATTCAGCTTTTCAACTTTTCAAAAGTGCAGGCCGAGGATTCTTTCTTTGTCCAATAATTGAACCAGCAGAATAATCAGCCTTTCCATTTTCTGCGGCTTATCTATGTGTGGGTAACAGCCACAGCAGCAGCATAGTTTTCACAACATTCTCCTCAGCTGTGTCCTCCTGAAATACTGGGCAGACACTTGGGGTGTGGGGTACGCGTGTCTATTTGCACAATTTATGCACCAAGATGAAGATAATTTTGACTTCTTTTGTGCTTACTTTGATGGAGTAGCTCATAGCACAGAGTGTGCCACCTAAAATCCAAGCTGACTCATGTACTTATTACTCATTACTTGAATTTTTTCAGTGTTTTGATGCTTCATTCCTATACAGTAAAATATTTAAGAGGAAAATATTGTGCTCTTTACTTGATTATATTTACCTGACAACTTAAGTACCAACATTAATTGAACAAAAAGCTCTTAAAATATTTAATAATCCTTTGTTAGACCGAATAATGTACACATTCTATCGTTCCAGGCAAATTAGTGAATTCCTGCTTATTGAGAATTTAGAAGTTAGACTGTTGGTTGCACAAAGCAGCATGGTGTCATTCTGAGCTCTGACACTATTTTATACCCACCTTTTAGTTGGGTATAGAGACTTGCTTGAACCACTTGCGCTTCAGCCAGGGTTGAAAAACTAAACATAGCAAACAAGTGAACTGTTTTACTCCTGCTTCATCTTTTCTGATGCCCAGAACATCGTCAGTTAGCTTATAGTGAAGGAGGAGGATGTAGCATCCCTCCCTAGCTGACACAATCTAACACCAACCTCCATGGAGTGGCACTCAGAAGGCATCTCATATCCCATACTCCCCCTCCACACTTAGGTTGTGCTTGCATTCCATATTGGCTTGACTCCAAGATGCTTGATCGCCACCACTTTTAGCAGCAAGTATAGATAAAACCCACCATTTTTCCAGTCAAGCCATGCCTTCAGGCTCGGACATAGTAACTCTAACCTTGTCACCTGCTCTATAAACTGCTAAGGAGTATCTCCAAAACAAGGATGACCTAATTTGGAATAAAAATTTGACCGTGTCTTGTCTGGATGTGCATTAGAACAGATCAGCCAACAGATTATATGAAACAGCGAGGAAAGGAATGCTAATAAATTCACGCACAGGATAGAGTCTGTCACTGCTGCACATTGTCATTGTCTCCACTTCTTGCTTTCACTCTGCCTCTTTAGTTTCTTTTTTGTCTGTTTTATCATTTTGCTTGGCTTTATTTCTTTTCATCTTTAGTTTTCACCACCCTGTTTTCTCACCCCCACCCATCCTCTCGCTCCCTCTCCCTCTCTCCTTTCACCCATCACTCTTTCTCTCTAGCGGTGGATTATTTTTGGGCTGCCTGGTTAATTTCAGAAGGGAAGTCACGCTCAGTGCCAGGGAAAGTGGAACGCATATAAAGAAGCCAAAAGACAAACAGAGACATCAAATAGCTTCTCGTCTTTTTTCAGCATCTCAGCAAGACACTGCATTACAGCTTTGTTTCCAATATCTGTGGGTGCATGGATGTGTGTGTGTGTGTGCGTGCGTGCGTGTGCTTGGAAAGTTTTCCATTTTTAGTTAAATTATGTCATTAAATCACCTTTTTTCTCTTTTTAAAAAAAAGCTGCCCCATGATCAGTTCAAATTGCAGCATTATCAATCTTTGGGTAACTTTTTGAACCTTGAATTACCTTTAAACATCATGTCTTACGAAAGTCTCAGGAGCTCGGTGTGGTGATCCTGTACAAACTGACAGCATCAATCCCAGAATTAAATAATCTGTCTATCAGCTGCTATGCTATTAGTCTGTTTGAGCAAGACACTCTGCCTCCACTAAATCACTGCAATTTACTTTAGACAGCAGCACCAATTAAAAGCTTCAAATGAACTGCAACAGTTTTACAGCCTCCCCAGAATTGATTTTTTTTTCTTTTTGCTTTGGGATGTAAGAAATACGCGTGTTTAATAATGCAAGCAGCAGTGGGCTTGATGCTGATGAATGTCGGTGATCCAGTCAACAGTTAGAGAGGTCTGAGAGCCTGAGTGGAGACACCAGATTATACCGTATTACACGCAAAGAGGATGATGGCGGTTATTAATTGAAATGCGGCTAATGGAAAGATGACATGTGTGATGCTTGAGAACACAAGCCAGTTTCGTGCGCGTGTTTTTCATCTGTCTGTGTGTGTGAGTTTATTCCCCCTGCTGTTTAATGCTAGCACTGCTTACGGCTGTGGCTCAGCGTGAGTAAGATTTACACTGTGTGCTGCGCTGACCTAGCTTATTACTGACTCCGAGGATATGTGTGTGCTTGAGTATGTGTCTGTGTGAGTGACAGCCACAGGTTACACTTTAGATGGTCTCCGTATGTAGGTGGCACATGATAGGCTTAGGGGACAATACGCTGCAGGACACACATGCACACGCGCAGACACACACACACACAGGTGTTAATATCCTCTTGGGCATGTCTGACTCATACAGTCTGCTCTCTCTCTCTCTCTTTAACTTGGTGACTCACAGAGAGGTAGATTGCCCTCAGGTGTCATGGAGTAAGATGAATAATTCACCCCAAGGACCCCTTCACCCACTTTCCTTATCTCTCTTTTTTCTATCCTTCTCTCTTTCCCTGCCCTTTCTCTCACCTCCCCTCTCGCTCACCCAGACTAGTTCTCTTTTATTTTCCTTCTTCCCTTCTCCTCCTTCTGTAATTAGTCTGTGTGTGTGTGTGTTCGAGAGAGAGAGAAAGAGAGGGAGGCAAGTGGTTGCATATGTTGCAGCGAATCAGTCAGAGAAAGCAGGGAGGAAGAAAAAGCTTTAAAGAATGAAGAACGTAAAGAGATAACGAAAACATCAGTGAAAGTCATCAGGCGGTAGGAGCGGGGTTTGACAGCAAAGACAGAAACAAAGTAGGTGAAAATAATGAAGAGTGAAAGGTGAGAGTTAAGGGCCGTATGACGTGTGAGCAAAGCAAGTGAAGGAAGGCAGGGAAGGAATCTGGTTACCAACAAAACAAACAAACAAACAAACAAACAAAGGAAAAAGCCCCCACACAAAAATGCACACAGTTTAGTTGCCCTGTGTTCTCCATGTCAAGATACAGGAAGGGCAAGGGTGCTATTAAACGGACTCGGTAAATTGTGTTTGGATGGCTGACAAAACACACATTTAAAGTCATACCTGGGCAGCAGTGCAGCTGGATGCATTTAGAATTCCTAAGATACACTTTTGGCTTACTGGAAACCCTATTCTTGTCTCTGCTATGCTGGTTTTGAACTCAACAGAGCAAACAACAGAGCAGCCCCATTCATTTGAATAAGAGTGTTGCTGGCTGCGAAGCTAAGGAATTATTATGTGTTCAAATTTTTTTTTTTTTGTAATAATTTCTCAATGTAATAAAAACAAAGGGTAAAATAAGAAAAATCAGTGTAAACAGTGTAATTATTAGTCCAATCAGAACCACTTTAGTTATCTGTGGTAATGTAGATTTGATAACATCTCTGCTCTTAGACCTCTGTACTCTTCCATACGAACAACAACAATAAGACCCTCATACTGAACAAATCAGGCATCAATGACATGACATGATGCTCTGTGTAATATTGTCTGTTATTGGTTAAATCACTGTCAAATTACAAAATACTGCCACATTCATGCTACTCTTAACAGTTTTTTTTTGTCACCAAATAACCTCATACCTTATTTATTTATTAGCTTTAATATCCATCCTCCCATTTTTTTCTGCTTATCTGCTGCTGGGTCGCTGGGGCAACAGCCTAAGCTGAGAAGCTTCGATATCCCTCTCCCCGGCCACCTCCTCCAGCTTGTCCGGGGGAACACCAAGGCATTCCCAGGCCAACTGAAAGATATAATCTCGCCACCGTGGCGTACTCCCAGTGGGAGATGTCCAGAACAAGTCGCCCAGGGGGCATCCTTGTCACATGCCCAAACCACCTCAATTGGCTCCTTTCAACATGGAGGAGTAGCGGCTCTACTCTTAGGCCCTCCCAGATGGCCAAGCTCTTCACCCTATCTCTAATGGGGAGGCCAGCCACCCTTTGGAGAAAGCTTGTTTCCACCGCTTGCATCTCATTGTGAGGTGAGGGATCACATAAAAACATTAAAAAACATCAAGGAGTGAAAGCCTGGAGCCAGGCTTGAGGAGGGCACCCAAGGGTGAGTGCCTGGGGCCCGGCCGGGCACAGCCTGAAAAAGTCACATGGGCCCAACATTCTGTATTCCCACCACCTGCAGGAGGCGCCGTAGGGTCAGGTGCGGGGTGTGTTGCGTGTTTGCGATACCAAGACTAACAATTGGGACAGAGAGAGGTAGAAGAGAGGTCACCACCTGGTAGTGGCAGGGGAGGAAGCTGGACAGACCTTTGTCTGTCTTTGGTT
Source organism: Pundamilia nyererei (assembly GCF_000239375.1). Classification (NCBI taxonomy): domain Eukaryota; kingdom Metazoa; phylum Chordata; class Actinopteri; order Cichliformes; family Cichlidae; genus Pundamilia; species Pundamilia nyererei. Next base: position 217,421 of record NW_005187453.1, read on the forward strand.
GTCTCAGGATTTCGTCTTTGCTTTTTGCATTTCTCCACTGCTAGAGCAGTTCATAGCTGAGTGGGAAGTGGCAGGAATGAGAATTAGCACTTCCATGTCTGAGGCCATGGTTCCCAGATAGGATGGAGTCCCCACTCTGGTTCAGGGACGAATTGCTGTCCCAAGTGGAGGATTTCAATTATCTCAGGGTTTGCAGTGGTGCATTGAGGAGAAAACAGAGCTGAGTGGTAAAGCAAAGCTGCAGATTTTCCTGCTGATTTAAATCCCTGCCTTCACCTATGATCACAAGCTCTGGATGAATACCAAAAGCATGAGATAGAAGATTCAAGTGGAGGAAATTAGTTTGCTATGAAGGTTAGCTAGGCTCCTGGGCACCTCCTGGGTGAAGTGTTCTGGCATGTCCTACCAGGAGGAGGCCCTGGGGGGATAGGTCTATGACACGTGAGTGGAGTTTGCTGGAGGAAAATGAGGTCTAGGTTTCTCTGCTTAGTTTGTCTGTCAGTCTGGTTAGCTTGGTTGTCTGGATGGATGCATTGATGGATGATGGATGTATTGATGGATGGATAGATGAATAACTGTGTGCTGCTTTATTCTTTCCTTTGTTCTACTGTTTCATTGCAGATTATATTGCATAATCATATTAAAAGGCTTGGGGCAGGTTTGAAAAGTGGCGTGCATAGGCACAGGAAAGGTAAGGAGGCTAAAGCAGGTTAAGTAGTAGTAAATCTATTAGCTTTATCAGCTGGATGCATAGAAAGGTGTCCGTTGAGCCATAAGCTAATGTGGGTAAGCACTCAGGTCAGCTGCTATCAGCTGATTTGTTGCGAGTGGAGAACTAGCCTGACTTCATGGCCTTCCTGAACTAAGGAATGCTCTAAGTAGCATAGCATGCCTCAAGAACATTCGGAAGTATGATCATTATTACTCTAGCAAACTTCACAGCTCACGTTGATGTTTTCCCATCACATACCCCTTTTTGCTGTTTTACATTCACACAGTTAAACAACATCACCATTAGAAGGTTATATTGTACTTTATTTGCATTGTGATTAACTAATGCACTATAGATATAAAATATTAGCAGGATATAATATGTTATCATAACATATATCATATGCTAAATGCTGACATTTAGCTAATTTAAAAAACAAGAATTTATATCTGCACAAATCACCTGATTCATTTATCTGCTCTTTAATAGGTTGGCTTATGTGTTAGGGATCTGTGTTCCCATTTTGTGTCCTTAATGCATCAATAAGTTGTCAAAAATGAAAAGAAAACCAAGACAAAAATAGCTGTTTGGACAACTTAAGATTCTATTTCAGTCCGTTTCACGTTAGCTTTGAAGCTACTTGAAAAGCCTTCACTGTCATTTTCTCCTCCCTATTCACTCAAGGATCATCTGAAAACGAAAGCCTTCTTCTCTCTCGCGATCAGACCTCGGGTATTCAAAGATAAGCCCTTTACTGCAAATCGACAGGAGTAGAATGCATTTGTTGTATGAAAACAACTGTTTAACTGAAGTCTAAAAGACAGAAAAAACAAGTAGAAGAAAGACAAAGTATAAATCTAGAGATGGCAGAGAAAAAACATCAGGAAAAAAGGGATTTTGACATGAAAAGTGTTTGTTCACTGCCAGCATCCATCTGTCCGGATAGTCAGTTTCCGCTTATTTGCTCATTAAGTTCATCAAGTTCACTTCCTGTTAGGCTAGGTCACATCCTCCCTGGTATGACATGATTGGGTGAATAGCTACCATACGCTCCTACTGTCTTACATGCTCCCTCCCTGTCTCTATCGCTCTCGCACACGCACACACACACACACACACACACACACACACACACACACACACACACACACACACACACA
>NW_005187453.1:219312-238606 GCF_000239375.1 Pundamilia nyererei
CACACACACACACACACACACACACACATCACTCTCCTCCTCATCCTTTTTCCTTTCCAAAAATACCTTTAAAACCAATTAGTGGAATTAATTTCACTTATAGCAAGTTAATTATTTTGTGATGGATTGTAAGAGGGAGGAGGCAGGAAGAAAGGGAGGAGAGGAGGACGTTGAAAAGAGCAGAGGAACCTGAGAGGAGTCCTCAGGGGGAGTGCTAAACTTAGTCTCTCTTTTTAGTCTTTCTCTCGCTCTCTGTCACTCTGCCCGTCTGTCCGTTTGTCTTTTTTCAGCCTGTCTTTCATCTGCTTTTTTCTGCCTTTTCTCTTTTTTCGTGCTCTGACACATAGCATTTATTTGTTCACTTTCTTTGTTTGCAAATGACATATTCAGAGTCATTTTGATGAGTTCTAACTGTACAGTTTAGCTGCAGGGTAAGACTTAAACATGTGCGAATTCTAATTGAAGTTATTTTTTTTATAAAGATTTAACTTCTGGTTCCACATGGCCCACAAAATGCATAAAGATTGATTGTTTAAGTCTTAGAAGATCCATTGCTGAATAGCGGTCTTCCAAACGTTATTATCTTGTTACTTGAGTTGGGCTACAGAGCTCAAAAATGAAGCCAAAGCAGAAGGGCAAAAAACTGAAGTTCCTTAAATGGCCACTTGGGGCTGGCTCCAAATCAGTCCCCAAAGATAGATTGCAGTCCATGCCAGATACAGCCAGTTATAGCTAGGAGCTATATGCTAAACTAACTAAACTGTACCTTTAAATTGTATTTGTGTTGTTTGTACCATTTGGAGAATTTGAAGCAATTAAATGGCAAATTATATGTCCTGTTGTATAATTTTATTAACAGCATGGCTAAGAAGCATGTTACTTAGCACTAATTAGCAGGTGTCTGTACAATGTACCAGCACATTCTTGGATTATCCTTGCTAATAAGGGTTGGTAGCATTAGCTACCCCTCCTATCCTCTAATGGTTAATAAGTAATTCTGATTTCAAGTAACCAACATAGTTGTAGCCATAAAGCAACTTCCATCTTTCATAGCAATAAAATAAAAATACTAATCACAAAAGCATATGTGACCTAGTCGCTGTGTGTGGCACAAATTTCTTATGGTGATTTCTTATGTTATGATGGACTAGCACACGTTTATTGACATTTAGTTTAGAGGTTACAAAGCAATAGTGGGCGCTATTCATTAGTAGCATCAACCACATGCAAACACTTTTTTGTTCTGTCCCCATCTGAACCTTCCTAATACTCTCTGAGTTATACCCAACATTTCCTGGATTAAGCTCTAAGATCAGCTCATTGTTGCACAGTGACAAAACTGGTAGGAGGTTGTCCTCTGTGTGTCCTGGATCCACTGCTTTACATTGCTCTCAAGATGATGCTAAGCAAGCTTATGCCAATTGATTTACTGAAGCCCATGCACGAGGCAAGACAGAGCAGATAAATGTTGAACACACAGAGGTCAGACTTCTGGCAATCTCTGCATGTAATCCTTATACAGAAGGGCAAAAAGTATCTTAAACAGAAAAGCTATTATACCATAAAGAAGACGCTGTCTAAGTCTGGGCTACCAGTTAAAGCTAGACTTACTTTGCTATTTTATGGGCTTTGCATTTTAGTGAATCATTGATCTCAATATTGTTTTATTCAGGTCTACTGAGCAGATCATATCTACTAGTAATTAAATTTACTTCTCTTCTCTTCTCTTCTCTTCTCTTCTCTTCTCTTCTCTTCTCTTCTCTTCTCTTGTCGACATTAGTATAAACAGTAGTCTGTGGTTTTCCCTAATTTTCCCTACTGTCCCCCATCAACTCTATCCTAGTCTGGGAAAACTTCCAGTTGTAAATGCCACATGGCTTCCCAGTATTCCAGATAATTTTCTTTCCTGAAAGTCTAAAATTCTAGTGGAAACTCGGTCATACCATAACTTTTTTAGCTGAGGAATGCCTCCGGGAAACACTTCAGCCTGCGTGTGTTTTATTAGTTAGCTCATTACTTGAACAGCACAAACTCATGACGAGAAGAAAGAAAGAAAAAGTGCAAGAGGAGAAAGTAGTAAACTTTAGACACACACATAGACCTTCATATGTGTGCGATGGCGGCGTGATGGCACTTCAGTGTAAGTGCTTATAATGGGACTAGTTTGGTTAAGAAGAGAGGAATGCTGGAGAGAAAGAAGTCCGTTCGTAGCCAGCTATCTAATAGCTTTATGACTCAGACGCAAAGGCAGCCATGAGGTGCAGTTCTGTGCCTGTGTGTCTGTGTCTTACAGTCAAGCCTTGCACAAGCGGTAAATGAGAAGTCACTTGTTGTTTATTGAAACATCAAGCCTCCGAACCGCTTAACCACATATGCATACACAACTCATACTGACACATTGTGGTTTTTTTCTTGTACTTGAATACCATGGAAATATGGACACAGACACAAACCCAAACCCACACACACACACATATCTTCAGGCAGGGGTAATTTCGCTTCTGCCCAACTCTCTGTGTGTGTGTTGAAAGTAGTCCAATGAGGCTCTTTCATACCAAGATGATCTGCTCACCCTGAACTGTGCTATGTGAGCTTGCACACACCCGCTTGTGTGTATGTACACATGAGACAGTGCAGTCACTGTTTATTTTAGGTACAACAGTAAGCCCCTATAATGTCAATCACTAGATTGAGGAGAAATTGGATAGATGGATGGACGGATTAAGTTTAAGCTTAGGTTAGGTTAGGATAAGGTTATGGTAATACATATAGAACTATTACCATAGCATCCAAAGAACATTAAAAAGAAATAACAAAAAGGCAACATATTGCCTGATAGTTATTAACAGTTCTTATAAAAAACAGACCTAGTATACACAATCATGTTTTTGTTAAATATTAGAGACTGATATCAGATGTCAGTCTAGAGCAGGCTATACGGGTAGTAGACAGTGTAGCAGGATGAAACACATAAGGCCAATCATTTTGACTAGTGAACCAACAACTCCATGCAGCCCTTTCAAAAGCATTATGGAATATGGTTGTAGCCACTATAAGGATACTCAAGAACTACAATTGCTGGTTTTATCAACAGAGCAGTTATCAGCTAATACTAGCCAGTTTGATTAGTGTAAAAAACTAAGTTCACCCAAGCTTCCATTGTTCCAAGGGTGCTGCTAATCAAATACACTTGTTTAATTGATCATCAGTAAGTGCGGATATCTCTATAAAAGCAGATGTTTTTGCAATTTGATGATGCAACACTGTCTGTGTATTAACAAAATGCAAAAGAGACACTTTTAGCAATGATCTGAAAGAAGGAATTCAAGCTGCGAACAAACAACTCCAAACAATTGGAAGGTTTACAGTGAGAAATATTTTTCATAAGAAAAACAAAAAACAAAAAACAACAACATTCAAGATAGCTGCTAATCTTCACGCAAGTAGTTGTGCCAATGAACCCTGAGTGTGATTCTCAGAGAAAGGGGAAAATAAGATGAAGTCATCTCAGACTCTACAAGCCTCAGTTTGCATGTTAAATATTAAAGTTCATGCCAGTGTAATTGGAAAAAGACTGAACAAGTATGACCTGTTTGGAAGGGTTTCCAATAAAAAGTTTTGTAACTCTAAAAAGAACATGGCAGAGCAGCTGAGGTTTGCATAGCTACATCTGAGCAAACCACAAGATTTCTGGATCAATGTCCTTTGGAAAGATGAGACCAAAGAGTTTTTTTGCCAACCTGAAATGCTGAATTGGGATCTTAAGAGTGTGCCACAAAAATGAAATTAGGCAGTGTTTTAAGGAGAGTGGGCCAAATTCTTCCATAACCATGTCAGAGACTGATAAAGTTATACAGAAAATAAGTCACACTTGCTACTGGAGGATGAGGGGCATGGGGATTTTACACGTGTGTTGCTTATTTCAGGTGGTATTTACCACCTAGATGGTTTTTTTATTATTATGTCCTGATATGATATCTTTTCACCATGACTCTATGGATTTGTGTACGTGTGGTTCTGCAAATGTGTGCTTGAGGCAATGTTTCGACCGTAAAACCAGCAAACACATGATCTCAACCCTTTCAACACTCTGATTGCACAGTGGGAGGAGCCAGTTTAGTTTTACAGAAAATGTGCCCCCCCCCCAAAAAAAAAGAGAGAGAGAGGAAGCAAAATGAAGAGAAAAAGGCTGAATGAGAGAAAGTGAGAAAAAGGGAAAGTTAGATGTGCGACGAAAGAAAGATGATGCTACTGGAGCACTTGAGGATGACTCATCCATAAGCTGGTGATGCCTCATGGACCGATACGCACACACAAGTACACAAAAATACACACAGAATCATGCATCCTCAGACACGCATACGCTATACACAAATATTTAGTCACGTGATTGAACACACACCCAAACACCCACCCATACACACACCAGTACACCAGTCATCCATTAGTCTGAAACTGATTCAGTGAGACATGCGTGTTGGTTCAACAGCTTGTTACTAATGAGCCAAAATGGCCGCCGCCGTGCCACAGTTTCCAGGCCAGAGCAGGGAACGACGGCCCCTGGGGCAGAAAAACTGGGCGAGAGGAAGGATCAGAAGGGCTGGATTTAAATGGAGCTCATTAGCTTGTGGTAGCCATGAGAGGTCCCTGCACACTAAGGAGAAGTGCACACACACACATAACACACACACCGCGCACACACGCCCACACACACACTCAGGCATGAATGCAAACACAGATGGATTGTCTTATACGTACATTATGGACACACACAGGCAACTATAAAAGCTTTCTGCAATTTCCAGAGAAGAGAAAAGAATTAGTTTAGAGATCAGGAGAAGAGGAAAGAAGGTAAGAATGAAAGGCAGGAAAACGGAGGGAAAGAAAGGCAGAGAAACAATCATTTTTGGTTGGATAGGACCACTGGCAGGGTGGTGAGTTTTCCAGATGGCGGAGAGACTTGCATGTGTGTGTTCGTGTGTGTGATTTTTGCCAGTCGTACCCCCTTCCCTGCCTTCCCTGCTTGTCCACCCACTCAACATATGTCCTTCCATCCTCTCTTTCCTCCCTTCTTCTCCTCATCCCTAATCCATTTAATCATCAAATATTTTGTCGTGTCATTTCTACCAGTTCACTGAGTGAGCTGAAATATGGGTGGCACACATGTTTCTTTTGTCACAGGAAGTGCCCTTTGTGTTCCACTTGAGCTTTCTGATGTATTTATATCCATAAAAACACACATACACACACTGTGCCTTTTTCACTCCGCAGCCAAACTCGCATCAAAGGGGTGTTTGATTTCTTCTTCTGCTGCCCAGGCCCCACATGTCCTAGTAGGCTGGGGGTAGAAAGAGCAGGGAGGGGCTGAGCTGTAAGCCTGGAACTCTCTGAGGCTCAGAACTATAAATCTGCAAAAACACCCAATTAGACGCTTTGCATTTGTCAGTCAAACATTTTGCTAATCTTTGTTGGAAATTTTCAATGCGAGATTTGTCATGAATCTGCTCCACTTTGCTGGGATTTTTTAGAATTATACATTGATGACTGGTGAAATGCAATTAATGTAGAATAAAATGGATAGATGAATGGATATTGTCAGTCTGGTTTAGAGTTTGATTGACTGGCAGTAATGTGTAATTCACATCCTGGTAATTTATCATTAATCTTTAAAGTTCATATACTGTTCCCAGTACAAAACCTTAATGTGTATAGTGTTTCTTGGCACATATTCATGTGTTTTTTTGTCCACACTTCTTAGGATGAGAGACACACAACAGTTTCTCATGTAAGAGCATATTTGTGCATCGTTGCGCTGGGAAGTGCTGTGCATTTGTGCAGCTGTAAATCAGAGAATGCCGTAATCTGATAAACGCAGCGAATATGCTAATGTGGGACTGTGCTCACTCGATGGATACGTGTTGGATTATTTTTGAAGATATCCAAGCTTTAGGCCATTTAACTGACTGAAACTAAGTTTTACTTAGTGTAAAGAAAAAGAACAGAGGAGAAAAAAGATTGCAGTTTGGAAGGTAAACATCACAAGGTGCTTTGCATGATGTACAAATAAAATCACATTGCAAACTTAAAACCAGCATTCTGCAAATAAATGGATCACATATTGAACAACCTAAAGAGATATGAAATAATGGAATATAATGAAGTTGGTATAAATCAGGGCAGCACGTTGCTGCAGTGGTTAGCACTGCTCCCTCACAGCAAGCAGGTCCTGAGTTTGAATCTACCATCTGGCCAGGGCTTTTCTGTGTCAAGTTTGCATGTTCTCTCCATGTTTGCGCAGGTTCTCTCCAAGTACTCCGGCTTCCTCCCAAAGTCCAAAGACATGCAGTTAGTGGGGTTAGGTTAACTGATAGTTCTAAATTGCCTATAGGTGAGAATGGTTGTCTCTCTGTGTGTTAGGCTGGTGACTTGTCCAGGGTGTACCCCGCCTTATGATCTCACCCTCGCGACCCTGATAAGGATAAGCGGAAGAGAATTGTGTCATGATGTGTCCCCAACAAAGACACAACCAAAAAATCTCACCACTGCAGGACCGGGTGTTTCTTTTTCATCTAGATCTCATGGAGCATTTTTGCTCGACAGCTGGAATGTTATTAAAAATCTTTGTTCTTGAAATGCTTGCTTTTAATTTATTCATTTGTGTGTTTTCGCTAGCTCTTGCCTAACAAATGCAGTGCCTGACTGGCGATGGACCAGGGGGTTAATTTGGCTGTCAACTTGTAATCCTATCACCTGACACATATCTCAAAAACAATGGTCCAGGATTTTACTGTTTACTCTTCTGTATATGACAAAATATATTTTGTTCATTGTTAGATTTAAATGTCACCATAAAAGAAAATAACTGGGCATGATAGAGGAGAGTCAACTGAGACTATTCTGTCTGAAAACTCTGTCTCATCTAATAAAAAAATCAAGTATAATGGGGGGGACAGTAACCTCCAGATGAATTGGAATTCCATGAAATCTATTAGTTATGGCTAAAGCGAATAAGAAAGGCAGTCTGTTGGTTATAGAGTGATTATAGAGTACCGGGGTCACAATTGTTTTTTGAGCCATTCTAATGACTGCTGTTCTGCTGGACTCCTAGCTTCTTTACTATTTCCCTTCTTTATGTTTTCCTTAATAAAGGCAAACATTTTGAGGCAAGAAGGAGACAAAAAACAATTAAAAAAACAGATACATGATTCAGTGAGATATTAAAGAGAGAGAAACAAGAAGTGACATGACTGGAATTGACATCACAATTCACCGTCACTGTCTTCACCTAAGACACAGAAGAAGCCAGGATGGAGTCTGGTTTTTTTTCATTTACATTTATTAAAAGACCAATGACATTTTTATCCTGGTAGATTTAAAGAGTGTGCCGGGTAACTCGAGAGATCATAGGTATTCCAAATGTGCTTATCATCAATCTGTAAGCAACTTGTTTTATTCCTGTTTCCTTTGCCTTTTTTATTGTACTTTATTAACACAGAATACTGACTGTTGCATAACTTGAGTTTAACTGCAAAAAAACCAGACCTTTGTTCCCATGGCCCCTCATCACCTGATGGGGGATGTGCAGGATGGGTAGAGCTGGAGCTATAAACTTAACGCACCCTCCGAGACTGTGGCTCTGCCAGACTGTGGAGCTAAACTATGAGCACATTCATTAGCATTTTATTGCTTGTAGGCACATCAATTAATCACAGACGTGCATAGCTCCAAGCACACACGCACACACACAGACACACTTTTTTGTCTAAACTTGACAACACTCGACAAAGAGACACACGCTCACCTTTGCTTCTGAGCACACACACAGACATTACAGCATATGTACTTCACTTGATGGCTCCCTGGTGTGTTGTACCTTAGACTACAATTTCTCTCTGGGTCACCATATCACACACAGACATATTCGCTCATGTAATGTCTCTGTACAAACTGTGAAGACACTTATTGACTCAACAGTAAAACGGTGTCACCTCGGCTCCCCTCTAATTTCTCCATGAAGGTTTTATGGAAAGAATCTTAATAGTGGTTAATTGTAGTTTCATTTATAGTTTCAGGGCCATTTGTATTTATGTCAGAGCTCCTCATAATGACACAACTGCTCTTCTTAATGACTTTTAGTCGCGGTACAGAGTTATTAACCATTTTACAGTGAGATCGTGATTTGCACTGCAATATTCTTCCGTTATCTTTTATCCTCAAGGTATTTTACGATTTAGACTCCTTATGTGCGCTTTCGGTTATTAATTTCTCTTCTTTTTTTGAATTAACCAAGAGCTTTTGGACTATGTGACAATTTTCATTCAGTCTGATGTTCATGACCCTTAAATCCAATTCTGTTTTGGCTGGTTGTACGCTTTTCTTCTCCTAGATTAAGGTGGCAGCATCGGACGACTCTCATTTCAATCAAGTTTTAAACATCAAAAAAATAAATAAACCTTTTCTTTCATCTGAAGTGATTGTGTTTAGCTCAGAGTAAAGCAGATTTGCAGACTGAATTGGAAAATAGCCACCATAGTTGAAATAAAAAGCATTTCAGCAGGTGTGAAATTTAGGAATTTGCAACACACTGAAAAATGTAGACACACAATAGTCTAAGGAGCTTGGAAAGAAAAGCGTCGCTAACAAATTCACATGACTTTACAGCTAACTGTGTGGACCATAATTCCAAGATTCAGTAATAGTGATATAGCTGCTGCAGTAAGGTGATTTACATGGTGGCCCTGAGAGGCCAAACGGACTGCAACTTAAGAAAACACCAGCAATAAGAAAAACGCTGCAAAAGCACACAAAACACAACGGAAATAGGGAAAAACAAAACAGAAACTGGAAAAACAAAAACAGAAATAGGAAAAACAGATTTCCAAAAGCACAAGGGAAGTGTTTCAGGGGAGACAATAACCCGACGGACCAGTTGCAGGAACCCAAAACATGGTAGGTGTGTTTTATCATGATTCATATAATACTGATGACGGAATTTTAGGCTAAGTTAGGTTAACACACTTACCTCTCATCTTTTCTTTCCTCACAAAACCGATAGATCCTCCACTTCTTTTAAGTGTCTCCCAGCGCAATTCTTAGCATATTTTGGTTCCTGCAATTGGTCCGTCAGGTTATTGTCTCCCCAGAAACATTTCCCTTGTGCGTTTGGAAATAGTGATGGGAATTCCGACTCTTTTTAGAGAATCGGCTCTTTCGGCTCGCCTCACTAAAAAGATCCGATTCTTTCGGTTCCCAACCGGGGCCGTACCGGATCTTCAGGTTGTTTTAATTAATTTATTATCAACAACAATCTAAAATTATGCACAAAAGGAATTACTAATGTGGTTTTATTTATATATGTTTATATATAAATATATATGGTGGCCCCTAGAGACAAAGCAGGAAAAAAAGTGCGAGAGAGAGAGGGTGAGAGAGAGAGAAAAAAAATCAAAATATGGCTCCCAATAAGCAGGCTCGCGTTGTTCACTTCAAAGACCCGGCTCTAAGAGCCGTTTCGTTCGCAACCAACACATCACTATTCGGAAATCTGTTTTTTCCTATTTCTGTTTCATTTTTTCCTATTTCCATTGTAGTTTTTCCTATTTCTGTTGTGTTTTGTGTGCTTTTGCAGTGTTTTTCTTATTGCTGGTGTTTTCTTAAGTTGCAGTCTGTTTGGTCTCTCAGGGCCACCGTAGATTTAACTGCAAAATGAAGTAGGCACTTAGCATCCTTGCTTTTGTATGGGAATATATTCACAGTGCAACCTGCTAGGAACAGGCTGAACTGAGTCGCCTGTTGCAAAAAGACTCGTTACAGATCAGATAGACTCCAATTGGTTGCAACTTGTAGGGGATCTGTCTACATTCATAGATTAAATGGCAGTTATTCATAAACATTTGCCAAAGTGTGAGTGACTGCTTTCAGTTCAAGTTGAACTGCAGTTGTTTGGTGTCAGATTGTTTGGCCTATATGTGCGACTTGTGTTGTCACCTTGAGATCGAAAGTGGTTGCCCAGAGGTTGAGGGTTTTGCATGCTCTGACTCTGTGCCAGCACAGCTAAGGTAATGAACAAGTCATAAATAAGTGAAATCTGAATTGAAACGTGTGTTCTAACTATATTAGCTATTGTTTTTTTTTGGCAAGGTACACAGTCACAGTGATGTTTATGAAAGCCACAAGCAAGATTCAAGTATTTCAAGTATTATTGTAGCTACAGGCTACAATGATCATTTTAAAATAAAAATGCATTCATTAATAATTTATCCAGCAGCCTTTTGTAGCTTACAGTAACAAGACAGTTTTAATTTTATGAGAACACAATTATTAATAGAATACGAATACGATTTAAAATACAGTTTCAGCCCTGATTGAATGCTTGATCCATCTCTTATCATCACTTATGATTTATTATATCTGGGGTGACCTGTATCAGCTGTAAGGTTGAGGTGATGTGTGCAGTGGTGTTAAAATCCTAAGGTCTATTATAATGTAAACATTACAGTTTATTTGTGAGAAGCTTGAATAATATGGATTTGTCAGGAACTGAGTTAATGTTAAACAATTAACAGTGTTTTTAAATGCAGGCTTTCCCAATAGGACCTGTTTAAGTTCAAGAGACAGCAGTCAAAGGGAACCTGCTGGTGAGACTTTCACCTTTTAATTAACTGAAATTAGCTCAGTGAAATCAAACTAATTGTTTGCATATGCATATCTGTGTAATATTGTTAAAACACTTAAGAAAAATCTATTTCAGATCTAAACTGAAGATTAAAAGCAGACTGAGCGCGAAGCTGTGAAATGTGAATTTATTATTGCTTAGATAAACTCAAAATATTGATTTTTAAATTTGTTTTGGCCTAGTTAACAAAAAGAAAGCTTCCCACAGGAGGCAGCTGACAAGAAAGAAACCCAGCTTTGTTCAAGCTAATTGTACTGGGATGTTTGCCTCACTACATTGTGTTGTGAGTCCTTCACTCTCTCAGCACCTGAAGACAATCTTTAAAAGAAATTTTTTAAAAAAGAAGAAAAAATCATAAAAGACTGAAAGCTTTTTTGTTTGATTTTGGTCACACTTGCACAGAAAGTGGTGTTACAATTTGTAACTGCTTATCATCAACGCTCTGCTTCGCAGTAACACATCTTCACACAATCCCTCCTCATCTCAGCTGCAGATTGCATCCACAGTCCCCTACTGCGGCTCCTGGAGCAAATACAATCCTTTCTTAAGGGCATATGGGGAGTGTAAGACACATTGTTATTGAGCATTTTTATTGTCTTTGATTTTGGCATTTTGGTTATTCTTTATGTTTCATTTTTAACCTCTTGTTGAACTCAAATGAACAGGCTCTTTTTAATGGCTAAGCCAGGCGACTGCTGCTGGCATAGCTGAGAGATTTGATATATTCTGCTGTTTGAAAGGTACATGGTCACACGATGACTTGAGAAAACGAGTGACCAGGCGGGCAAACGGTGACCTAGTTGGCTGCCAAAAAGATAGAGATAACAGCCAAAGCAGGCATCCATAAATATTTGAAATCTGGCTGGTGATATTTTAAAAGCCCAGCTGTAGAATCAATATAAATTCAATAATGCAGCATTTAAACCATTTAAAGAGATTATAAGATAACATGCGTTTTGTCGAAAGGTTACCTTTGAGATGTCTTGTGGTGCAACTGAGGCCTGTGAGCCCCACATAAACCGTGCCTCAGGTGACCTCAGTGGATCACACGATAGAGGGGTTCAACTGTTAACTCTCAGTTTTTGTAATGACTGAGAACTTTTTTCCCACTTGGCTCATGTGATGATGCACAGGATCATAAGTCGGTCCAAAGTGTACAACCGAGGAGGGTTTAAACACCTGTTACTCTCCACCTATTGTTTTTAGAGCTGAAAAGTCTCTTGGATGAGAAGTAAAACATCTTCACAAACTTAAAGAAGTCCAGAGTGCCTTCTTCTTTCAAGATCTTAAGACTATCATGACCAGGATGACTGACAACCTGCAGACATACAGTCTTTCCAACTATCGTACTCCTTGAGGTTTGGGTATTGTTAAAGGCAATCTAGGATTTGGTGATTTGTGTCACACACCTGCTACTATAGTTATAGGAGCTAAATGAATACATACATTAATGAATAAAATTGCTAATACAGATGCTGCAGGGTGTATGCAGTATGTGATTTGTATTTTTCTTTTGCAGTGTGCTGATCCTCTAGTAGATGGTTATTTATTTTAACCTGTGTATAACCACTATCACGCCACCTGCAATGACTTGATTCTGCACTATACAGGCAAGGCTCAGTGGGTTTTGCATAAAATGACCTTGCCAAGGTCATGATTTCCATTCAGTGGGATTACAAAATGTATGCATTTACTTTAACAGAAAGGCTCTTTAGATGAACACATGCCTGAATGGCATAAGCTGTACAATGTAGGCGCCCACTGTGGCCTTTACAAAAGTAAAGGGCAGATGTGAAGTGGGAGGTGAGCCAGACAGGAAGACAAAAGCAGAATAGAAAGAAAAGGACCGAACAGGAGTTGTGGAGGAGAGTGGATAAGGTGGAACCTGCCACTAATAAATATTGCATGCCACTTTGTTTAAGCGTGTTTGTATCTCAAAAGGAGAAAATGCATTCATTAGTGATGCTATTGTGTGGAACTTGTGTGTTGTTGGTTTAGCTTTTGACCTTACTGCATTCAGAATTTCTGCATTGGGAGTGAGGCTTATCAGAGTTCAGGAAATTAACTCTTTATGTTGTTTTAGCCAGCAAATATGTCCAATAAATGGTTAATATATACATTGCTAAGGCAGAGATTGATAGAGATCACAAACTTTAGATGTAAGGAACACACGCGCACACACAAAGACAGGTAGAGAAAACTGTTCGTATCTGGGTTACTCTGGCCTCACATCTCTCCACTGCAGATGAATATTAATAAGGAGTTATTAATATCTGCTGCCTGCGCTGTGTGCATGAATACTCGTGTATGCGAGGTCGGCATGGAGAGGCAGTGCGAACGAACCTTCCTCCTCTTGCCTCTCCTCCTCCTCTACACGTCACTTTCTCCTCTATTTTCCTCCTCCTCATGTTCACGCTTCTGTTTCCTTTAAGTTCTTTTATTTCTCGGCATCCTTTCCACTGGTTTCGCTCACGTTCTTCACCCTCACATTTGTCCTTTGTGTCTATGCTTTGTCAGCTATTAAGACACACTCCCTCTGTTTGAAATGTATTATACCCCAGTCATTCTGCAGTGACTTTTACTGTACATCACTTAGAGGGCAGATGTTCGCTGACTCTATTTGACACCTATAGTGGTAAATGGCGCAATGTTGAGACAGAAAGTGGCTTCTGACTGTTGCGTTCATGTTTTTAGGTCTTGTCTGGGTAAAGAATAGGCTGTATGACCATGCTAATTAGCTCTCAGCCAATCAAAAGCGGAGATAGACTTACTAACACACTGCTTCACAAATCTGAGCTCCTGACACAATCCCCAACAGATTTATGTCTCCTCTAAGAATCAAACCAGGGATCTTACTACTATTGCCAAACAATATTTAAACTCATTTCCACTCAAAGGTTGTGAAGAAGAAACACACTGTAGTTGAAATCACTCCACAGAAACTGTCTAAAAATGCCAAACTATATAATGGAAGTGAAGTTTAGGGAGGCTATAAGGCAGAATTTGGACAGAGCTACTGTAAGCTTGTTGAGTCTCTAAACTAAGCTTATGGGGTGCTCCTTGAAGAGTGCTGTTAATCTAATCACTTATTTAGATATGGAATAAGCATGCTGTCCAGAATGTTAAATAATTCCTTTGAAGGGACAGGTAGAAGAAGCCCGAGACATTACATTACAACAGATTATTACCTTAACTAAAATCCTGTTGTTGCCAAACCTTCAGGACTCTCAGCATCCAAAACATTTATTAAAGTTACTTAAAAAACCCCAAAATCATCTCAGAGGAATTCACATTTCACTGTGTCATGAAAAAATAAGACCTCGTTGGATGTGGCTCAGACTCAAACTAGTCAGTCAAGCGCTGATTTGACTTTCAAAGTATTAAACAACTTAAAATCAACGTCTTATCTTTAGCTTAAAGTTAACCTCTGAGGATTTAAAATAATGTGTCATTATTGTAACAAGTGTCACTTCAAAAGGGATAAATTGCAAGTAGCTACATTTACAGTCCCGCAGTGAACTTCTTTTATTAATTTTCTGAAAGCTACGGCATTTGTGTGAATAAACAACCACTGATCAGACTGTTTTGAGAGTGGTGGATTTATCACACAGTATTAAATCCTGGATATACAGATTGAAAACTAATTGTACTACTATATATTAGTATTAGAGCTCTATTTTATTTTTTTACCCTGTGCTTTAAAGACGTGTCCTTTGGGATTTCCTGGGAATACGGAGACAACAACCAATCACTGCTTTAGAATCATGATTGACAGAGCGAGGACTGAACCCATGCAGTGTTGAATACAAGACATTAATGCATAATTCAAACAACATTTACATTTTTGTGTGGAATATCCACATACACAGTTTCTTCACTTTTCATCACCAGGTATCTTGCTTAGTTTAATGAATAAATCAACAGGATTTTTATAGCTAATGCTTACACCAATAAATAACTATTACAATAAAAAAAATGGCTTGAGCAACACAAATACACGCACTTGTTGTTAGTTTATTATTTATAACCAAAAGTGTCAATATGTCTTGCTGTTACCTCTTTGTGTTGACATCACAAAGTGGGACAAACTACGTCAGCTGTAAGAGCCAGAGATGTGTGTGCTGACTGGTTGTGTTCAAACCAATAAGAAGCATCTTACTTTCAGTGTGCGCTAAATGAGCCGGAATTTCTCCTGACAATAGGCTGCCCTTTTGCCCATTAACAGTAAATTTTCTGTGCAGTGTGGCAAATTTTCAGTTTGTTTGGTTGTCATGATTATTCAGCAATGCCCCAATCACAAGCATGTGATTTCCACTTTGTGTATTTTCCTTGTAAATTACATGCATGTCCTGCTTGTTTTATGTGTGTGTGTGTGTGTGTATCTGCTGGGGAGTATCATAGATTAAGAAAAGCAGGTGTGTATATGTCTTATTTTTCAAGGGGAGCAGGTGTGCGTGTGTGTTGAGGGTAGCAGGTGTGTATGCATGAGTGTGTGTTTGTGTGCCGTGCTCACTCGGCCAGATAATGGGCACATATGGACAGTGTGAGAGAGAGACAAATGAGAGACACACATATGCACACAAAGTGTGTACATGAAGGAGTAGACTGTGTGTATGTACAACAGATACATAAACCTTTTAACTTGCTTTGGGATTTGTGAGTACACTCGCTCCATGTATGTGTAAGTGTGCGCGTTAGTGAGTGTATGACACATAAATTGGTTAAAAAGTAGTATTAGCATTACAACTGGTATTTACGATGACAGCGATAATGAGGGTTAAGCGTGATGGGATGTCATTCAAGATCTGAAAAGCGTTGAAGAAGTGACAATCTTTGTCACTGAAATAATTATTTGTGTCGTCTTTTGCTTAGTGTCTTAGTCCAGGCATGAGGCCGAAGGTGACTGCTACAGGCGGCGAGGAAGGAGCGGTGTTGTGGATCTGATTAGTTATGGGCTAACCTCTCTTTTCAGCTAAGGAGATGGGTGAGAGCAGGAGTGAAAGAATAATTGTCAGCTATTTGGAGATGACAGAGAGGCAAGTGATGGGAGAAAGAGTGAGAAGCAGCAAGGCAAGAGAGATAGGGAAAAATGGAGAGGCGATGGGCGAGGGGTGGGGGTAGATTAATGGAGGAAGGGTGCACGACTGAAAATGAACTTGTCTGCTGCTGGAGAGTCAATGGAGGGAGTGACAGTTGTATAGATTAGGGAGAAAAGAAGGAAGGGGAAAAGAAGGAGAGGATGAGGAGGTGCGGGTTAGGGAAGGAGAAAGAAATAGAGATGAAAAGATAGAGGGCAGGCTTTTAAGAGGGTATTTGGCAATGATCAGGACCAAGAGGAGGAAAAAAATAGGAGAGGAGGAAACAGAACACTTAAAACAAAGGAGATAGTATTTTCATAAGATGGAAAACAGACCAGCTTTCGCCACAAAAATATTAGTTTTTTTCTGCGTCTTATTAGAGGTGACACATGTTCGTGCGTGCCTGCATGTGTGGACCCTAGCTCAATTAGTGTGTGATCAGGTGTCATCATCAGTTAACTGACTGATAATTGCATCTTTACTGTCCGTTCAAGCAGATCCCTGTTCAAAAGCAGACGGAGAGTGAGAGTGTAAAAACGAGTGAAAAAAGAAGCGAGGAAAAAAGACCAGATCGAGGGAAAGACTTGAGAATGATTTTGGATGGCATAATCTGATTGGTCCTTGTCTTTGTTCATTATCTGGTTGAGCCAATTAACAGAGCAAAGCGGCATAATACTTTGTAAGCTTTCCACTAATGCAGTTATTGACACTGTAAATTGCAAAGGAACCGTACTTTGCTGGTAACCAAAATTAGACCAACCGATCTGGAGAATACTGTCTGTGTGCAAGTGCAGAGCAGCAATGATATTTTGAGGCAGAGTGCTTAGAGTTGCAGTGATAGTATCTTTTGCCAGTCTTTATCTTTAAGTAGATAACAGCTCCACTGACTTTAGTTTGAATCACGGCTCATTACAGTCTCCAGCTCAGTTCACAGTGAAGTTTGACTCAGTTTCACTTCAGGTTCACTTCAAGTTCATTAAGAGTGAATGCTGACTGTCTTTACAGTACACAGCTGGATGTATAAAGTCCCTCTGCTTCCTATTCATTGATTTGACCCTGATTTATCCCTGGAAGATCATAGATAAATTCATCACTGTTTCATTTAATTCTCATGCATTTTTAGTTTATTATTATTATATACCACAAGGGAGGGGACCCCTTGGGGTGCCCTGTGTTGTCTCCCGGTGTGACGTTGGCAGCAGATCCTTTGGGTCCTGTGGGCTGGCTTTGTTCTGCTGCTTGCTGCAGATGCTTGTACAGACTGGGATCTGGGGACTCTGAGAAGCACAGCAAAGAGCCTGAGGCACCGATGAGGCTCCCAAACAGTTTCTGATCAGTTTTGGCGGTGTGGTTCAGCTGGGGGAGGTCACTGCTTTTGGGGCTTGCCATTGCTATTGGAAGCAGGTGCTTAGTCTTGCAACAATGTTTAGGTGAGTTATATTCATCAGAGTAACATGAAAGCACAGACAAAAGAACATTTATGATGAGTTAGCCTGGCCGAAATGGAGCTACACCACAAAACCTGTGGTGGATAGATGTTGAAAATGAAGAACCTTATGTCTGCGAGTCTACTAAAATAACAATAACAATAACAGCATAAAAATGAACCACTATTGTCATTACAGTGTTGTGTAATGACAATAGTGGTTTTAAGTCCTTTACACTTTTTTCTGTTCGCTTTTTCTGATTTCATTCATATATTTTTGTTTTCCCCTTCGTTAGTCTTTCAGCCTCTTCTTCCATTCATCCCACTCTTTCTCATGGTTTAAACTCCCTTCATCCTCCATCCTTTTCCCTCCTTTCCCTCATCCTTTGCTTGTCCCACCTCTCCCTTTCTCTAGGAATCATATTTCCACGGAATGCTGTGTTTCCATTAGAGCTGCTAATAGAATTATAGTCGGTCACATAAGCTTGTGCAACACACACAAACACATGTCCGTGCATATGCATGTGAGAGGACGGATGCACAGGAGAGACACGCGGTCAGACAGATTAGTATTATTAAAGTTTACTTGCCTCTAATCCTCTCAAACTCGCTCATACAGCACACATACTAACAAACACACTCTCTCGGTGGGGTACACCCTGTGTGAGGAGCAGGCTATGTGAGATAAACTGATCACACAGCAGTACAATATGCTGAAAGTGATTATGTGTGAGTGTGTTTGCGAGTGTGCGTTTGTGAGAGATAGAGAGCAAAGGAGAAATGATGATGTGCAACAGAAGTCAGGAAGCAGTTATTAACTCGCACTGAAGGAAGATATGCTCCAGTATAAAGGAGCATCTGAGACAGAGCCAAAATGCATGTTTGATAAAAGAAAATTTTACTATGCTGATTTTAAGAAAATCTCTAAAATCAACCCCTCATTTTATTGAAAATAAATAAATAAATGAGGGGAGTGCAGTTTCAGCCAAGTAATGAGATGAAAGATATGCTCGAAAATTGAAACCACAGTGGTTTTTCTCATAGGACACAGCTGCATCTGATACCAAGTGACTTCATTGCTGGTAAATGTAAAGAGCACCTCCTTGGGCATGACTGCTCTATTCAAAGCACACTACTCTTTAAATATTTGCAGATCTGGTGCTGTTGTTTCTTACTGCATTTGTTTGTTTGTTTTTGTTGTTTTTTTTAAGACCACTTCTACCTTGAGGGCATCGCAGTTTATTTTGTAATAGAAGCAATAAAGTTTATTTATATAGCACTTATCCAAACAAATATTACAGCAGACATGCCATAAAAAAACAACTTACCCACATACACAAATAAAACCAGCAATCTACATTATTAATAGAACAAATCATAACAGAAAAGTCTGAAAATGCAAAACCGCTATATCAATAAATACTAAGAATGAATAAGAGTTCGCTAAAAGGCTAGCTTTGAGTTATATTGTTTTCCTTAAGGATGACAAGCCAAGCAAATGACGGATGTTATCACTATAAGGAGTGGAATATGGCTATCTATTCATATTTTCATATAACATTAACAATAAGACTACATTTTGGTCGTATTTCAGTCACTAATCCCAACAGAAGGTCGTGTTAGTTGCTAGCTAAGCTAGCTTATGGCATGTAAACATGCTAAATCAAGTATTATAAGGATCTACTAAGTTATTTTTATGTCATTGCTGTATTATGGTTTTGTGTCTTGACTTCTGCAGTGCTGCAAAAAGTCCTTGATCCCAAGTTAACTTGTTGGTGATAGCTGAGAGTCAGAGTAGCTAGCTCTTTGCTATATTTCTAAATGTGTTGTGCAAAGTAAATGTAGCTGTATGCGCATAACATCTTATTCACTGTAGGCCATTTACGCAAAGTAGGCTACGGATAATTTTCTACAATGTCTTAATATAGCTATATCTAGCTGTACCATTGTTTGTTTGTTTTTGGTTACATTAAACTTATTAGTGGTATAAAGTCAATAAAATTAGGCCTGCTACCATGAATGCATCAGTAAATCTATCTATCTATCTATCTATCTATCTATCTATCTATCTATCTATCTATCTATCTATCTATCTATCTATCTATCTATCTATCT
>NW_005187453.1:238626-255282 GCF_000239375.1 Pundamilia nyererei
GTTTACGCCACAGTTGCATGCAAAAAATGCTGAAATTAGTAACTAACTTCTCAAATAAGTCCAGTGTGTTGTTTCTTTCTGTCATGTGTGTATAATATTTGTGTTTTCTTGTTTTTATGATTGAATGCCTAACACAGTTATCATCATCATTGTCATGCATATTTATATAAATATTGGACTTTTTTGGATCACTTAAGTAGCATTTAAATACAAGCACATTTAAGATGGTTGTACTGTTTTTCATGGGCGTATCAGAGTCCAGTAGCTGTACATATTTGAAGATTCAGTGTGCTTGTTGAGGCTTAAGAGTTGTTGTTAGAGGCATGGTACATGGATTAAAAAGAGAGGGAAAGAAAAATAGGGAACTAATTATACTGATTAAGTAATTAGCAACTTCAGTAATGAATTTTAATATATCTTTAGTAAGGGACAAATTACTACGTTTTACATTGCCAAAAAGCATGTGAGATTTGCCAGCACCCTTCTAAGTTGCTCTTGACGAGTCAAATTCTGTGGATAATGCTACAGTCACAATGAATTTATAATCTTGTTGCCTTTGAAATAGTTTCTTCGAAGACAAGGACCAGGTTTGTGACCACTTGCAGGTAGCTGCTGTTTTCAAAACAACTTTGACGCTTCAAGATGGCGATGAAACGCTATCAGTCGGCTATCAGTTTGGCAATTACATGCAATTTGTTTGTGATGATATGCGAATTAACTCTTATAAACGCAAATATGTTAAAAATATTTTGCAGGCCAGTTCCGTTCATCGGCACAGACTGACTGAGATGGATTGCGACATGTTGACAATCAATCACCGCAACTACTTGCATTCAGTCGCTGAATACGAAAAAATTTTTTTAGTCCAATCACCAGGCAACCATCCATTTTCCCTAGTCACAGGGATATTGCTGTCCTATTTTTACTTTACTGTGACTGAGTAAGAAAGCAGCACTTGCAGATGATTAGGCGATAGATGTATATACACTCTGTGCATGTGTTATAGTCACTATAGTCCTCAGGATGTGATGTACTGTTCCCTCAGGCCATCGCCCAGTGTGAGTGCATTTGTAAAAACCTGTAGCAGTGAAGTGAGAGGAGCAGGATTTTAGCAGACATTGTGAATGCCCTGTAATTGTAGGATAAATCTACTTCTCTCCTCCTCCTCCCTCTGAACACACTCACATTTCTCCTTCCTCTGTCTTTCTAGCTCCTTATCTCTGTTGCAACAGCACAGGATGGATTAACTTTACAGAGGTTCTTTAACTTTTGGATTCTTCCTCTTCCAAAAGAATTGCACTTTATGAGATTTACGAATTCAACATTGCTAAATCTACAAAGATTAAGCTTTTCATTTCCCATGCTAAAAGATCTAGTGATCTACTATATGGCACTGCAACATCGAGATAATGATATATATTCCAGTTTGTATGATTAAATAGTATATCTACTAAATCTATTGCGTTCAAACAATTTAACAATTTTAAAATTAGTTTTTCTTTTTAATCATTAAAAACAAACATTTTCTGCTTTGATATCAGTAGCTCTGACTACTGTTTCACAAACATACCCTTGTCTCTGCAAAGCACTGTTACTTCTTCCATCTGTAGAAAATTTCCATGTGCACTTGCACGCTTGGCTTTGTGTGAATAATGATTGTTTGCATAAAATTTCAGCGTATAATCTATATGCACAGTGGAAACATTTGTTGAGTTGTCAGAGAGAAGGAGGGCTGAGAGGATATTATAACTGTCTTTAATCTGGCTAAGCATACAGTATGGTTAATCCGGTGTCTTTGTTTTACACCGTCTTATTCCCACGATTTGTTTGCGTAAAACTATGTAATCTCACAGAGATTATTGTAATTCTGTCTCTCTCTTCTTTTTTTTTTATCTTTTATTTCAATACAAGCATTTGTTGTCCCCAGTCTTATTCTTTTCAGGGCTAAACACGTTCTGGATTTTTCAGTGGGTATTAATCTTTAAAGCTGGGAGACCTATCATTTTAAACATGTTAGTTCCCTACAACTACACCCAAAGAACTGTTTGCTACTCAGTTGTTTTTAATCTCCCCAAGTAGACATTGCTAAATTCTTGATTGAGGGATCCAGCCATGCACAAGTGGTACTAGTGCCATCAAGTCTTTCACATGGATGTTGAAGTATTACATTTGATGGCTTGTGATGAAGACATCACAACGTTGCCAAGATCTTAGACTTTCAGTTAAAGCGGTTAGCTCTTTTGAACTCGATAGCTAACAAAAATATAAAGTACAGGGCACCATAACTGATGAGTTTGTGCTTTATCCAGCCTCTTCAGAATAATCTAACAAACCAACAAACTAAACAGTTTTTTGAAGCAAATCCCTTCTATAAGTAATCCATAAATTTATGTAGCTAACTTCCTGTCTCCTCTGTCTTTTCTCTCTTTCTCAATTCCAGGCTCCGACTACTCTCCCCCTCCCCCTCTTCCTCGACCTCCTCCACCTGGCCTGACCAATGAGCACAGTGGTGGCACTAGCCATGGCGACCATGGTGGAGGAGGGGGCGGGGTCAACCATGGAGTGGGCGTGGTTGGTCTGGCTCCAGAGCACATCCCCACACCGGGGGCAGCCCTGAGCTGGCAGGCGGCGATCGATGCCGCGCGGCAGGCGAAGATGATGGGTAATGCCGCATCGGGTGGAGGGGCGGGGCTTGGGTCCGGAGGGCGAGGGCCCATCTCCACGGCCAGCTCCACGCAACGGAAGAGACAGCACTATACCGCTAAACCCAAGAAACAAACCACAACGACAGCCACAAGGCCGCCACGAGCTCTACTCTGCCTCACACTCAAGAATCCTATCCGCAGGGCCTGCATCAGCATCGTAGAGTGGAAGTATCCTTCAACAAACTATGGGCAGAGGGTTGTTCCCTGTGTAGTGCTTTCTCATAGATCAGATCCTTATCAATTGGTTGCATAGTCTAAAGAAAATCAGCTAAAAGTAGAATTTGTCCATGTCAGTTTCAAAATGTAAAGGGTTATGGCCCATCTTTATCAAGCGCTTTGGGTGCCTTGAAAAGCGCTATATAAATCCAATCCATTATTATTATTATTATTGTACTGGAGAGTTGTATGATGACATTTCTATATTTTACAACTATATATAATTAAAGTAAAGTATTAGCAAAGGTTATAGAGCAAGGGGGGCAATTACAGTTTTCCCAGACTTCTAAAGAAAAAGATATTCTCCCTCTGCTGGCCATTGTATAGAATACAAGCTTAAAGCACTTCCTCATTGGCTCACCTTTAAGGCCCAGAAGCTACATCCATCTTTTATATACAGTTCTTACTGCAACCATATTCCACCCCCTTGTTTTTTAGATTTAGGATGAAATTATTGGAGAGACGCAGATGGAACAGCATGTAATAAAAAAATAGAATTATAGCTAATTGATGTTTTTATATGTATGATTAATAACTGGTAGAGGATGCACAGGTGGATTTACAAACAGCTGATTCTTAAGCGTCTTTTTCTGTTATTTCAAAGTGGATTTATGTATGTCTTTTGGGCCTTTTTGTCCTACTGGACATCCATTCCCATTCTTTAATTTTAACTTTAAAATTTCTTTCCAGGACAATGAGTAAAAATTTCCATGGTCCACTGAGAATATTTTATCCCCTTCCTCCCCCCCATAATGATAATCCCGTTCGTATGGGGCTTTAATCAATCTCTCTCTGTCCTCTAGCTCTCAATAAGTGTGATTTTCCCTCTTCACTCAGTAGTCTTAATCCCTTCTCCCCTTCCTCTGCCTGCCCTTCTCCCTCTTTTACTACTCTTCTCTTTCATCTTACATTCTTTATTTCTGTTTTCTCACAGGAGGATGAAAAAATTGTCTCATTTTCATCCCTCCTTCACACTTCTCCCCTTGCTATTTCAAAGTGTATTTATCCTCTTTCCCCCAGGTCCATCCACACCTCTGTTCATCCTTTACCTCCACCCCCCATCCTCCACCTATAGGAGTCTCAGCATTTAATAGCCAACCCTCCCTCTGTCCACCCAAATCCCAAATTCTTACTGTTCTTCCTTTCAACCCTGCTTCTCCAGTTTTGTTTTGTTTTTTTAAAATCTATTTTTAAGTTCCTGAACATAATGACATGGTTCTCCCTCAGGGTGCAAAAGAGACGGGGAAATGGAGAGATAGACAGAAATGGCCTGTGTCACACTCAAAATAATCAATAGTAGGTGCATGTCCACATAAGCCTCGACTCAGCAAGAGCACAATTGCACACGGTTCTTAGAGGAACAGAAGGAGAGGAAAAGGAGGGGTCAGGAAAATGAGAAAGGCAGGGATGTGGGCAGGACATTGATGTCGACAGGAGAGATAATGGAGCTGAGTAACAGAGAAGGGACGGAGGGAGTGAGAGATTGAGGGGAGGACGGAAAAGGTAAACAAGAAAATAGTAAGTGGAGTGGAGGGAAGGAGGTAGAGGTGTGGGTTTAGAATAGAAGGATCATAAGGGAAGAGAAGAGGAAGGAAGTAGAAAGCAGTGCAAAATGGTAGGAAATAGAAGAAGATATAGGAAGTATGTGTTTTAATGCATGTGCTGGGTGGGTTGCATTAACAAATTAACAAGTCACAATAAATCAGTGTTGATAATATTATAGGCTCTAATGGACCTCACATGTTCACACTATAAGCTAGTCTGAAAAACATTGTTCAGACTACTTGATAATGTCCAGATCAGAAAGCTGAGATTGTGCATTACTGTTAATTGTTTTACCCCTTAGTGTCTGTTAATGAACAAAAAACAACACTGCATTTGGGCTGCCTAATGACTTCCAGACAGAAAGATGAATATGCTATACTAGCTCTTTTTGTAGCAGGGACAGATCTAAAGGGGGCAAGGGGAGCAACTGGCCCCCTGCTGTAGAAACTTGCCACATCCAGCAGCCGCCCCAACTTTTATGTTCTTAAAATACTTTTCGTCTGTGCAAGACTGCCATTGTTTTGCCAGTGAGTACTGCACGGTGTGAGCAAAGTTTTTCTGCTTTAAAACTTGTAGAAAAATCCCTTTGTGTTTGTTTTCTTAGATGAGATAATGATACTTTAAATGGTTTTTGTGGATATTTTGGTAATTTGCCCCTCCTTTGCCCCACCATGTAAGGTTTTCTAGATTTTCCACTAACCCATTGTGGATACTACAAAATTCGTAGTATTAAGAGCTGTGCTTTGTACAACTTTACACCTGGAAAAACAAAATGGGAAGGATACTTTGGCTTTAGCTAGGTGGTTAGTTGCTAACGTCTCTTTACATTCTTTTCCTGTAAATTGCTAGCTAGAGCTTCCTTTCCAACTGTGTCATGAATATGGTGAAAGACAGGAAGCAGGAATAGTCAAGGATCAGACTCTCGTCTTTCAGGTCTTTCAGGTCTTTCAGGTCTTTCAGTCATCAAAAAGCAAATTTTATGACTATAACCTAGCCTAGCCTGGCACAGTGGGCATTGTTATCATCTGAGCCTGACATTACAGGCTGTATTTATCAAAAAACTACAACAAAAAAAGTGCTTAAGTTTCACAAATTTTAATTTGAACAAAAGTTTCCATTTACGTAGATTCCCTCCATCATGCAGGTTAACTTGTGAATCTGCCATGAATTCATCAAAGTGGAGTCAGACCTATATTATTGAGTTTGTTTATGGAAACGGTGAACGTGTCGTCCCGACAGTCACCTTGTGTATCTGTCATTATCGTGCCAATAACCTATCAACTGTCCAGCTGTGCAGAAGCTGGAAAATATAAGCCAAAAGCATGAATAAACCCTGAGGGCTGCTGGAACAATCTAACCCAGTGAACTGATGAGATTATTAGCCACAATTCCCTGAAATCATTCATTTAAACTGCTCAGTGTGGGAAGGAAAAGAGCGTTGGTGAGGTGACAGAAAGAAAATGGACATTAAAATGTGCTCTTAAAGAAAACTGCAGCTAAAAAGGCATGGCCTCTGAGTCACGAAGAAACGTGGAAGAAACACAATTAACACCATTAACACCAAGTCTTTGTTTTTCTGCTTTTCTATTTAACCTCCCTGCTATGGGATGTCCTTCGTAACTGCAGTGCGGGCATGCTGTTGAACATGTGGGTGACTCGGTGTCCACTCTGGTGTATGTTTTGTTTATATATGTGAGGCTTTATGCGTGCATGTCCTGTGTACTGTGAGTACCTCTGTCTCTGGAGATAGAGATCCAAAATCCTCCGCTTTTCCTCCTCTGTTACCATGACAACTGCTGCTGCTCTCAACAGGTCAATGGGGCCTGTCTAAGCTCACACAAGCACACACTCAGATTAGAGAACACACAGCAACACTCTTGAAGAACACACACGTACTTGAACACAGATGATAAAGGACTAAAACACAGACACACAGTGCTCTCGCGTGCTGTGTAATTATAGCCTGGAAACATTACCTGCACGCTGCAAGGTCAGCGAGAGAGACATCTTCCTAACTACCATGTTCTCTATATGAAATCACACTAAGTTGTCATTTTCAAAAGGTGTTATTTAGCGCATTTACAAACAGACACATGCATGCACACACTTCCCAGCTACAGCTAATAAACTCCAAAGGCTTACATGAAGAATTGCACTGTTCGTATACATTTTCAAACTCAGAAAACTAGATATCGGGATATCAGCATAACAAGTAACCTCACTCTCCTCGATAGTATAAGTATAGCCCAGATTCCTTACGGGCTTTTGAAAAGATAAGAGATTATCTGAGTTATTGTAAACTGTATGTGGCGTTTATGTGATCCAACTGTACAGAGAGAAGCTCTAGAAATAACAGCTTCAGGGGTACTAGGATGCAATCCCAAAGTGAAATTCTGTTCCAAGAAACACAGTTAGCCTGTCAGAATGCAGAATTTTTATATATATATATATATATACATATATATATATGTATATAAATTTGTGTGCTGCTGTCTGAGGCATGTAGCACCCAGGAAAATGTTACATTGTATCAGCCGTAAAAGCCTCTCAGCTTCATGGATGTTGATTTCAATTTTATTTACTCTGGTTAATTTTAGAGCTCTCAGTTTGCTTGCAGCAAAATGCTGATTCCCAGTGATATTTCTTTATTTCCTGTGGTCTTAAAGATGCATATTGCTATTGTTGTTATGCTAATTAATGTACGTTACGAATAGATTTGGTACAGACCTCCCAAATTTCCTCCAAGTGTTGTTTTGCTCTCAACAGCACAGCAGACAGTAGATTTATTATCATGCTGATGGAAGCAGACCTCAAGGGTTTTTGAAATTATGGGTCAGGAATGCAGAATGAGTCACAGGCCTATTTTTCAGTGGGTCCCCATATGTCTGAAGTGAGTTTAATGAGCCCTTGGTAGAAGGGTGAGTGATTAACTTTGATGCATTTTGGTCCCAAGCTGAACGAGCTGAATGATCTCGTGGCCGATGGTGTTCAAGAGTCAATTCTTAATCCAAACATAAACAAAACATTTGCTTGATGGTAATAATTTGAAGCTCTTTCTCTTTTATGTGTTTACAGTGCTGTTCTTACAACAGAAGTTAAGCCTCTAAAATGAATAGGAGGTCTGTTTCTAGTCACACAGCAATTATTAATGGTGCAAGTAGTATGATTGCTAAAATTGTTGGGGCCATTTTTGGGGAATTACTTACCCATTTCTTATTGGTCATCTAAACCTATTGCAAGCAATACTTCAGAAGACTATAAGGCTGTGATCTGTAGAACTTGTTGGGGTTAAAACGAGAAAATCCAAAGTAAATTCAGACTTTTGCATCCAATTCTTGTTTTTTTTTTGTTTGTTTTTTAAAAGTCATTTAAGATGTGTGCTGCAGAATCATTCCACTCTGGAACAGTTCAAAGAAAACATTAAAACCCCCAAATTACCATGGCATTCATGCCCATGTTGAATGTATGTAAACTTCTAACCATATCTGAATGTTGATTTATTTTTTACCATCTGCAACTCTACATAAGAAGTTTATGACAGGCCAGACGGATCCATGCTTTAATGATTTCTGCATCAAATTCTGACACTACCGTCTGAATGTAGCAGCAGAAATTGAAACTCATCAGACCAGGCAACATGTTTCCAATCTTTTATTGTTCAATTTTGGTGAGCCCATGTGAATTATAGCCTCAGTTTCCTGTTCTTAGCCGACAAGAGTGGCATCCAGTGTGGTCTTCAATTCCTGTAGCTCATCTGCTTCAAGGTTTTATGAGTTGTGCTTTTGGTGATGTTCTTATGCAACAAGTGGCCTCAACCATGTCTACATGTATAAATGCAATGAAGTGCTGTCAAGCGATTGGCTGATTAGATTAATTTACCAGTTGTTACAGCACCTGCCAAACCGCCACTTCCAAGTCCAACAGTGAGATTCAGTGTAGTGAATAATTAAACCCTGGTCTCAAGGACAAAAAAAAAAACCCAACTGCTTTCGCGGTATGATGCAATATGTTAGTGTCAGCTAATATATATGACTTTGCTGATGGTTTGTCTTCAGGATTGGAGGTTTTGACAGCTCGAGTCATCAGTACATTGCTGTTTACATTATACCTTGAGGTCTGGAGTCTAGACTAATTTGATATGCAGCCGAGAGTGAAGGCAGACAGGAGGGGAACAAAGTAAGAAAAGGAAGGTAAGAATAGAAGAAGAGGGAGGGCAAGAAGAAGGTGGAGGGAGGTGACAGCAGTGGCGGTTTGTAATTGTGTTGATGAAAACCAGAGCTCCTCTATCTCTCCTTCACACTCTCTCCCTTTCTTTCTCTTTATCTGTAGCTCTCCTCTCTCTCCCACCCCTCTCTTTCTCTCTCTCTCTCTCTCTGAGGGCCAAAATAATGAGGTCACTCCCCTCTGAAGGACCGTTCCAAATAAAAGCCCTCTGTGTCTCTCCTCTCTTATTCCATCTTGCTCTCACTCTTTCCTCATCCCGTCTTCCACGCGACAGGCCTGCTCCTTGCCGCACCCATATTAGGCCATGCAGCGTCTCTCTAACCCTCGCCTCCCTCCACTACGCACAAAGAGGTCTCTAAGTAAGCCAGCGTGTGTCATTGTTAACAAAAAGCCAAACTCACTGACTTTGATCTCTCTCCTTGTGTACACTCCTTGTGCACTCGGCGATGTTTATATATACCTATGCTTATGTAAAGATGTATTGCTGTGGTTAAAAATACTTCTCTGTTGAAACAACATGCTTAATATGAAGACTTTTTCTATACAAGGAGGTCAGAAACCAGAGTCTATATTATTTTGTGTTTTCCATCACAGATTTTAAAACCAACTCTGAGGTACTCCAAAAGCAGAAGAAATGTATTTGACTCAGTTTAATGTTTTTAAAGTGTACTCAAGTAAACCAAGATAATCATTGCTGTGTAAATGCCTTTGTATCTCTTGTTTTGTGTACACTATTCCACCTTAACTTTTCACTCAGACCATTTGAGATCATCATCCTGATGACAATTTTTGCCAACTGTGTGGCCTTAGCTGTCTACATCCCCTTTCCTGAGGATGACTCGAACGCCACCAACTCCAACTTGGTGAGTAGTGCATGATATTTAAGCTCTTTTACAGCTCAGTATGCTCGCTTGCGGCTTGGTATAATAGATGCTGCTTGGTTCACTGGGTATGTTTTTGCAGTCCTGTTGCTTCGGCCTGACACTTGAGTTACCTTGTGTTTGTAGGGGGTGATTTATTAAGCAATTCATTAGCAGCATTTGCTGTTTTTCCTTAGCGTTCTAGCGTGTAATTTGCACATTTCCGGTTGATTCATCCTTGTATGATTTACTGTCATGAACTGTATGCGGTTTTGCCAAGTTAGCGAAGGTACAGCATAAGAATGAGCGAGTAAAATTAATGAAAGGCAGAAACTTTGGGGAAAACGGGCATGGAATTACCCAAATTTTTTGAAAAGGTTATTGATTATAACTTTTAACTTGAGTTCAGAGTTGTGTGAAATATACAAAGCTTTGTGGGTTAATCTGCTCAAAGATGAGGCCTCATTTTTTGTGGGCAAAACCATCATTTTGGTCTGCACTGAGGAACTGCGAACTTTTGTTGGTGGCCTGACTTGACTTGTTTTAATTGGCTGATTTTCTTTCTTTCTTCTTTCATATTGTACTAAATGTTACATATTGAAGAAAAAATGAGTTATTAATAAAAAGAGATTTGCAAATTGTATTTTTGCATTGTTCATTCATATGTTAAGAGTTGATAAAAAGCTTTGTATTAAACCTTTGAAAAATTTAAATGGGTTTCAGAGCTACACTGACAGTAACCACAATGATGACACGTTAAACTCAGCCACGATTTGATAAGCTTCTTGTGATGTTAGGAATGCTTGGCTTTTTCAGTCATAAAGTGTCCCCATAAATGCTCAGTGAGGCTGCGGTCAGGTGCTTGCAGAGTATTACAGGTGAAGATTGGCGTTACACTTGGCAGTCAGTTGATTTACTGCTATTGTCCAGTTCTACAGTGTCCAAAATAGTCATGATTATATTTCCCTTGTGAGTTTGATACACTACAGTATACAGTATCAGCTTTCTCCTGTTCCTTACACGCACCCTTTCGTTACTGCTGTCATTCCTTTTTAACAGGTCTTTAGTGGACTGAAGTGTTGTGTACTTCATTTAGCAAATCCCGCAACTGTGGTGAAGCTACTTTTCTGTCTTTCAGTGAAAATAATGCCTGATGTATTGATCTTTTAATTATGTGGTCAGTTTTGTTCTGCCTGACCGTGCTTGGGAAACAGCTGAACCAGTTTCCACAAAGCATTTGATGTGACTTACACTTCCCCTTAAGAATCCTTCAGCCTAGCCATGAGTTCATATTGAGAAGTCCTCTATTTAGCCCTCCTTTAGCACACTTGATTCTTCACATTTAGCGTCTCAGCTTCTTGTGTTTTAAAATGTTTCCAAGTGCTCAAAGGATTTCCAGGTTTCTATGACTGATATTCAGCGTGGTTCCAAACTTTTAGACTCGACTGTACATGTGATTTATGTGCGTCACATATGTGTGAATGTGTGTGTCAGCTGGCAAATGTATGCCAGTGTATAGTTACAGGGTTTTTCCTGGCTCGAATCTCTAGGGCTTGACTGTGACTGTTAAAATAGTGAGTCTATTTTAACTCATGTGACAGAAATCTATGCATTTTCTTGTTATTTCATAGAATTCTTCTATATTTGGTTAAAAACGAATGTTAATATAATGCTGGTGATCTTTCCTTTGGCTCTGGCTAAAACCTCTTTGGGAGATGCCAAAAAATCCTGTATGCAGACAAAACCTTATAGTTAGAGGAGACTAATCCCTCTGAGGCCTTGTAACATCTGGCACTCTGTTTCCAACTCTTTCTTTCCTTCTTCCTAAGGATATCTTGTACAACTCACACTTTACTATGGCCTTCACATTTCCACACATCTCTACATGTTTGGAGAATGGTTCCGTCTTGTCTTCTGAATACAAATAGCAGAAAAAGAGGCCCCATTTAGGCTTTTTTCACCTTGCATACTCATAATGTTGTGTTGGACTTACAGCACATCTGTGAATGATTAAATATTTGTTTTTATTTGTTTAACTGTATGCCAACCCTCTAATTTCTCGCATAAAGATACAGTGTCAGAGCAGGTGCATATGAGTCAGCAAACAGACAGCTGTTTTTTATCTTCTAGATCCATGCCCATCACCTACTCTCTCTGCTTATCACGCTTTGCTTTTTAGCTCTTTAATCACACTCTTTCATATAATTTGAAAGGTTCTATTTATGTTATCAAACCGTTAATAAGATTAGCAGCACAGACTGACAGAACTTGATCCTTCAGAGGCATCGAGAAAGGCTGAACTTTCAGGTGAAAAGCAGCTAGCGCAGTCATTCATGTTGGAAACCCAAATGGAAATTCTGTTTTATGTAAATATTATTTTGTCTTTCAGTGCAGAAGAGGTTTTTACTTGAAATCTGAACTGTGTAATAAGTCTCTCAGTTTTTCCAACCGTATGGAAGCACCGTAGAGGGCTTCAGTGTTCTGAAACCGTATAAAGCACAAAGCCCTGGCACACTGTGAGGAACACTGTTAGATAAAATGCAAGACCTAAACAAAACTAGTGTCAAGTCATATATTTTAGCCAAGTTTTTCTTTTTTTTTTCTTTTTTGGACCCTACGGGTGGCCCCTCCCCACCTCCTAAGTTAATGAACAGATACAACACACACAACCACTACAGCTGTGCTCAATTAGTTTTATAACCTTCTGACAGACAGGAAGCAGTGCGCAGATGGACCAGAGTCTTAAATATACAGGCGAACCATGTATATGTAAGTGTCTGTGTCTGTGCAGTATTAACAACTAGGCAACTTAAATCAAAAAGTACTTTTTTTTTTTAGGCGGGTGGGGGGATAGATCTATTGCACAGCTGTCTGGCTGATTAATGTGTGGAGGCATCAGTGGTTCAGATCTCGTTTCACTCAGACACAGATGTCGTCAAATGTGTGACGGTACAAAAAATATGGTGGTGGAAATATTCCTCAGAGGTTTTGGTGCATATTGGCATCATAGCATCACACAATTGCTACAGATTTGTCAGTCATGCATCCCTGAGGCAAATCTCCCATTTTACCACATCCCAAAGGTGCTCTATGGGTTTGAGATCTGGTGACTGTGGAAGGTATTTGAGTGTATTGAACTTATTGTTATGTTTAAGAAACAAGTTTGGGATAATTTGTTGGAGTTTCCATAGATGCTGCTAAGGGGTAAAAAAGTGTACTAAACAAATATCCCCTATCCTATTACACCACCGGTAGCAGCCTACTCTTTGATACAAGATGGGATTGATCAATACTTGCTGTTTATGCCAAATTCTGACCTTACCATCTAAAATCGAGGCTCTTCAGACAAGGTGGCATTTTTCCCAATCTTCTGTTGTCCAGTTTTGGCAAACCTTTGTGAATTGTAGCCTCAGTTTGCTGTTCATTAGCTAAAAGGACTGACGCACAGTGTGGTCTTCTGCTGCTGTAGCCCATCTACTTCAAAATGTGATGTGTTGTATGTGTCTCAAAGATGCTCTTCAACAAACCTTGCTTGTAACAAGTGATTATTTGAGTTATTGTTGCCTTCCTATCAGCTCAACGCACCCTGGCCATTCTCCTTTGACCTCTGATATCAACAAGGCAATTTCACTCAGGGAATTGCTGCTCACTAGGTAATCTGTCAGACACCAAGGAGCATGAGGCAGTAAAAGGCACTTAAATCACATTTCTTCTCTATTCTGATGGTCAGTTTAAACTTCAGCAAGTAATCTTGACCTTGTCTATATGACTAAATGTGACAGGCTGGTTAGATACTTGCATTAATGTGCAGGTGAACAGGTGTACCTAACAAAGAGGCCAGTGAGTGTATTTTTGTCTTTATTCAAACATCTGCCACTAAACCGATACACCGTTTAATGCTTTTTAAATGTTTTTTGGTGTTTTTTTTGTGACAAACACATGTCAGAATGAGAACATCATATTTAATAACAGTGCCTTCATCTGATAATGCCATAAGGGCCTCTTAAGCATGTTCTTTATGTTTACGCTATTTAACAACTGGCCCTATTGAGCTTTTTTTTTCATTGTGTTTGCACAGCAGTAATTAAACCAAAGACTGCCAGAATCCATATTACTTTCCACTTTTTAATTTGCCAGAGTGTCTATTGTGATCCTCATTATATTCACATAATAATTTAGAGGATGGCTTTATCCAGAGCTGCTTTGATTAAGGACACTAACGGCCCAAATGACTCTTAATGCACATTTAGGAAGAGGGAACCTGTGACCATATTGTTTAACCAGCAGGAAACTCAGTGGCATGATCATTCCCGTTACACTAAGATAAGTTAGTGTCACCTTTCCAGTGCTGCAGACTGTGAGGCAGCCCTATAATGTTAGTTTGAACCACGGGAGTCTTATAAATACTGCCTTCCTCACAGCTTAACCTTAACCTTTTGTGTTGTTATTTAGTATTGTTGTAGCATTTTCCATCCTTGTTGGATATTGCTGCCATTAATTTTCTTTCCCATGTAGCTTATCATTATTATTTTTATCATTAAGTGTTTAGTCTCGTGTGATTTTGTTTGTTTACCAAAAGTTTTATTTCTTTCCATTTCTCCTTTTTTTATACAATTATCCTGCTGGTTGCATATGGCTGTTGCAGTTTGGAATCCATTTGCACAAGTTTCTGCCTTACCGTCTTCACTGCAGCAATGACACACTCCCAAGCTACTTGTTTCTCTTTTTTTCTATCCACTATTTAGTCCACCCAATGATCGATGCCACCTGTCATCAGTCCATTCCTGTGATCTTGTCTTCTAAAGTTTTTTCATTGGCATTATATAAGAAGAACTTGCAGAGTAGCTGCCGTCAACTACAAATGGAACTGAGGAATATTCAAAATGTTCTTACAGTTATACTTTTAAGTATACTTGTAATAATGTATTTATAAATATACTCCCCCTCAACCCTGCTTTAATCATACCTGAGTTTCAGATTCAGTGTGGCACCCCCTCAGTAGGTTTGCAAGTCCTTGTTATGTAATACCACAGATCTGTTGTATTTCTCCCAGTTCAAGATTTCTATTTCTGTCTGCATCCCATAATGTGCCGCTCTGTCTCCTTGACGACATGCCCAATAATAGCAGCAGGAGAGGTTGTCATGGATATGGTAACCGTAGTGATGCGCCTCATCTGTCCTTGGTTACAGATGGGAAGGATAGGAACCAAAGTGTGAGAAAGTCTCTTCTCTCAGGGAGGATATATATGCTGCACTTTGGATCGTTCAGTTTAGCGACCACATTTTTTTCCTTTTCTTTTTTTAACTGTAAAATTTTTAAAATTTAAATGTGAGGCTAAATTTAAACACGTTCACTTCACCGCTTCTCTCTTTCCCACCAACGCCTTTGTTCTATTCAGTCACATTTTTACTTCGCTGCTCTGACTAATCAGATCAATATCTTTTAGATTGACAGAATAATGTTGTCATAACAAAGCAATTAGCTAATCGATACATCAGACTAGACACTGAGTAATTGAGAGGAGGGGTAAGAGAGCTACTGTCAGCTCGCTGTGGCATCCTGTGTGCACAAATACACATAACTAGTTAAATTTCTTTTGCGTTTCACAAGGGGTATATTTGTGTGTATCTGTAGTGCGTGACGGAGTCTTCAGTGTTGGATGAAGTAGCTGCCGGCTCTGCAGAAGGCATGTGAAATGAGCACCTTTGTATAAATGAATCACCTGTTTGAGGGTAATGGACCCCGGCACATCTCATACACACTCCTACCCAGTCTCTGTGTCTCATCTTTGCTTTTCTATCAACAGCAGTATTTGTTAACACGGTTAATTTTTTTTCTTTAAAACCAAACAGGATTTTTCTCTTTTCTTAAAGTTTATGGTGCTAAACTATATTGAGTGACACATTTTTGCTTTTTAACCACCTCCTTTATTTATGGTACAGGTTTTGCTACATATTACAACAACTAAAGTACTGCCTGTCTGCTGGTCTGCAAACTCCCATACAATCAAGAGTTGAAAAACCAAACTTCCCACACTGGTACATCTTAGGTCCCTGAAGGTTCTTATCTATATCAGATATTATGATGTAATCATGATGCCTAGCAACCACCTACCAAAGGGCTAAAATAACTCATTTTTAGCATTTATGCACCTCATAAAAGCTTCTTGTTGTTTTAATTTCACACCAATCTAACTTATATCCACAATCCTTGAATATATATCTATATATATGTGTGTTCATATTATAACACCCTGCCTGTCAAACACTTAACGATGAACTAAAACGATATTTACATGGCAGAGCAGGACAAAGGTATAGGCATGTACGATTAATTCACTGTACATAACTTCAAAATTCATCTCTGATGATTGCATAACAATTTTTTTATTGGCTGTGCCTGTTCAATTTGAAAGTGGATTGTATTTGCAAAGATTTTACCTCTTGATGGGCCTATATGTATCCTTGGATTAGTTTTCTTTTAATTAAAGTAATGAAAATTCCATTACCCATTAGTATATATTATGTTTATATTGCACATAGTTATTAAGTATTATTTATCACTGGAGCGAGTTGGACTTAAATAGGCAGTTAGCTCTCTGGACAGCAGAAACCCAAACTGAAAGCTCTGTTGCCTTCCTTTACCGAGGTTTACTGTGTTGATCATGACACTACGAACCACTTCTTTTTTTGCAATCGCATAAGGTCCCTTTGACAAGAACCTTTTACAAGGTGAAATTATAGAGTGGCATAGTTTGAAAAGCTGCTTCTTTGGTACTTACAGTAAGCATTTGCCTAGATAGGGTTTCTCACTGGCCCTGGGCCAGTGAGCCATTGTTTATGTTAAATTCTGACCTGCATGTTCCTCCAAATATTGCCTGGTAAACTCTAGACTCTCCACTTGTCTTTCTCCACTTGTCTTGTTGTCATCTCATCATTCGTGCTGTAGAGGATCAAGTTGACATGCTGTTCCATTGGGTGCTACTCTGCTGGTTGCTAGGAATGTCTATTTATAGACCTCAAGGAACGATCAGCATCTGTCTTTATGTTCACTTATCTAACCACATTGGGTCTATGTTTTCTTTTAGTGATAGTGATAGTGTGTG
>NW_005187453.1:255302-269684 GCF_000239375.1 Pundamilia nyererei
GTGTGTGTGTGTGTGTGTGTGTGTGTGTGTGTGTGTGTGTGTGTGTGTGTGTGTGTGTGTGTGTGTGGTGGGGCGGTGTTGCACAGAAAATGACTTTTAAGCAAGAGATTGGAGCAACTAGGTGGGAGTGAAGGATGTTTTGACTGACCCCCAAAAATCAAGCACCTAGCCATCCAGTGTGGTTTTACTGACTAAACAAGTGGGTCGTTCTAAAGAGCTCACAGAGGGCAGCTATGATCCTCAGGTTATCTGTTAATCGAAAGGTTGGCGGATCGATCCCTGCCTCCTGTAGCTTGCATGTCAAAGTAACCCTGGGCTAGATATTAACTCCCAAGTTGCCCATGATGCCAGAGAAAGCACTTAGGCATAGATAATGTATGAATGTGTGTGTGAATGTTGCTTGAATAAGACTCAACTGAGTAGAAGCTGTTATGCAAGTACCAGTCCATTTACTGAATTAAAACTTTTATATTTATTCTTTTAAACTTTTTAAAACTTTTTATAGGATACCACACCTGCAACAAGTGAAAACTTTTCCCTTCTATATATTTCAACTCCGCTAGAAGTGGAAGACCACATAGAGCCACAGAGCAGTGTCGTCGAGCACTAAAGCACATAGTGTGTAAAAGATTCTGCTGACTTAATTATTTCAGAATTACAAACTTCCTCTAGCATTAACATCACCATCAAAACAGTGCACCAGCGGCTTCATGGTCAGGTGTAATGTGTTGATGGCCCAGTACTTTTGTCCATATAGCTGCCTGTTTAATTAAAGGAAGCTTTTCCTGCTGCTGTTGCGAAGTGCTTGGTGAAAAGGGGTCATTTGATAGTCGAGGTTTTCTCTCTATTATTGTAGGGTGTTTGCCTTACAACAAGGGCCTGATGCGACTGCTGTTGTGATTTATAAATAAAATTGAATTGAATTGAATAGCATACGATGCAGTGCGAAATACAACCGGTGACTCTTGCAGCCACAGCCTGCACTTGCCACTAGCAACCCACTGTTACCTGGTTTGGCAATGAACAAATTGCTTTACATATGCACAGGGAAGGGCTTTTTTTTCTTTCTTTCTGCTAGAGTGACTACCAATGTTCCCTCTAATTTTCCATGTGTCTGAGCTCCCTGGGCGATCCCTTGGACCACTGTGAGAAACAGCAGACATGTGGACTGTGGTCATGCCAGCATCAAATCCATCCAAGTCACATGGTTAAAATTATATTAAATTATAATTATATTAAAATAATCAAATTACAGCATTTACATCTATGTTAGACTACTTTTAATGAACTGCTTTAGCCCACTTACAATGAAAATTTAAAAAAAAAAATGACCTGTGTAGTATGTTAACACTTTTGGAAGTAAAAATAACTTGAACTCCAATTTTGAAAACACAAATTTTTTATTTATTTATTTATTTTTTATAAAGCTCTGACTTGTATTATGAGTATGAGCTGTGGTCTGGGAGAGAGTTCTGTAACTCTCTCTGCAAAATACAGT
This sequence comes from Pundamilia nyererei, assembly GCF_000239375.1. Lineage (NCBI taxonomy): Eukaryota > Metazoa > Chordata > Actinopteri > Cichliformes > Cichlidae > Pundamilia > Pundamilia nyererei. The sequence continues at coordinate 256,801 of NW_005187453.1, forward strand.
ATATAAAGACAAATGTTGGGCAATTACGTCTTCAAAAAAATGACTGAGATTTGCAAACAACACAGCTTTTTGCAGCTGTTTACCTAAAAATGCAGCCAAGGCATTTTTTAAACAAACATTTCAAAATATTTAAAGAACAATCAGCTGTTCTGCATCAAATTTGATGCCACACAAATTATTTGTGCCACTCCAAAAAATAATTTCTGTCCACATAAAGGAGAACAACAGCCTAATACCTGCAGGCCTGACAGCAGGAGATGTATCACTCCTGTAACACCTGTAACATTCAGCAGTCGCCTCATTGTTCTGACACACACAACAAAACTATTGACTACACTACACACTAACTACACAAGATTTGCGCTAAACGTCGCAAATCTCTCACATCTCAAAACACCGCCGTCACTCCTAAAACTTCCTCCCGTTTCTTAACAACTAAATGCCACGTTGCCATATAATTTTTTGATTGGTCGACATGGTACATTTTTTGACCAATAGGAAAGGGTGGAGGGTTTTTTTGGTTTCATCTTTGCTCACAGGCGGAGAGTGCTTTCGAGATTTTTCCTTATAAAACGCCGTTTTTACTGTTTCTTCCAGCAGTAAATATAAACAACGATAGTATTCAGGAAGAAAACCAAACATAGCAAATATTTTTTTTATCATAATTCTGGTTTTACGTGGCCTATCAACACAATTTAAAAACTGGTATAAAGTCCACATTTTTCCCGTCAATGTCCTGCTCACATCTCCAATGGTTGTACACGTTGTCATTAACGTGGCTTCAGTCCTCATCAGCCACGCCGTTTTGCCAGCTAAAACACCGGTGTCGGCACATAAGGACGCTGCCATAGCCTGTCAACGACATTGATTAGCTCGGTATATGGGAATGTAAATCGTGTGACTGGCTGGACTATGGGATAAGGTGGCATCATTCTAATTATATACGGGAGCAGCCAGTCACTTACTTACTAACACTGCAAAACAGAATTGTTAAAGTTTTAATTTTAATTTCGATTCAGGTTAGATTTGTGCGCAGAGACCGTGCCAACAGTGCGCAATTGCGCACACGCGCAGCTTAGAGGGAACATTGGTGACTACTATGAAATGTGTCTGATCATCTCCTTCAGGGTTTAAATTAATTCAGTACTTTGTGTACTAGCAAAGACAAATAAAAAAATGTAGTTGGCATGCAGTATTTCCATACATGGTGCTTAGCCACATAGAGATACTGGATTATAGCTCCCAACTCGCTCCCAACTCATCATCACAGTCTTGACCTTGCAGGATAGTGCTGGAGAATAGACTTTTGCCAGATGAGGAAGCAAATGTGGAAGTAAATACTTAAAAAAAATTGGTTAGTGTTTGGTTGGTCTAGCTACCAAAAAGATCGTTAAAAATGAATGATCAATAATCTACAAGTGCATTATTTAAAAAAGCAAAAAAAAAAAAAAAAAAGCAAAAAAGAAAGCTGATCCTTTGCCTACATATTTTTGTATTCCAAAGGAAATCTTTTTAGGAAGAGTACAGGAAATAAAAGGGATAATTAATTTAAGTGTTTAGCAATATCTGCTTGTGTAGCTAACCATTTTTCACATTCACACGTTTGTGCCAGGGGGAAAAAAGTGAGTTTTGACACTCAGTTTGTTTTCACACTGTTTTGAAAAGCTTTCATGGCATGGTTGTTAAACAGGAACCATTTGACTAAAGCAGAACATTTTATTATCCGCTTTGGTGATATCGTTGTTTTGAACTGAAACTACACTTAAGCAAGAATTTTTCTTCCTTGCTAACCTCAGTCTGCCCCTCCCTCCCTGAGTCTTTCTCTCCTTCCCCTCACTGTGCTCCTCTACCTCTTATAAAAATGAAAGATAAAGACTAAATGATGGCAGCTGTGGCACCGCATCCATTACAGCACCACCCTTGCCCTCCTCCCCCTTTCCTCCTCCCTTACTTTTTAATAGTCCCATTTTGATGATAAAGATTTGGAGATTTCCACACAAACCTCCTGACCTCTGCCTCATTTTTTTTCTCTTCTTTTTTTTCCATGCATCTTTCTTTTTTTTGTGAAAACACTGTCTTAAGCATGTATTTCATGATTCCTGAGCAAATCCCTGGAAACTATCCTATCCTACACCCCCTGCTTATGCCAAATCTGCATAACACAAACCCCTTTGAGTTCTAAGCCATGTTTGTGTGTATATTTGTGCATATGTATGTGTGTATTTGGTGCATTTTGTGTGGGAGGAAATATGTATATATAAGGATGTACCATACATGCTTGTAGATTTGAATTGCTGCATTGGCATTCAGTGCTGGAGTAATTTGGCAAGTGAGTAATGCTAAATCAGGTCAAATGAGCCTTATGAAACTAAAATAAAGTTTTCCTAACGCTCATGCCAATGTAGGAAATAGCATTACATAACTGTCTGAAATAGTTGATGCAGAGGTGCATTTTTTTTTTTAATCATTTGTATGACGTTCCAGATGTGCCAGCAGTAATGTGGAGAGAGACAGAGGTGGTGAGAAAGACAGGGTGACAGAGAAGGAAGAAAAAGAGATAGAGCAGGATATTTTTACTGAGCTAAAAGTGTCCACCTCTGCCTCTGTTCGACCCACATTAGAGCTCACACAGAGCACGCAGGGAGATGAAAGAGTTATGTCTCTGTCCATCACTGAAACTCTGGTTCTCACTGCAACCTTTCCACAGGGAGCCGTGTCAGTCTTAATGTCCCCATTTCTATCAGGAGCGTACTTGTCTTAGTCTGCTATTATGACAAATACGGTCGGCTTAAACTTAATGGCTCCTCTGCCCAGTAGGAAAAGCAGTTCATCATGGTAAGAGCAAACAAATCACAGAGCAGAGCCAAACATTACACATGTGTTGTGTAAATGTAATTATTGCAACATGCATAGAACGTCATAGAGATAGCGATAAAATTGAGCATGAATCAGCATGAGATTAAATAATGAATGAGTGATCACCAAGACAGTGGGTGGTGCACAGGTTAGTTTCAAGTTCTGAATAAAATATAATGTTTAATTTTACTAAACCACCCTGGAGAAATTTGAATTTGACCTATCTATATTATTTTAACTCTGGCAGCCACATTGCTCCCAAGTGATCAAGGACAATGTAATGTGCACTATCACGGATGGAGGCAATGAATGACTTTGCTCTTTTTAAAGTAGAGAGGCAGCTTTTACGACATTTCAGGCACATGTGTGCAAAAGGAAAAATGTACATATTAGTTATTCCACTGGTTTCTCAAGTCTGAAGTCCCTAAGCAAAGTAAAGAGCAAATGCAACCCATCAATAATGACACTTTGGCTTGGATCAGCAATTCCATACCAGCGTCTATTTAGTAAGCTGTGTTCTGTACTGTGACTGGGAGTCATTCCCAGAAAGTTGATTCTATTCAGATGGACGTAGGATTTTCAGTACAAGAAACATTTCGTCGCTCATCCAAGTGACTTCTTCAGTCTTGGCTGGCTGCATGTTTCCCCAACCTCAGAAAAAGTACAGTTGCATAACAACCAAAACTAGCACCATTTGCCTAACAATGAGCAATGAGCTTAGTTTCACGATTACTGATGCGCAAACTGATTGAGATTCTGGGAATTGCTGCAGTCGTGGCATTTTGAGATCTTACAGTGCTGTGATTGAAGACACTTTCTAGGATTTTTTTACCTGGATTATTGAGCATGTGTCAGGACACTGTGAGTCATTCTTTTTATGTGCAGTCCAGCCAGATTTAGACATTTATTAAATTTGATTATGTAGGACAGCGGTCCCCAACCCCTGAGCCCGTTTGGTACCGGACCGCGAGAGTTGAGGCTTGGGTGTGAAATTTATGGTTTTCAAGGTTTTTATCGGTTTTTAGCGTTATTTTTTTTAAAAGTTTTTATCGTTAACTCTGTTTCCCTGGGTCTTTTCCTGTGTGTTATGAATAATCTTCTTTTTTTTTGGTACTGGTACTGGTTTTGCCACCGGTCCGTGGCACAAAAAAGGTTGGGGACCGCTGCTGTAGGAAATATAGATTATCATGTAACTGAATTTACGAGATCATCCAGACCTGTTGTGACAGATAAGACCTTATTCAACTTTCCAAATGAATTTCAAAACAAGTATTGGATCTAGGATCTGGGGGAAACCAGTAAAAACATGAAAACCAGGCTTCATAACATTACACACATGTGCCTAGCAAATTGTGTATTTAGCAAATATCAGAGCCATGGCAACACATTGGTAATGGAAGATCACAGTAGATCTTTGGGTAGTTTAGGGTCGCAAACAGATGCCTTTTTAAATCCAGACTAATATTTGACTAGCCATAAAAGCCTGTTGTGACATCACGAGGAGAAATGCAAACTCTGCACCAGGTCATTTCGGCTCCCCCCGCTCCCCATTCCCCCGCCTCCATCCTTCCCCAAGCAGCAGCAAGCAGACTCGTCAGCAACAGATTTGCAGAATAACATGTTTTGGTTTTTTTTCAAAATCAGCATGAAAATTGTTGTTGCTCTGTCACTCTGTGGTCACGCTCCTGCTTGTGGTTACTTTTTCGAAGCCCTGAAATGAAGTCTCAGCTCACTTGCTCACTGAATTAATAGGTGAAGCTGTGTTGCAGTGTGTACTCGTTCTGTTAGGGAGAAGTAGCTGTCATGTTGGTGTGCTATTCACTGACATTTAGCCATCTGGTCGTGGTTCTGGCAGCCATGCACTCTTTTTTTTCACTCCCGTCCCTCTCTGTCGTGCTCTGTCTTGCTGTTACACGCAGACATGCAATGTAAAGGTTTTCATAGATGTACTCTATACACCTGTGTTGAAACTGTTGACAGCGTGCATTAGTATGATGTAGAACATTAGTGTGTGTAAGTGTGCGTTTGTGTCTATCAGCACACTTGCTAGCGTGCTTTGTGTGTTTTGCCTGCATCATCAAAGGGCTGGGTTCCCATAGAAACAGATGTTTCCATTTTCCTCCTTGGTGGCAACATGTGACACAGTGTTTCATTGTGTTTATTTCTGTTTTTCTGTGATATACACAGAGATTCTTAACATAGGGACATGTATTTTTTGGATAAATACATAATGAGGTAAATACAGGTAAACATCTCTATCCCTTTTTGATAACCCTTCTTAAAACTAAACCAACCACAGCGGATATGTATATAAAAGTTAAGCACAAAGAATGTTTTTTGCTCACTATAAGAAACAAAATCCTTACGTTTTTTTTTTTACATTCATCATTTAGACCCACCTGGCATAAAGCAGCAGCTCCAGGATTTGTTTTATTCTTATGATGACTCATTCACTATGTAATAGTGATTTCACATCAAAAGATGAATATCAGTTAGCTTTTGCCGCTGGGTCTTTATCGTTCATTGTTGAGAGGCTGGTGGGAGGCAGATTGGTCATGATCAATAGAGTGGCCTTGTTCATACTGTAAATTGCTGCTTCCACTCATATCTATTCACTGAAATCAGTTTAGTGTGGAATCAATAAGCATAAAAAGCATCTACTGTTTTCTGACAGGCAGCAGAGTGGGAGCATTTGTGATTAATGCATTGAGTACACAAAACCTTTGAAACTGTTGGATAACAAATATGGAAGTTGCAATTGATTTTCAGTTCTTATTTGCCGTACTACTGGCTAAATGAAAACTAATCAAAAATACTTGTACTGGTACTGATTTCATTCAAAATCTGAAGAAGCTTGATAAACACCAAGGGCCGAGAGAATAGTGAAGGTGAAGCGTGAGGGAACAGTAGTCACTGTGGTAATCAGAAGACATGGGACAGTAGACCCCAAATTGGGTGTGCAGACTCCAGGAAAGATATCTGAGTTTTGCGCAGAAAAGTGCAGTACTAGGAATAGCTAAAATACTACCAGGTAGACGACCTGAGCTTGAAGGACAAGACAATATATACATGAAAATAAAACTTAAAAACATAAACATATATACTTATTCAGTAAAAAAGCTAACATAATGACACAAATTATATCTCTCTCGTCTCCCACACTTTCTTTTCCTGTATCCGGCTTTGTAGGACAAATCAGGTGTGTCTATCCATGTGTGTGTGTGTGTGTGTGACAGCGACCTCCCTCTGCTGCACCCCCCGCACCCTCCCGCTCCTGGGAGGTGACCCAGTTTCCCATGATCCAGTGCGGCTGCTTCTGCTGCGTTGTTGCCGTAGCAATAATGCAAGGTCCTTTAATGCCGACTGTGGCTGTGCCATGAATAATGGATAGAGAGAGTGACAGAGTATTAGACGCAAGGAGAGGGAGAGAGATAACAAAGAGAAGAAGTGATGGAGAGAGTTGGGATACTGAAGGAGTGTGTGGGTAGACGGGACAAGAAGTCCGAAATGGAGGAGACGGAAGAGGGGTAGGGGAAGAGAGATGAAAAAAGTACTGAAAGGAGAGGTGGATGACAGAAAGAGAGATGAGAAGGGAAAAATGGACCAAATATTCGAACTACTGAACCATCTACAGTCAGTTCAATAACAGCAATTTTGTGCACTTTGTCTCTCAAGACAGTAGCATAAGACTAGGCAAACAGCCAACAGGTCTTACTACTGACGTTAAACTTACCTTTAACTGAACATTATATATTATTGCCTGTAAGACTGTATCTGTTCTATTAGAATATTTGTATTTTATGTGTTTGATTTATGGCAAAGGAAAACTTTTTCTAAGGATGAATTCAACTGGTTTAATTATCATTGCTGTTATTATTACAATAACATTACTCTCTTCGTCTTAGTTGTCTTTCTGTCTTTGATGGACTCGTCATAGAGTTAAACACTCTTTAAAAAGCACAGTAATTAAAGCTGTGTATTTGAAAATGAGCCCAGCAAATAGTAGTAACAGACGTGTTTACATGCGTTACTATTTCATATCAACATGGCTGCTTTGAGAAATTGTTCTTATTTTCAGATTTTAGCTTGTACCTTCGGTCCTGGGAAAAGGCCATGCCGATCAGCTCCTGTCTATGTCATTACATTTGCCTTCGAGAAAGTACACCGTTTTCTTTTCAGTGCTTTTATTGAGCTCCGTTTTGTTGTCTTGCGCTGTAGCTTCTGAGGCGTTGAAGGGGTTAGTTTCAAACAAAACACACTTAGGTCTTCTTAGAATTCAACCAGAGGTCTGAGTGACTTATTGGTGGTCTCACGTACATCAGCGTCCTGCCACGAGGAGATGAGAGTCTGACCTTTCTGTCATTTGAAAGGACTTGGGAAATGGCCATCTGCTGCTCGAGGACCCTGTCAATCATGACCTGCCTAGATCCCCAAATAGTTGTCTTAGCAGACGCTCAGGCACATTCACCTTCTCCTGTGCTTCTGTCTACCTTCCTATAGAGCCTGATTGGAATATAAGTTGTGGGATCCTTTGCTCAATTCTACAAGATTACAATAAATGTGAACATGTTTAATATCACAAGGATGTGCATTTGTGTTAGTGTGAAAGTGAGATTATCACAGAGTAGTAGCATATTCAGTTATTTTTATTCTTGCTTGCTTGTCAAAATGACTCATTATTACACACATGTAAATCACAGCACAGTTGTATATGTGATGCAAATTGATATTTTTTATTTGCCGTTGCATATGTTAATGTAGTTCATTTACTTTTAACGCTGAAGTTCTAAATGGATGGGTTAGAGACTGCTACTATACAGTCAGTGAGTAAAAGTGTGTGTGTGCTTGCTTTTATGGCTGCTGTGTAGCTTGTATTAAATCTCTGTTACTGCTGACTGCAGCAGCCACCTGTTGAATAGCATTTTCACACACTCGCACAAACACACACACACTCGTTCTGTGCAGCCGACACATACATACAGGGGCATGTAGAGGTGACTGCCTTTTACCTTTCTACCAGAGCTGTCAATCCTTGTGATGGCATAAAGTTTGTACATAAGTGGGTCTGAACAGGCAAAACACACGCACGCACAAACAACAAAAGCCTTCTCATTGGGTGTTGTGAATAATATATTTCACTTTATCCGAAAGGCTTTAAAGTGCCCACACAGCCTTTTTACTTCAAAGCATGGTGTTAGCACATTTGCTTAGTAAAAACAATTAAAGAAAAAAAAAGAATACAACATGTAAGCAACCATCAATGCTTGGTGAACGGATGTTGCGGGGGCTAAAACCATGTTTAGTCTCTCGGTTTTCCTGTAGTAAATTTTTTATTGCGTTAACTGCATGTGCATAATTATGAAGAGCCAGCTCTAAGTCTGTAATAGCCTTTTTGTTGTAAACCAAGACCTCTTTACAGACAGAGCGACAGTGTCACTGCAAGTTCTGCAGGACAGTTAAAAGTCTCCGACTGCAGTTTCGTCTCACACAAACCTAATCGACACGGAGGAATTTGTTCAGAAACTACATTTTAACACAATTTTTGTGTTTCTTGCAAACACTTTTTATACAGTATTGTGCAAAAGCGGAGCCACTATTCATTTCTTTCGATTTTGCTTGGGGAATAGGTCAAACAGGTTGAAACGTGCAAACATAAATGGAAATAGAGTATATAAGGCAAAAAAAAGGGTTTTGTTCAGTTCTAACCAGCTTGAAAGTAAACATTGGGTATGAACACCTTTATTTTTCAGCATAACCTGAACTCTCTTAGGCAAGCTTTCTTGCAATTTATTCAAGCAGTCTTCAGGAATAGTTCTTCAAGTTTCTTGAAGGCCTTTCAAGGCTTTTCTTTGGATGTTGGCTGGTTTTGTTTCACTCTCTGTAAAGATGATCCCACACTTCCTGAATATTCTTGAGCTCTGGGGAGGCCAATCCATGACTGATTCCATTATGTTTTTTTCTATCCATGTATGCTTTTACTGCATTTGCCATGTACTTGGGATCATTGTCATGCTGAAAATGAATATCTTCCCAATCAGATGTTTTCCGGATTCTGATGGTACTTTTCTGCATTCATTATTCCATCAATTTTGACAAGTTCCCCAAACCATGACAGAGCCTCCATGGTGTTTTACTGATGGCTGCATGCACTCATTCACCGCTGTCCTACATAAATATTGACAATTTGAGACACAAATTCTAAATTTGGATTAATCACTCCATAACACAGTCTCATTCAATTTTAACCTTCCACCAAGCTTCAGCAAACAATAGGTCAGGTGAAGGGTCAGATGTATGTCTCAGGTCCTGTTTCAGGTTTTTGTGGGATTTTTCCTATTTCTTAAGGATATGACTTTTAAATACTGTCAGGTACAAGAACTGGACTGAAAATGAAAAAAAGAAGCAGAGAAATGTCCAAAGAAAAACTTTTAAAAAACCTTCTGAAACTTTCTAAACCTGCGGTTCAGGCCATTTTAAACGATTACAAGAGAGTCTGGCTCTTTGGAACCAAAATGTAAAGACATAACTAATGTGTGCCTACACTTTTAATTGTAGGAGATCAAATATGTTTTGTTGTTGTTGTTGTTGTTGTTGTTGTTTTTTCAAATGTCTAGTCCACCTTTCTGTTCAGGTTGTAGCTAAATATAATGGAACAGATTCCTAAACCTCCATGAGGGTGTATCTTTCCTCTTTCACTGATTGATCATTGTATCTATAAAATGTCAGTGAACAGAAAAATAATGTTATTACATTTTCCAGAGCTTTTTATGAAATATAATTTTGTCTGGCTACTGATAAAAAAAACTTTTTATAGATTCACAAAGAAGGCACAGTTCAAAGTGGTTGACCTTTAACACATCTGCAGCACACACAAGCACATTCTGCACACTTTATCCTTCCAAACGTCACATTATTCAGAAATAAATGGTAAATGGCCTGTATTTATATAGCGCCTTACTAGTCCCTAAGGACCCCAAAGCGCTTTACATATCCAGTCATCCACCCATTCACATACACATTCACACACTGGTGATGGCAGCTACATTGTAGCCACAGCCACCCTGGGGCGCACTGACAGAGGCGAGGCTGCCGGACACTGGCGCCACCGGGCCCTCTGACCACCACCAGTAGGCAACGGGTGAAGTGTCTTGCCCAAGGACACAACGACTGAGACTGTCCAAGCTGGGGCTCGAACCGGCAACCTTCCGATTACAAGACGAACTCCCAACTCTTGAGCCACGATCGCCCCGATTAAGCAGATTAAGCAGCACATGGCTTCACGTGTTCGGTATTAGCCTTTACTATTAGTTTCACCAAGGCAGCTTGACAAGGACTCTGATGTGTGTGTGGGAGCCAAAGTATGAGACACAGACAGTGAGATGGGCAGAATAGACACAAGTAAGTAATGTAAAAGTATATATATAATACTATATTTTAACTTTAAGGCTTTTTAGCGTGGTCACAATCAGAGTTGAAGCAGAACATGTCTCTCAAGAAGTTTTAGTATTGTTTATATATATTGCTAATATGACATTTTTACTTGGTTATGAAGCCTCTGAAATACACTGAGGTGATTATTTTGTGCATGTAAACACATAACATATTATTTTGTGCACCCTGGGATGTCTGTGGAAGATTGTTCAATCAGTCAACACGTCAGTATCTGACTGTTCTATCTGAATTTCATAGAACAGAAAATAATAACTTGTGGGCACGAGATTTAAAAACGATACAACTTTAAAGCGCAAAGCAAGGCAGGCCATGAAAATGCAATTTCTTCCTCATTTGTGCTTTCTAAAGGCTGTTACACTGTTTTGTTCTTTTGATAACTAACAATCCTTTATGGTATGATGCACTGAGGCCCATGCAGCAGTGCTACACTGAACATACACACAAGACCTCAGTTCTATCATAAATAAACACTGTCCAAAGCATCCGTGTTCATGTCTCTGGTCAATTTTAACTAGCCTCTGTTGCTTTGCAGTGTGCGAAGTTGCTCTCTGGTAAATCTCTCTCTTCTCTCTAGCTTCACTGTAGTTATAAAAGGATACAGATTGTTTCACAGCAATAATGACTTGGCAGTGAGATTCAAGCCAAACTTTTAGGTTGCCAGGCAACTCGAGCGACACCAGCAACCGTATATGGACATTTCTTTTTTTATCTTTGCTTTAGACTTCATGTCACTGTGATTCTCAGCTTCTTTCTTCTTCCACTTTCATTGTATCCTTCTCTTTAACTCTCTCTGTTTTAAATACAGTGAGGTATTTTCTTTTTTCAAGCTGTGTTTTTTTCTAATTCTTGCACTCCAAAACAGTTACACATATTCAACTACTGTCTCTATTAATGTTTAAATTGGCTTTGTTAAAATCATGGGTGTGATAGCTAAGGGTGAAATTATGAGTTAGAAAACTTAAGAACAAGAAGAAAGAAAGTGAGAAGTGCACAAAGAAAAGATATATATGTATATGTATATAAACAGTTTAACTCTGTATGAGTTCTCTTAGTTTCAGTAAACAGTTCAACTCATTGAATCCGCTCCAGATCTTTTATCTGCTTAATTTGTCATGAAACAACAAGGGAATAGGACTCACCTGGGCATGAAACTGCTTGTCAGGGAATTGCTCAATTACATTTGAGCCTGAAAATGCAGGACAGTGTAAAAAAAATATCTGTATTTGCTAAACAGTTAATACTATACTTTTGTTAAACCCCTTGGATTAAAGCTGAAGGTCTGCACTTTAATTTAAAATCCACTGTGGTGGTGTACAGAAGTAGAACTACAAATATTTTGTGATGGTCTAAAACCTTGTGGATCTTACTGTATAATTTTAATTGTACATTTCCTTTAAGTCGGGGTGTCGAACTCCAGGCCTCGAGGGCCGGTGTCCCTGCAGGTTTTAGATCTCACCTTGGGTCAACACACCCGAATCAAATGATTAGTTTGTTACCAGGCCTCTGGAGAACTTCAAGACATGTTGAGGTAATTAGCCATTTAAATCAGCTGTGTTGGATCAAGGACACATCTAAAACCTGCAGGGACACTGACCCTCGAGGCTGGAGTTCGAAACCTGTGCTTTAAGTCATTTAAAATCTGTGTTTATCAATTAATTCCACAAAATAAATGCTCTTACCAATTTTTGGACAATAGATTTTATTAACATCCAGTGACCCTGAGTGTTCATTGAACATCACATTTTTCTTCAGCAGTGGGTGAACCTGCAATGTAGCTACACCTAAAAAGAAACAAATACAAAATTAGAACCTAAGTATGATTTTGCTTTGCAATATATGAACTATTTTTTAAACGATTTACACTTTTTAAAAATCTTTTCTATTTTGAAAACGTTCATTTAATTATGATTTTTTTGGGGGGGTGGGGGGGTTACTTTGCTCACAGGGTAGTGAAAATCATCACAACCATCATAATTTCCTTTCAGTTAGCATATTTAAAGATCCCCTTTATGTAAAAAAAATGCCTCAGCCTGTTAAGCTGAGTTTTGAGCTGCTTTTAGCTTAAGGAAATGTTCAAACACCCCATCTTTTTTCAAGAGCTTGGCAGTCATATAAAGCAGCAAGCCTGTTTGGCTCAATACAGTGTAACAAGTGATGATTGCATAGTTATGAAAGAAGATGCTTTTCCCTCTAATTATATAGCCAAAGGCTAACAAGGTAAGATGCATATGAAAGCATGCTCCTTTTCATTTCTCCCATGCTTGCTATCTCTTTGCTTCTCCATCTCTTCCAGCCTCACTCATTCGTCTCATGCGTCTGCTCCCTGATCTAATTAAAATGCCATCTTCAATTCACTGGTGAGCACCCTCCCTTCTTCTCTCTGTGCTCTGCTGCAGTGTAAACACGCTGTGTCATATTAAAAGTCTGAATCCGCTGTGTCATGATTTGGAAGCTTAGCAGCTGATCCGCCATGTTTGACAATTTGGCTGTGCCTTGTTAGATGGGACTAAGGCAAGGATTTTAAAAATACATTATGTTTAGGGCTGCTCAGGGCCGTTATTGCCTTCTTAGGAAGG
>NW_005187453.1:269704-280208 GCF_000239375.1 Pundamilia nyererei
CCCCCCCCAACTCTAGCAGTTTGATAGACTTATTTTATATCTGTCCTTGCCTTTTTCCTTTCTTTCTCAGACTCTGCCGCCTCATGCAGTCGCACACTAGCGCAAGTAAACACATGCACAGACGTGTTTAAAGAAAACATAAGCCAAGTTCACGAAGGTGCTGTCCTCAGAGACACACCAGCGTCTTCACTATATTGTGTTCATCTGCTGAAATCTCATCAGCTTTTAATGAAAGCTGACAGACTGACAGTGTGAAGCACCATTCCTACTGGCCCAGACCTGTGATGTAACCTTGTCTGTGTGTGTCTCATACATTGTTGAATTAGTGTTAAACTCTAATCTAATTCTAATCTTTAGCGACCTTCAAGTCAGATTTAATTATGAACTCGAGCACTTGCACATTCACACACGGGAACATATCGTGTGATGCTTCACAAACAAAGGTTTAAACGTAGCTGTGAGGGAGGCAGAAACAGATGAAGTTTTGCTCCGATGGCTGACCGCTTCATCTTTCTTAAATAAATGCTGCCAGAATGCAGCTTTTATTTAACAGCTACCTTTCATAAGGTGTGCTTCACTGTCACCAAGCGCTATGAAGAATGCAAAGTGGAAAATGTTGGAAAATGTTTCGGCAATACCGAAACATTTTCCAAAATATGTCAAAGGACTGGAGTAAAGAATGGACACACTAACTACTATGATAGAGCATTTTAATTTGTAAGGTGTCATTTAAAAAAAGGGAAATGTTCTTGTGTTTTCACACACGCTGTCTCTCACTTCTGTCTAATTTTGTCTTTTCTGTCTCACTAATTTTTCTTGTTTTCCCCTTCTCTCTCTCTCTCTCTCTCTCTCTCTCTCTCTCTCTCTTTCTCTCTCTCTGTTGCTACCTGGCAACAAGCTGGTTTCCTTGGTGATGGAGCTTAGTAGCCTCACATTTGCAGAGATGGGAGTGTGTATGTGACAACTGGCACACACGCAGAGCATGCAGCAAACACATGCTCATACTCACGCTTGCATAAATTGCAGGAAATATTTTACTGTTTTTAGTGTGAATATGTTTAAAAGCGGGATAAATAAGGCAAATGTGTCACCAGTGCATGACAACAGTTGCCATGCTAAGCATTCAGTTAAACAAGCTCAACAAATTCAACTTTGCAGTTTGAGAGCTTAATGACATGTCTAAATTAAAAAATAGCCCAAGAAGAAGGATACAGAACATCATGTATAAACATAACCTTAAGAACAGTGATTGACCATAACACACAAAGTTCACAATAAATAAAAAAAAATTGATCAATAATCACAATTTTCTTTATTATTTGTTGTGCCTTTTGATAATTTAGCAATTCCACTTAAACGTTCATGGCAGTAAAGCCCTGAAATTTGAATAAACTGAAGAAGATCTCTTTAAGATTATTGTTATTACTGTTATTGTTGTTATTGTTATCATTATTATGCATGCAAGAAACAATGTGGTCACAAGTTTTTTGCGTAAAGCACTGATTTTCCCTGGAGATCTGGAACACAAGACCACAACCTCAAAGTTATCCACATTATTTTGGGTTTTTAATACACCACGACCTAATGGGAAATGATGGCAAGATGCATAAAGTCCTGTAAATGGGGCAAGTCAGGCTTCTGCTTACACTCAAAGTTGAGGAAAAGCTATATAATGTCTGTGGTCAGGTAACATTATCTGATGTCAGTACTCAACGTTAATGATGCTGTGGAGGCTGAATTGGAGGAAAAATCTTTTCAAGGTTTCAGCATCTTTTAGAAGGCCTTCACAGAAATGCATAAAAACAGGATATCAATGCCTAGGGCTTCAAAAAATTTATATATTAGCAATTACCTATGATGGCAAATGGTGCTCACATACTTTGGGTTACATGCTTTTCTTTTCATTGAATTCTGAAAATAAATATGATATTTCCCAGTACAGTAACTTCTTTTGCATGTTGTAATTTCATTAAATGTACATGATAATCACTTATTACATTGTTGCTAACAGGCTGGTTTTTATCAGCTGTGGTGTAAATTTTGCTTTTTTGTCATCTCTGCTTTCAGATTGTGTCCCCGCGTTACCCTTTTCATTCCTTGGGAGCAAGGTTTATTTGTAAAAATGACTTGCCTGAGAGGTGTGCAGCAAATTTTAGAAATTTTTAGTCAGTGTATAAAAGAACCATGAGAAATGATGTCCCCATCTGGCTTTCACACTCAAGTTTTAGGTTGCAGTCACAAAGGAGACAGATGGGCTGTGAGGAAGATGGGTTTGGTTACAGTGTGTCCTAGGGAGAAAGAGAAAGATGTTTATCTACCGCTCAGCAGCGCACACACTCGCACATGCATATTCTCAAACTGTGGTGGTGAAGCTCTCCTCTGTTTACCATGTTTGGAGAAAGAAGGTGAACGAGTGACACAAAGACAGAGGGAGAGAAAGAAGGAGAGAGAAAGACAGTGTCTTCGGTGTAAAGATGACATTTTAATGAGCCAAAGAGGCAAAGAGAGATAGGAGTTAAAACATGTTGAATTGCACAGCCAAAATTTCATAGCGTGCATGTGCATTTTGTTCAGCCGTTTGAAATCTGCATCATTTAGTCATACAAAGGAATATTAATGTCAGAGTTTTCTGTCTTTCCTCGTCGTACAATTTACCAGTTGTTTGGCTTGCTGCTTAAGCAAAACAAAAATTTAATGATTTGACTTTTTGGTCTAGAAAATGTTAATGTTTTAAACAATTATTCTATGAATTAAAATAATTATTCTAAACAATGGAAATGGTCTTTAGCATTTACAGTTACTGTTAAGAGTGATTATTGGGGGGCGGAAAAGGACTGGCAGGTACAAACACAAGAGGGAGAGGACCTGAGGCACAGGAAGGAAGTTCTAAGCTTGATCAACAAAGTGCAAAAACTGTCCCAGAGATTAGATGTTAAAGTTGGGATATCTACTCGAGATGAGCATTTTCTGGGAAACAGAGTATTTGAGATTTACAATGCATTTTTTTTTAGCAATGCTTAAAAGATCCCCCCTGGCACATTTATAACATGCTTGCTTTACCTGGCACAGCATGCATAAGACCTCATTTTCCACACAGAACTTTTTGATGGCTGAAGCAGTCTTTTCGTGCATTTTTTCCTTTCCTTTGGTTTTTGATAGTTAGCAGCATGCAATTCGTATTTTAGTCAAAGCGTGGTGCTAACATGTTAGTTTAGAGTACTACTATTGCTAGCTAGCTAACAGCTGCGTTTTGATTTTTTTCAGGAATTAACGTAACGTGTGTATGTGTCAGAGCCTCAGGAAATGCTGAGGCAGCTAGTGCATTTGTTTGATTTGCGACAACACTGCCTGGTTTAGTTTTATGCACTACACTAGCAAATACATTGTGCATGTAGTGGTGTCCAATTTAAACTATTCATGACAGTGAACTTGATTGTTGTTATTGATTTTTAATACCTGCTGGAAGAGTAAAAGAGTCTCTATAGTTTCCAATTGTCTTTAGTGTCATTATCTTACATTGGCTACTGCATTGTCGTATTTAACCTACTTGACTATTCTTTTATGTAAGTAAGTTGGAGGGGCTTGTTTCATTAAAATCTGGAAGCGAAACATAGTTGCAATTCTTGCAGCAGGGCAGTAGCAGTACTAAGAACAGCAGCAAGTTGAACTGCTTAAGTGGGATCAGGTGAGATTTGTGCGCGAGGGTGGCTTCAACTCTGAGTGGCCTTGTCTGCTATTGCTTGCTCCTTTACTGGTCCTCATATCACAGAGAGGCTAATTGGAGAGGAATTACCTCAACAAGTCTTAATGATATGCTAGCAACAGAATCAGAGGGCTCTCCTACAACTGTAATGACTCAAACTCTCAACATGTCTCAGTGGCTTGTTCTGATTTACCTGCTTCTTAGCCAGACGAGGGGGGTGTTAATTGCTTGAAAGAACACGACAGAGCAGTGTAGTTTATGGAGAACATCTTGACAGAGATGGATAGGTTTAAAATGACGGAAACATTGTCACATTGTAAGTATGATAAATGTTTTTTGTATATTTTCGTGTGATGTTTTCATTCAGAATATATATTTTTCTCAGTTTATTCAGAGCTTTAAAGTCCAGTGAGTGCAATTATAGCAAAGGAACCACAAAACACACATACACACACTTTGTGTCGTTCTCTCTCAGTGGGTCACTGACCTTGGCAGAGATGCTCATATGATTGGCCATCTCCCTGTGGTTAGTGCGTTGCATGTGTGTTATGCGTGTACTTTGCCTGTATGGTCCTGTTGGCCATGTTATTGTCCTAGCCTGGTGTTATAGTCCATCTGTCTAGGCTGCTAGCCAAACAGATCTCTCTGTTTGCTCTCTAGTGGTTTTATCATGATGGCTATTGAATGTGTCTGATGGAAATGATATGGCCCTCTGGTGGAAATCGACTCCTTAATTGAAATATGTTTAATTTAACATGTAAGATTGATCATTATCAAGTGAACAATTGGATTCAACTGTAATTTCACAAAGAGTTTTTTAAAATTTTGCATTTATTTGCAGGCCTTTGCCAATCTGTCTGACAGTGACTGTAGTCTCTCTAAATCAGTCCACGATTGCTTGAACACAGGTTTTTTTTCCCCACCAGGTGACTTGTATGATCACCTTGCGATCAAAAGCACTCACTGCAACTACTTGCAGTCTGTCGGTGAAAGTGGAAAAATTCTATATAATACTACAATATGAAGCAACCACCAATTTTTCCTAGTACAAGGAGGTGAATGAGTCATTAGCAAGTCCCGATTTATGAGTAAATATAAATTGAAATGCAATGTAATGTGACAGTAGAATGCTCTAATCTGTGCATATTATAGATAGATAGATAGATAGATAGATAGATAGATAGATAGATAGATAGATAGATAGATAGATAGATAGATAGAACATTTTCAAAAAGAAAAAAATACGGGCTACAAATAAAACTAAATTATGTATTATTGGTCTGATTTATTAGAGGTGTGACATTACTTAATTTGATTTACAAATTGATTTGTGTTGTCAGAACACTGGCATATGAAGATGTGATGATTCAGTGTTGCATTTTTACATTAATCATTCAAATTTGCTTCCTGGCAACCATCATTATTGGAAGAAAAAGGCAAAAACAATGACAACGTAATTCACAAATGGCCCTCTGTTAAGAAAGCAGCCAATATTAAGTATTCTAAAGTGCTGGTTATTGTGGCTGTACTATCATGTTTGCATTGATTATGCTATTCTCTATGTTATCCAGCACTTTACCAGGAATCAGATTGAAGCTTTTTATATGGGCTCAGCTGATTTGTTTTCATCTTCCGCGTCCCTCACTGCCCTCGGATTGCCAGTGCATGTGTTTGTATGTGTCGTGTGGTTTACTCGTTTATCAGAGTAGTCATCTTCAAGCTCTGTTAGCCATCGCCTCTGAACTCTGAAGTCTAACCAGATCAATCTGCAGACACATGGACAAGTATACACAGATTTAACTGACTGCATAAGCTAAAAAAGAAAGCTCCGAAGCTCTAAAAAATATCCACACATCCAGAAAAGAGACAAACATTTACATAATCAGAACCTACTGTACACAAGCAAACGCACGCATCAAGTGGATCACGAGTGTCGGCTTCCAGTAAAAGAGCAGACTTGTCAGTTAAGTCTCCCTCATCTTCTTCTTTTTCTTTTTTTTCCAAGCTGCATTTCTTCGTATTATAGTCAGTTACACTATGGCAACTGTCTTTTGTTTTTAGCAAAGTAACCTGTGGTGGCAACACCTTAGCTGCACAATAGACATTAAAGTACATAAAGTACATACAGGATTAAAGTACAGTAAATGAATGGATAAGAAAAGGAAGTGGAAAGATGACAAACAAAGTGAGTGTAACAAAGAATCCAAATTTCAGTGTAGTGACTCTCAAAACTCATTAAATATTATTACAAAAGTTAATTGAGGTGTATAGAGACCACAAAAAATGTGTGCCTTCACTCAGCTTGTATAAATACCTCCTCCAAATATGTGGAAAGCACACACAGGGCACATTTATCGTACAGTGACACAGCGATTGGATAAATGTTCTTTGAAGGCATATTTTCCAGGAAAACCTTTAAACCTCTTGTGCTCTTGTAGGTGTGTCTTTTGCATGTGTCATTACCTTTTAATATGCACTGATCTGTGTGAATTGCGAGCTTGTGTGACCAATTGTTCAATCAGCTTCTATTTGCTGTCACTCCCCTTGGCTTCTTTTTTCACCAAAGGGCATGGAAACCATTTCAGCAGAGCAGACAAGACTGTACTTTGTGTTTTGTTATTTAATATATGCATCCTTACACATCTGCTGTCAGACAAGCTTGTGCACATTATATATCCATTTATAAAGATATAATAATTGAAGACATAAACTACTTTGCATATGACTTGGAGCATTTTTTCAAATTTGGATTTATCACTTCATAAGCTGTGCCACTGATTTTGCCACTGATTTTCAGTCTTGTTCTTGTGTTACTTGGCCTACCACACCCCTTTCTCCCTGTTTTATTCCTTAAGAATGGCTTCTTGACAGTCACCCTTTCATTTAGACCATTTCTAATGAGGCGTCAAAAAACAGTAGATGGTTCGGCTGAAGTGTCAGTTGCACCTCTCAGGTCTGAATGAGGTCTTTGCTGGATTTGCTGTTTCTTAAAGACATGACATTTCAGATACTGTTCACCTGTTGTAGGTAGGTTTTAGGCGTGCTACTTCTATTTCTCCAGTTTCCTTAGAAATTTTTAAAGACACAATGCACACCATGCTGAGATGCCAAGATTTTGGCTAATAACATTTTGGGAATCACCTTAGTGGTGCAAAAATAGAATTTTATGCCTATCAAACTGTATTATCTTTAATATCTTTGGTAGACCTAAAGACATGGTAACAAATTGTCTGCTTTTGCCAAAGGCTGCAAGTAGCAAAGTGCCTAAACATACCATTTAAAACTGGTTCTGTGCTGTGTCTGTTATGTGTAGACACAATACTGGATCATCCCTTGAGTTAGGTGCCTTTTCTATGCTTGAATGATTCATAGGTCAGTGTTAAGTGGTTTAAAAGAAAGGAGGAAAAAAAATCACACGGTCAGATACAAGGACTGGGTTGAAAATCAGTGAAAAAGCAGCTTCTTGTGATGATGTCAAAGCCCCAACTTTCTAAGTGAAACTTTGTAAACAAAGGATTAAACATGAGTCATGAGTCAACAAGAAACCCACAATGAAAGTTCATTTTCACGCCAACTAGTTTTAAGTGTAGGTGTGATCTTTTCAATATTCTCTTTTGGAATAAAACTTCTTCTGGTGCAGAACTGCATAGTTCATCCTTTGATCAACAGGACTTTATACTTTCAAAATGAAGCCCCTCAGTTGACTTCAGGAAAATCCTGTTAATGTGATTTACAGCTACGCAGAATGTGGATATCGGGAAATGTTGCTGGCATATTTTTACATGAAGTTATTTTTCCTTCCCTTAAAATGCAACCTTATCCCCTGGCAATAGGATAACTGGAACTCTGTTCAAACTGTTGGTATCCTTTCTCAGAGATCATACGCACATGGACACACACCCACAGGCACACACACACACACACGCAGAGAGGAAAACTTAAAATAAAGCTGGAGTGGGGCAGCTTAGAAGAGGAAAGAATGAAGCCAGATGTTGAGACAGAAACGGGAAAAGAAAAGGAAAGAGATGGAGCTATAAAGAAAGAGAAAAAGAGAAAGAGAGAGGTATGCGTGGTTTTCTATGAAGCTGACCTAGATAGAGAACTAAGAGAACTGGACACACTACGTCTCTGGAGGAAAACCGTCTCAGCTGCAGAGGACTGTGTGTGCGTGTGTGCATGTTTATATATGTTTACAGCAAACTGTGATGTGCCGTTTTGGGCTTTTTATGGTATTAAAATGTCCCTAAAACCTAACAAAAGTAGTACCTGTGCGAGAGTGTGTATGGGAGGATGGAAGGAAAGAGAGAAAGATGAAGTCAATGAGCCAAACAGCCCATGTGGAGAGACAGAAATCCAGTAAGCCTTTTCATCAGTTTAATAGGATGAATGAACATTTACGTTATTATTAAAGGTGGAGGGGTCTTATTATATATGCTGAATTTGCTAATTTTTTGATTTCTGTATCAGCATGTGTATGTGTTACTACTTGTGAAAGCTACCATACTGTCGCTTTGTCTTTTGGATATGAGTGCATATAAGTATGGCAGTTTTTTTCTACCCATTAAAAGACAGTGGTACGCCACAAGTATTTATACACATCATCTGATTGGTGAATAAAGTCTAACCAGAACCTTAAAAAATGTGTTGCTGTATTAAGTGGGATGGTAGAAAATGAAAAAGAAAGGGCAGTGATGGCAAGGTTTCAGCTAGTTAATAAATCCTATCACTCTGAGTTTTTAGCAGCTCTGTCTTGAATTGCATCATAAATGCTGCATCTGGGGGGAAAAAAGCTGTTTAAATTGCAATTGCAGTTCACTGCTTGCTGACGTTTCGCCTTGTTTCAAGCTAAAAAATCTCACAGTTAGGTAACAGTGTGTCTTGGTGGAACTGAGGTGTAACAAGTGACAACTGTCAGAAAGTATTAGAGTCAAAGAGTCTGACCTTGAATAAACAAAAATACCTCAACATATTTTGTCTGACTGAAATAGTATCAGTCAAAGCTCTTTAAGTGTTCCAGAGACAAATTAGTACAAAAATGATTATTTTCAGTTGTCTTTGGGCTTCAATGGTGTGACCTTTTTTTTAACCACATGTTTATTCATATTTAACATTAGCACACTGACCTCTGACGAGTACACACGTACACCACACTGAGTGTGTGTATAGGATCTGACTGATTCTGTTCTCCTCTACCTTCCACTTCCTGCCGTTGTTCTTTCTGGACTGTATTCCTGAGCGGACTAGGGGTTTTTAATGTTTAATATGCTGTGTCCTAGGTGGGAAGGATGGAGGGAAGAAAGGAAAGCAAAAGATACCCAGTGTTTGGCAAATGGCCTGTATTTATATAGCGCTTTTTCTAGTCCCTAAGGACCCCAAAGCGCTTTACACATCCAGTCATCCACCCATTCACACACTGGTGATGGCAAGCTACATTGTAACCACAGCCACAGCACTGACAGAGGCGAGGCTGCCAGACACTGACGCCACCAGGCCCTTTGACCACCACCAGTAGGCAACAGGTGAAGTGTCTTGCCCAAGGACACAACAACCGAGACTGTCCAAGCCGGGGCTCGAACCGGCAACCTTCCGATTACAAGGCGAACTCCCGACTCTTGAGCCACGATTGCCCACACACAAGCTTGTGTTTCTTTGTTGTTTAGCCCTCCATTTGGTTACATCTTTTCATAGCTTACACACATTCCAGTATCCTGAATTTTGTCTGCTCCTTTTTTTCTATTTAATGTGACTTTTATCTAACTCTACGTGGGCCTCTGTTAACTATGCGGGAACTAAGAAAATCCTGGTCCTCCAATCTGCATGAAAAAAGTTTGGTTAAGAGGTGATTCACTTTTAACTTTTTGGCATTTTTTTTTCTCTACAAAACAGGCAGCTGCGACATGTAATCTTTGTGCTCTACTCGCTGAATTTCCCTTCCTGTTCCCGTTCCTAAATAATTAACCAATCATGAGTCAGTAGAGCGAGTGAACAGGAAGTTTAGCATGGTCAAATATGGCCGCCGGCTCTTGCACGCTCCTCCGTGGGGGACTCTGGATAGAGGGGCTAGAAATGGCTCTCGGCTCCGTGTGTACATGTGAGAGTGTGTAAGTGTACGTGTATGTGTGGGACACGGTGACGCATCATGCAGCAGTAGTCTGAATATTTTAGCAGGAAACATTAGTGACGCTTTCTCCTCTTTCTTTCATCATTCTCTCCGTTTCCTTTTCCATCATTTTTTGTCAGTGTCTTCTTTTCCCATTCGGTGTGATGAAAAAAAAAGAAAACTAAATTATAAATTCATCTAGTCGAAGACTGTTAATAGATTTTCTGTAGCGTACAAACCCAAGATTTTCTAGTAGCAGGCTTATGCAAATTAAATCAGAAGGTAGACAGCGTGGCAGGACTAGGTGTGCACACACTGAGTTTTATTTTTATTTATTTATTTTTTGTGGCTTTCTGGTGGGGCTCTAGCTTCCTGCACTGAGGTTTCTTCAGGTGAAGATGTTCTGCAGCACACTTACTATGCAATTGATTGATATCACATGAATCTCTGATGCTGTGTATTTATTTTTTTGTACAATTGCACATGTGAATGTGTGCCTTTTGTGGAATAATACTATCCATGTTGTACATACAGTATGCACATTGTAAACATTTGCTATTTATCTGCAGTATTCAGTATAATAGCCAGCAGCATCTTTACTCACTTTAGCCTCTCATAGACCCCATAAATCATGTTTTATTCTGGCCTCCCGTGTGTGTGTGTGTGTGTGTGTGTGTGTGTGTGTGTGTGTGTGTGTGTGT
>NW_005187453.1:280246-284842 GCF_000239375.1 Pundamilia nyererei
GAGAGAGAGAGAGAGAGAGAGAGAGAGGAAGATGTTTAAAAATTCGTTTTGAACCTGATTCATTTGAGTATGTGTGTAAAAATTGCCAGTAGAGACTCTTTAATTCCATTACTTGCCTCTTGAAGAAAAGAAGACAGCTCGAGGCGTAAACCACCCTCACACACTTAATACACACACTGACGTTGGGCTACAGTCTGGACTCACCCTATCTTGGCTGACCATGCTGTATGCTTGGTTTCAGCCATTGTTTCTGATGCAAAGAATGTATGTATAATGCATATAGTATGTATGTGCACTGTGTACTTCATGTCTTATACTTTTCCTTATTTCACTGTAATTCTTAGTTCTTCAGTCAAAAAAAAATCTTGTCCAATCTCAGCACACAATTGACTGGAGAGATAAAGTAAAAAACAGTGCAGCCTTTTTATCCTAAATAAATTATAAATATAGAGGGAAAAAAGCATTATTTGTCCAGTTTTTATTATTATTAGTCCACAGCCCATTCACAGTTTTAATTTCTGAAAAATATAAGACCTGGCAATCCCAACACAGTAAATATAGAGGAATAACACTAACTGACCCCATATAGTGAGGATTATATTTCACAGTTCCCATATGTGATATCTTCTTTTTCCTTTAAAAAGAGACAAGGCTAAGTCTCTGAGTATAGCTGCTGTTACTGAAAGACCTTGAACTTCCTTGTCTCCCATCACTTTGTAGTGTTTACCCAAGCTAAGGTCTAGTTGTTAGGTAACCCTGTACTTTATATTCCACACTGTCACATTTCAGTCAAGGGTTTGTTTGATTGGTTTTGTGTTTTGTTTTTTTGCTTCCATTTGTAGAGTCTAAAGTAATTTGCTTCCTTGAAAGTAGTTCTACTCAGTCAGTACACTTTGGATTTCTAGTGCTTGGTTCATCTGTCATTGCTGCAATT
The DNA here is from genome assembly GCF_000239375.1 of Pundamilia nyererei. Lineage (NCBI taxonomy): Eukaryota > Metazoa > Chordata > Actinopteri > Cichliformes > Cichlidae > Pundamilia > Pundamilia nyererei. The sequence continues at coordinate 281,181 of NW_005187453.1, forward strand.
GATAGAAATTCACTGCCTTTCAGCAATCTCCCCACATTGCCACTAGTCCCTTCCTGTTTGTATATTTAAAGAATTAAGCAGGTGACATTGCTGTATTTTTCTCACTGGAGGAAAAAAATCATAATAAGTCCATCTTAGGTTACAGCTCTGCAGCATCAAATATTCGTCTAGAGCCGCATCACTGGGATTGTCGTCGACTGCCGCACTAGTTTTGATCTTTTCGCAGGATTGGTTGAATAACAATAAAAATCCAGAAAAACCAACAACCTTATCCTCCAGCGTAAACATTACTGACAATAAATCAAAAGTCTCAAAGCATTCATTCAGGAGCAGAGATTGAGTTTGAAGTCATCTGCAAAAGATGCAGCAAGCAAAAATATCAGCGTAGAAGACTGCGACTTTATATCATCATTCATGTGCCAATCTGTTCATCTCTGTGTAAATGACAGTTGTCTTTGAAAAGCTCCGGAGATGTCAGACCAGAAAGAGGGAGGAGAACAATTAAATCACATTTGGCATTTTCATATGTTTTCATTATTGTTTTCAGAAAATATCAGCTCACACGCATGTACACACGCTATGTACAACAACATCCCTAAAAATTACAAACTTGTTGCCTTGGAAACACTGAGGTAGGCTTTCTGCCAGCTAGTTAACACAATGGGATTATCAACACGCGTGCGCGTCAGTGTATGTGTGTGTTTGTTGGACACAGCAGTGGAATTGTGGGTATGTTCTCTCCACGTGCAGTGTTGCCTCTCTGTTGTCTCGCTTCCAAGACACTGATAGATTCAAGATGTAATAGAGAGAGAGAGAGACTAAAACGAGAGTACAGCAAGAGAGGAAAAAATTACACAAAGTGGACAAAATGCGATATAAAACGAGGCAGAGGCGTCTCGCTACTGCTTGCCTCACTGAAACCAAGCCCTGACAATTCACGGGAGACTCACAAATCACAAGCGCTGGTTTTTAAAAGGCAAAGTCAACCTTCTCCAAGGAGACTTCTTAAAATGAGCCAGAATGAGCTCAGTGCCATTACATGACTTTATTACACAAGCAACATGTTCTTGTGGTGTGTATTTCTCTGCAAGAGGGTGGTTTAGGAAATACAGCTTTAGATGATTTGGAAATTACATCGTTTGAACAGAAGTAAAAGTTACTGGAATCGTTCTCAGAAGAACTATATTATGTGACATAATTTTAGGTTAGGTTCACTCAGTCACATAAGCCTACGACCTCCTGGTAACCTCCTGTTGCTATGGACAACTGTGTACTGCATGATCAGTTTGCGAGCAGCTGCTGGAGGTTGTTAGCAATAGCTGAGCGAAATCAGCTGCAGAGAGTGTTGCACCAAGAACCTCATTGTGATTGTTTTGGTCGGTAGAAAATTGTCACGCTTGCCCATAGTCTGCATGGCAGCTTCTCTATAAACACCATTTACTCTCTGAGCTGCAGTTAAACCTGAAAAAGTGCTTTAGCGTTGCAAAGAGCATATATGTCAAAAGGCACAGATTTTAATTTGAATACTTATTGTCTCAGATTCTGGTCTGCGTCACACGGTTTCATCAATGCTTGTAAGTGTTTGCTGACAAATTCCATGCAAACTACTGGCAACCGTGACAACCTGATAGCAATCAAAACAATCATGAGGAGGTTTTCAGTGCAGCATTTTATGCCTCTTTGCGTTTCCCTCATGACAGATGGTTGCTACATGGTCCCTGACTGGTCTCTAGGCCTGCATGATTGGGACACTCACATCAAATGTCACATTCCAGAATTATTTGGTTTGATGTTCTTCTTTAACCTACAGCTTTCACACATTGATGTCTACAAAATTTTGCAACCTGGACCTGCTGGAAGTAGCTTTTACTCAGGCTTTGGTGAGGTCAGGCTATGATGGTGGTTGGCATGGGCTGCTGTGTTGTCAGGCATCCAGTTCAGCTGAAAGATGTTGGATTGCTATGTGCAGTCCAATCACATTTTTATGGATCTGTCCTAAGTGGAAGTAAGTTACTGACCATATCAGGAAACACAGCCATAGACCAAGTATGTAGAGTCTTGTCTATTTACTTTCTGCCTGTGTTACTGACACCTTCACCGCTCCCCAGGATGTAACGTGTTTGCTAAACAGAGATGAAATCTGACAGTTTATTCTCAAGTACTTCTCTCTAAAGCTGATCTCCAAAACCTGCTAGAAATATGAAAATATATTTTTCAAAAAAAGTGGCGAGATCATGCAGATAATCCTGCTAAGCTTTGACCAACAGCCCAGAATCTACTTTGTGTCTCTACCCACAGGGGGAAAGAGAAAGTGAGAGAGGGAGCGCATTTGTGTGCGTGTGTGCCACTGGGTGTCCCGCAAGGCTTCGCTATCCATTGTTAGCCCAGGCCGCTTGCCTGAAACAGACCTCGGGACCACTGCTCACTTGTATGTTTGCAATTGTGTGAATCCATGTGTGTAGGCAGGTACCTCACGTAAGGGTCTGTGTACACAGCTTATTGTGTGCCTTTTTTGACAGAGGAGTCTTCAGTTACACTAATCCCAAGTCACTCACACATTTACATGAGCAACAGAAGACTTAATAATCTTTAGTGTGTGTGTGTGTGTCATCAATGACTCATCAATGCAGTGGCACAAAGCTCTGTCTTATAAAACAGTAAGACAAAGAGGGAAGGATTGTGTGTAGTGTAGTAATTATATGAACAGTGAGGGGAGTATAGTATGTTGCTCATTTGTTTCTATGTACATTATAAGTGATATGGAAGTAATATGGAATGTATCTGGTGAAGAAATGCTTTCTCTGTTAATCCTCATAAACCAAAACATTTAGGGTTTTTCAACTGAAAATATTGATGTTTCTTTGGGCTTTCAGAAACTGTGATTGGCATTTTTTTTATTTCTTTTGTACATTTGTACAATTAAATCAGATTTCCTCAGGAAACACAAGGGTTTTCTGTTTTATGGAGGTAAGCCAAAAGGGTGGCTGCCAGATCTTTTAAGAAGCCAACTAGATTGAGTGCCCAGACCAACAGGGGGAAACCCAGGCTGGGCAACGAATGAACCACACTTCCTGCTGGATCTATAAATGTGGTCGAGTGGCCCTTGAGCAAGACACTTAACCTCTGCTACTTCAATGAAGCTGCTTTGAGGCCAGTCAGACTGGTGGTTAAAGCGAGCATCCGCCCTAGGGTGACTGTGTTTTGTCACATCATGACTGAGGCAAAGAGATTGCTGTAGAGGGGATTTCCTGGTGCTAACAGCCTGATTTTTTTGGATTTAATGTCAGAGTCACTGTTTTTGGTTTTAAGCAAATCTGCGTGCAGTGAGTTAGCTTCAGGCGAGGGAATCTGTAAAGGTAGTTTGCACAGATAAGTTCATTTTATTGCACATGTCTTGTCACTAATACCCTTTAATAGCCTCTTCATTATTTATTTTACTCGTATTCTTAAGCCCGTATTCATAGATACTCATTCTTAGCCCTCTTCTGTTTTCTCACTTGTTTTATACTATGAGTGATGTTTAAACTGTGTGCATTTGATTGGTAACTTATTCCAAAGGAGTCTTGCACATTTGAGTCGGGTGTGTGCAAGTGCGCATTATGTTGGGTGCTTGTAGGTATGTAGGGGGATTACACAAGGCCCTGTAAAATCCATTTATTGAA
>NW_005187453.1:284928-305289 GCF_000239375.1 Pundamilia nyererei
CACACACACACACACACACACACACACACACACACACACAGACATGATAGAGAGATGGCCACATGATATACAACAGAGCACTGCTGAAGGGCTTGTGTTTGGAACGAGGCAGGGACAAAACAGTTGCTCTCCGTTATTCCATCAGAGGTTTAGCACCACACCCACAACAATCGCCATTCCTGCAATTTACCAAGTATACTCTCCATTCTCCATCTCTCTGCATAACACTTTGGTTTTTTTCCCTTTTTTTGTTTTAAATCTGTGTGTCCCCTGCCTCTGTCCTCTCCTTTACCCTCACGTCTTGTCAGCCATCTTGGCTCCAGGTGGCCAGCAGGGACTGTGCCCCTTGAGTTTCCTGCCAGCTGCAGGGAGATTGATGAATCAGAGGTTCCATGGCGGCTCCAGCGGCGTCTCTGAGGGGGCCGGCATGGCGGACAGGCTCCATCGAACACCAAGCAAGCAGAACTAATGGGCATGCTCTTGAGGAAAAAGAGGGAAGAAAGGAGGGAGAGGTGTGCTCATATTTAGGTGAACAAAGCTGACAGACACACAGATATCAGAAATGGTTTGATTTTGAGAGGCATCCTATTTAAGTATAGATTAACGAATGAACTCCAAAGACAGGAAATGTGGCAAGGTTGTCAGTGTGCTGAGTACAAAGCTGTAGCATGGGATAAAGTACAAGGACAGGTAACAGAACGACAGATGGATGGAAAAAATACTACAGGGAGGAAGGATGAAAACAAGATTTATGAGGAGGTTGTTTGATTAAAGGACAGTTAAAGGAGCACTACTTAAAGAGGAAGAAGAATTCATTATTAAATTCCCTACTTTGAATGCTAATAGCTCAGAGATTACTAAGCAGGATTTTTTCATACTAATGCTAAATTCATATGCAAACATTTAAACTTGCATTCAAATGTTTTTAAAAGAAGTAGTCGTATATCATCCCATCCATCTGGGCTATCATGTTGCTTCCTCTTCTCTTTTGTCTTCAAACATGCATACTGGGTTCTGTAAGAGCATCCCATTTATTTTTATTCCTTTTTCTCTTCCCATACTGCCATTCGCTCGTCCTCATACAATGACAAAGTCTGAAGGACGAATCTCTTCGTGAATCTTTATGATCCGGCCACAAGTTTACACGCTGGGGAGTGTCTGCATGTGTCTGTGGCACACTAATACACAGCAGCCGGGCTGCTCTGTATATCTGTATGTCATTGTGTCCAGATCGGTACAGTGCGTCCTCTCTGAGGAGGCGTTCCTCTGTGTCTGGTCAACCTTATGACATCACCCTCTAGCAGACCATTAGGACACTTTGTCCTACAGATGTGCTTCCAATGGAGATGAAGAGGCTCAGGTTTAATGGTGACGCCACAGTGTTAATGCTGTCCCTCAAATCACATCTGCTCTTCCACTTGCTATTTTGAGTGCATTATTCATTCACAATGACAGGTATGGCTAGTTGGGGTGCACTGAGATTACCTGAAGGATGCTCTCGTAAGTGTAATAGTTGTGTGGAACACTTTATTCATCTCTCTGTGTTTGCCGTGTCATTCACATTGCATGCGTTGTGATGCATGCTTTTAAATTGTCGTCTTTAGAAAAAGTAATTACGTGTAGTCATTTTGAATATTTTCAAAATGTGAAAGCTAGCAAGACAGTCATGGTCAAATACTGTGTTTGCTATATCCAGTAACTGAACACACTTAAGAAGCATCAACACAGGAATGATTTGCAGTAATGAGGCGACCATAGAAAATCAATGATTGTCAGCAAGGTCCACCAGTAGTAAGTGTAACTGCAGGCGACGTGAAGTGATTGGTGGATGGTGCCTAGATAAACTCATCTCAACTTCAAGATAAGCAACGGAAGCGACTACATATAAGACAAGAAGATAAAAATGATTCAAAGATGACACAATGGTAGATACATTAGAGGGTTACCAAGGCAACCTGAGCTTGTAATGTCCTCTAGTGACAAAGCGGTGCGCCACGAGCAAATCGCTTCATGCTCGGATGCCCCTCTACTGTGTTCCATTTAAGAAAATTTAGATTTCACATGCTTTAAGAGACATTTACTCCTTGGACGCTTGGACACTATTTGCGGTTACCTCTTAAGTTACTGCATTTATACAGAAAACGGTTCATTCATTCAGGTGCACCACTGGGGGAGCACAGCAGTTTTTAACTGTGTTCTCTGAGTAGGTATGTCAGCACTGGTAGTGTTAAGTTAGACTGCATTATAAATGTTGAACTGGAAGAGCTAACTTGTGTCTGTTTAAATAATAATAAAAGATGCAGCAACAATGATGTTTGAACTGCTTACATAAGGTGGCATGTAGTTGTGGTTTATTGGAAAGCTGTTACACTCCGCAATGGGTACATGGTGTGTACCGTGTACAACACGGAAGCTTAGTTATGGAAGGATCCAAGATAAAACATGGAATTAGTTGGGAAGTAGGTTAACTTGATTATTAGCTAGGTCTACTGGTACACAACAGCATAATGATAATGTGATTAAAGAAGTCATTCAGGTAAGCTAGAACTTGTGTACTTCTAAAGTCTGATTATGATCATGTGATTATGTCCAGCATAGATGTTTTGAAGCCTTTACTTATTTTTAATATGACCAGAATTTTAAAAGGAGGCGATCATCAGGACAATATTAGACATTTGGCTCATTTGCGTACAGACTTAAAAAAAACCTTTCAAATAGACACCATTTTATATATTAGTCCATGCTGTTTGTAGTCATTGCAGTTGTGTCTCCATTTGGTCTTGTGTGCCCCATGTGTTCAGTGTTTAGGCCATAAAGCTTAGTTAGTGAATTCCTGGTTTCTGCCTGAGTTATTTTTGTTATTTTGTTATTTTAGTTTAAACAATAAAACTATTGGATGTGTTCCCCAAAAGTTGATTCTGTTCATCTAGACGTAGCGTTTACAGTCACTCATCCAGGTGACTTCTTCAGTCTCAGCGTACTGCAGGTTTCCCCAATCTTACAATGCTGTGATTGCAGCCATTCCCCAACTCTCTGTGGTACTCATGGCCATTGATCAGAGGTCTTTGATTAATTAGCTTTGATCAGTGGTTGTTGATCAATGGTCATGAGAATTTGCACATTAATGATCAAGGAACTGACCTCCCAACCCATTGTTCCTTCAGTGGTGCTAGTCTCAGTCATTATGCAAATGTACTGTTTATAAGATTGGAGAAACCTGCAGTCAGCTGAGACTGAAGAAGTCACTTGGATGAGTAACGAAACGTCCAGATGAACAGAATCAACTTTTGGGGATTTACTTACCTGGATGATTGAGCATGCGTCAAGATATTGGTAGTATTCATCCCTGATTTCGAGTCCTCCATTTGAGTCCTACTCTGCCTGCTGTACAGCGAACCCTGAAAACTTTAAATTGAGATCACGTACAATCACGTTGCCCCGCCTACCCCCATTACACACTGTACTTGTCAGTGCAAGAGAAAAATCCGGCAGCATTCTTTAGGAATTCTTTGCAAAGACAAAGAATTGTTCATTTGATTCCAAACCAGAATCCCGATCTGACTTGTCTATGGCCGATCTAAACTATAGTGCTGTCATTGATGCTCTTGCTAAATATAATGCTGGCCGAAAAACACTGACATTTTGTACACGACCTGCTTTATCCCCAAGCCAAGTTTTTGTTTTTGCCCATGGAAATGTGAATTTTAACAATGGCAACAGACGCTGGAATAAAGACCGAGCAGCATTCAAGAGTCGGTTGATGAGAGGCTTATGCTAGAAGTCCAGAACAATGACTCATCATCTCTTTGACAAAGTCAGGATCAGTGGCTATGCGAATGCCAACAACACGAAACCTTCTCAAAACTTGTCAAAACATAAGTGCTGGCATGTTCACACATTCAGTATAATATAATGGTCTAGCCATACAATATATACAGCAAAGGAGCAATATTCTCCCCACCATGTTATGTAGTACAATCTACAACAAGCTTAAAAGTTGCTCTTTGGGCCACTCACAGTTTGTGAAGATAAGCATTGAATAGCTCAGCAAATTGCATGAATATGAGAATTGTTTATTTTGGGAAAAGGAGCTGATCCATTCTCAGTTTTTATCATTAAATCATTAGCATTCATGATTCACAGGCAGCAGAGGAATGGCAGAGAAAAGTCGAGCATCAGAAACAAAAGCCTCTTAATGATACAGGGACGGTTTCCTAGAGCTGGTCAACATGCCAGACTCAGCGGGAGTTTACATCACAACGCTGGGGTGGATGGTTAATGAGAGGCCAGCTTTCTCTCACATTCAGTGATAGACACCCGCACACATGGGGTCCAAAACTGAGCCAATATAAATGATTCAATCAAAAACTAATGTTGGTGTGCAAACAGCTTTTAACAGTGAAACACACATACACAGTAAAAGGCGGGTCTGAATGCATTGCAAAAAGTTGCCACAGAAGTTATAATGAAGACTGCTATACTAAAGAAAGATTAAATAAGGTTTGTGAATTCAAGAGGCAGAAGTTGCATGGCGGTGAAGCGATATGGATAATAGAGAAACACATACTGAATAAAGAGAGGGAGCATGTCCTTGTATCTATCCTATCTGTGTGATATACTGCTGTGAGGCAGAACTCTGTGTTAATGTGTGTGTGCGTTTGTGTGTGCCTCTGTACCTGTGTGGTTGTACACGTCTGACAGGCTGATATCCAGCATCATTCATGGCTCATCACACACACCCTGTGACTCATACGCTCATGCATACACACACATACCAGAGCACATACATACAGCAGGGAGACAATGTGTTGCTAGTGACAGCAAGGGTAAAATGACAGCATGCAGACTGTAAGAACACAAGATACTAGATTCATTTTATAACCCCATTTTCCCTCCATCTCTCTTTTTTCTCTGCCTCACCCCTCTTTACGTTTCTCTGTACCTCTTCACCCCTAAGCAGTGCTTGTTATGGTTATGTTAATTTACAAACTATTCTCCAAGATTGTGCAACATATATTATATGTTAGGCAAATTGCTTTGGTATCTGATAGGGTACAGTTTCATTACCTTGCGCATATGTAATCAAATTAGGAACACTGGGGATAAAATAAGCAATACCAGATCACTAAAGTGATCACTAAAATACTATTGCATCAGTTTAAATTCCAGAAAGAGTAATGGGGTTAAAAAAAGAAAGAAAGAGCGACTGTAATTATCTGTAATTATTATTACAGTTGTTGTTCCTTTCATTTTCACATCACCCCTTTTTAGTGCTTTTGCTCCTTAAACCTGTCTTTTCCCTGTTTTGTAAATTATGCCACCCCAAAATCCAATTAATGCTATATTCCCCCTCTGGTCTGCAATGTTGTTTATCCATCATTTGTTTTGGTTTGAGTCTGCCTTATCTTGAATACACTGGAGCCTAACTTCGCTTTTTCTACTCTCTACATCGGCCCAGCAAAAAAAGACCATGCTGTCAAACTCTTTAATAAATTGTCAGTATATTATTATTTATTATGAGAATATAAATAATAGATCTTTGTTAGGTTACTATCCATGTTTGAAAATTGCATGTTACATTTCCTTAGTGTTTCGAGCCGTTGCTTTTTAGCTCTGTGTCCAATTTGTTTTAGAGTTTATTGGTCTCTTAAGGGTTTCCTCTTTCTAATCCTCCTTTGACTTTCCCCTTTCTTAAATACAAGTTCATTCTTGTGCCTGTGTTTTTCTGATTAATAGTTGTTTCTCACTTCCTGTTTTAATTTGGTAGTCATTTGTCTTCTTTGTCTTGATTATCTACACATGTGGCTCATTACCCACCTCTTTTCCACTGATAACCCTTATGAGCATCTATCCCAGTCTTTTTCTTCACTCCTTGTTGTGGCTTTTATTCTTCCCTGAGTAGTTCCCCTCACATTTCTACCAGAGAGTGTTACCTAGCACACAGAGCTTTGAGATTTTGTTACCTATTGGACTTTTCTTCAAGCATAATAAACAGCTTGACTTTTGCTGAATCAGTCTGCCTCCATAGCCTGCATTTGGGTCCCTCTTCCTGCACTTTATGACACACGCAGCTAGCTAACATTAAAGTTACATAACCCAATATACAAAGATTTACTCCAGCATCGGCATTTATTTTGCTCGTACCAGCTGGTGGTTGCTTAGTAACTTTTACCTACTGTAGTGTGTAGAAGTCTATTTTCCAAGGTTGAGAAAGCTGCACTGTGCTGGGTCTGAAAACTGAAGAAAATCAGCACAATATTAAATAAAGTCTTATTTTTTCATGTGATTGCAGTTGTAGCCCTGCAAAAGATACATAATGCTACATATCTGCTCAAACACTCTGAGAATTAAGTGCAGTAATGTTTGTATCTTGTCACTGTCATTCCTGCTTTTTTCTTCTATGAGTGAGGTTACCAAGTGTAGTTTGGTATTATGAAAGTAGTCAGTACAAGATTTATGGATTGTTTGTTTCTAAAGCAACCAGGTTATGATTTATGGGAGAAAAAAAGCCATACTGTTGCTGAGTTTTTCAAATGTCTTTTTCTTTTGGCATGTGTTTCCATCATATTTAAGAGAAAGCTGACGTCCCTGAAGCTGATATCTTTAAAACACTGGGAAAAAAATCATCTAGTTAGAAAAATAGCTCATGCCACAAGACAAAGTTAATTTTTGGGATGAGCTGTGCCTTTAATTATCCCATCATTAATCACAATGTTTCTGTCTGTTTTCACACTCGCAGCTTTGATGATGTGTTTGATTTTGAGTGAGTCTGCACAGTCCACACTGGTTATAACAGAAACGTCGTTTTTCTTACCCCCAGTGAGAAACCCGAGAGTGAAGGACAGATTATGCAAAAACCAGCAGTCCAAGCGCATTTTAAGAAGAGTGTTACTTCTGAGTTACCTTCCTAAGTACTTTGAAGTGAGGGCAAAGTGATGAATATGGTAAAAGAAAGTGAAAGCACAGACACACATGTATACACAGGCATGCAATATCAGCATTAGTGCTGCAGTATTATGCCTTGATGTGCAAACACATATATACAGAAAGGTTGGACTTCTTCCAAACATCTATTGACATGCACATATATTACAAAATAACTGCACAGGACCGTAGATATGTACACATACAAGCTCACATGCACTCACTCTCTTTCTTTCTTGCCCTAGCTGAATCAGTAAAAGCACAGAAAGGATGAATGTTTTATCAAAAACACCCTAGTCAGCACCCAACTCTGCACTTGACCACTACACAGTCAAAAAAAATCATGTCTTGGCTGCATCAAACTGATCACTTCAGGAAGACAGTGTGCTGATTTTTTTGTTGTTTCAACAAATTTTGATATGGAGGTAAATATGAGGGCTGTGGGTACACAAAATAACCAAAAGTCACAGTCCAGCCTTCTTTTTACTTTCCTGTTATATTCCCATATGTTTATCCTGTATGATTTTGACACTTTACCTCGCTCTAGTTTTTGTTATTCCATTTTACATCTATCAGCTTTCCACAATCTTTCTTGTTTTCACTGTCTCCCATAAGACGCTGAACTAACCAAAGCCAGTTTAACTGTTTTCAGGTAGGCTGAGGCAATTAATTGATGCTCAGTTGGTACTAAGTCCATACCATTACAGCAGAAGGATGAACTGTTGATACAAGGCAGAATGGATTTTCATGTTGTTTATGGCACATTCTAACCCTACCATCCAGATATCACATGTGTTCTTTTGTCCAGTTTTGGTCAGCCTGTTTCCTGTTTTTAGCTGACAGGAGTAGCACCTGGTGTGGCAGCAGTAGCACTGTAGCAATTTATAAAGCAAAGCAACCTTTATTTGTCACATACACAATCATATAACATGTAGTGAAATGCTTGTGTCCGATGTAGCCGCACCATTCCAGGGCTTGGTTTTAGCATGGGGGGGTCTAGCCAGGCCTCTTACTGGATACCGGGTGGGAATCAAACTTGCGACTCCCACTTCAAAGGTGTGTAGTCTTACCACAACACCTTCCAGCTGCTATTTAAGTGACTGCTGCCTTCATATGAGCTTTAATCAGCCTGACCGTTCTCCTATGACCCTCGCATACGGTACTTTCACCCAAAGAATTGCAACACCCTCTTCTCTGGACCATTCTCTGTAAACCCCAGACATGGTTCTGTGTGGGAAAATCCCAGCATAGACATCCTAACCACACATTAAAATCTTGCTTCTCATTCAAATGCTAAGCTTTCTGGTGTCTAAGGGTTTTTGGACCCTGCAACTATCCTGAGACAGTGAGTTATGTGTGAGATGTGTTTGTCTCTGTCTACGTGTCTCTTTCATGTGGTTAATTATGGCCATGTCTGAAAAGGGCCACAAGCAACATCTACTGCGCTCCCCGCTGAGCTGAAAGGGAAAGTGTAGGTGGACCGTGTGTGCTTTGTTTTCTCTTTGATCTGAGAAATGCATACAATTCAGACAGATGTCTCAAAACACAGCATATTGTTCACCTCCTGATTTGTAAATGCTTTTCGGTAATTTGATTGGTTTCAGGCGGAAAAAGGAAAAGAAATGTGGCACGCTGTTTGCTATAGGCCTGTCAAAATGTAGCCGTAATTCAGGATTTGTCTTTGTAACTGTAACACAGTCTGTACACTCATACAATATCACAGAGAGGTGGAGTATATATTTTTAACAAGGTATGAGATGCTATCACAAACTGTGTTTAGTATGAAGGTAGAACAGGATGATGCTGGGGTGCAGGAAAAAATAAATCAGCATAACCGGTCACAGCAGCATGAATGATCAGAGGAGAGTGAGAGCGCAAGCTTGTCAGATTATATAAACTGAGTCAGCTGATACTGATCAGCTGAGGGTGTGTGCAACTTCAGTGCTCTGCCTAAACCGCTGTGATGCCCTGCAGGTTCACTCATCTCACTTTTTTCGCCATCTCTCCACATTTAGTGATCACATCACTGAACTCTTAAGAAGTGTCTGTCACATCGCATATGAAAAAAAGCCCAAGTTTGATTAAATGTTTGTGTTTATATATTGTAAAGATTTATATGATTTATATTTATATTACTCATGAAAGTGACCTGATACATTTTAAATTTAAGAATGAAATATGAATCATAGTAGCAACATTATGGTGTCTGAGAAAAACGATAAAGAGGCCGCATTTATGAGTAAATCATAGTATGAGTCATCGAACTCTTATGGGATACAACGCTGCTGCTGCCTTGTTTGATTTTGTATGTGCTTCCTATACTGAATTTCTTACTTATGGTGACGAAATACCTTATTTTGAGAAAAACTAAAAATAGTTAGGGAAATATATTTGAAGTCTCAGGTCTGAAGAAATGAAAAAGTCCAGAAGAAAGTCCTTGTAACTTTTGCCACATAAATAACAGAGTGCAAGCAGCTGATTTAATGATTAGATATCAGAGGAAAAAAAATCTGACTAACCTTTTAGGGTAAATTAAAGGTAAAGATGAATATCAGTGGTCCTAGTTCCACAAATGTAAGCATTAGTTTCTGCTTAAGATCATTGCAACCAAATACATCTGGGTTATGTCTTTTTAAATTGTAAAACAAGTATATTGTTGGAGAAACTGCTTTTTAGGCTCTGGAGACAGGGATGGACAAGGAATTGTGCCTAAATAGTTGTACAATTATTTTAAAAGGAGAGTTTTCACAGGACTCTGTACACCCTTACTGCTTCGATTAGAATTAAAAGGTTAAGTAGCAGCCAGGTGTTGCTAATCAAATGTATTTCAGTAACTGATCACCAGCAATTATGTGCATGTCTATAATGGCAGTTTGGTAGTTTGCTGCTCTGGAGCATTCAGGTATCTGTTAACACAAAGCCACAATCTTCCCTGAAGTGGACGTCCCAGCAAATTCACCACAAAGTCAGACTGCAATGTTCAAAGACACTGCAAAAAAACCCTAGAGCTACATGCCAGACTCTGCAGGTCTGTTAGCATGCTAAATGTTGAAGTTGATATCACGGTAAACAAGTATGGCTTGTGTGGAAAAGTGAAAACCAAATGAAGCATATTAACACAAAACACCTCACACTAACTGACAAGTACAATGGTGGAGGGGTGATTTATGAGGTTTGTCCTACAGCAATGGAACCTAGCTACCTTGCAGTCATTGAGGCAACAAAGATATTCCCTTGATACCAACGTATTCTAGAGTCAAATCTGTCCAAGAGCTAAAGCATATAAGAGGAAAATAATCCCAAACATATCAGAAAACTTGCAACAAAATGACTGAAAAAAAGTGTGGTGGTACTGCAAAGACCCAGTCAAACTGTAAAGAGAGCGGTCAGTGGACTAAAACAACACTGTTAAGAAGAGAGGGCCAATATTCCTCCATAATCAAAATCGTTGGTTCAAGTTACTGTTGGTAAAGGTGGTTCTACGAGCTACTGAATCAAGGCAGGGCTGCATAGAGTCAGTTTTTTTTACACACAAACTTGTATCTATACCTAGTGTCTCTTTTACTCTCTCACACTCTTACCTGTCCATGCTTGTCTGTCTGTGTTTTGGTCACATTTCCACTCTTCTTTAACTCCAGCTGACTCTCAGACCTGCTGGCTATACCTTCAGCCTTCATTCCCTTTCCTGCCATGATTATAAGTAAATGCCCATATCAGTGGAAATTTCAGAAAAGAGACTATACTCTCTCTTTAAAAAAACAAAAAAACAAAAAAAAAAGTTGTGTTTCCACGCTCTTTTGTAAAGCCTTACTTTTGCTTCATGGCCTTACACTAACAAATTTTGATAACTTATGAAATAGATCTGCGGTTATGCGGTCGTATCACTAACTCTACCAGAATTGTCAGTGCTCGTAATCTGAAAAAGATTAAGAACCAGAAATTATTCATATTTAAAAATATATGTATTAATAATTGTTGGTTATTGCGTCTCTAACAATGACAACGAGAACGCAACATTTGGCAAAAAAAAGTGACGGTTGAATTTCACAGTCAGAAAGGAGAGGTGATAGGAAGACGGGGAGAGGCTGAAAGGAGACAAGGTGAGGACAGGTCCTCTGACGTTTCAACAGTGAAGGAGGAAAGAGAAAAATGGATTTTGTTCTGGTTCATCCTCCTAATAACCCCATTAGCCATTTTAATAGTCCTCCACAGCTTTTCCCTCCATCTTTCATGTCCTGCTCTTTCTCTTTTTGACCTGTCGGCTAAAATGTGCTTCGGTCAAATCAAACAAGTTAAATACCCACAAAAGATAAGTTGTTACCCCTTTAATTGCTTTCTTTTTCTGTTTGATTCTTTGCTTTTTGAAGTTTCATTTGGCTTTTTATAGCTTGTGGGTCGCAGTTTCTGCAGTGCTACTATGGTAACAGCAGGGGAGTGGGTGTTAGCAGCTAATCCTGTTTGGGTGTCATGGTGACATTGCTATGGCACCAAGTAAGAGAGCTAAACAAGCTTTCTTCTTTTTAATAATATTTTAATATTTCATCAACACAGATTAGGTTGATCACTGAAAGTCATTGTAGTTCCAATGATTTCTTTTAAAGGACACTGTGTGCGTTTTTAAAAATAAAATGTAATAAATGTAAATTTTGTCCAGATTACATACACAATATATACTTTGAAAATGAAGTGTTAAAAAGCTTTTCTCTTCCATGTTATATTATAATACATCACTTACAAGTATGTGAAAATGAAATAGCAAAAGGTATTTTTTCACTTTCACTGGATTTTTTGTTTTTTTGACCAAACAGAACATTTATATATATATAAAAACATATTTTAATTTTCAAGTTTAAATTATGATTTTAATATAATCCCCTTACAGTCTCCATTAGAAATTCTTCAGCTTCAGATGAATTGTGGCCTCATAAGTCCCAGAAAAGATTTTCAAGTTTTCTTTTTTTTCCTGGTGTTTTTTAATCTGTTTATCTATCTTTAGGTAGATATCGTGCTAAACCACAACACTGTCTGTCTTTGTACTGTCTTTGCACTGTACTGTGAAGACTCTACAATATTAGAATGAAAGCACCAGGCAACAGTAGGAAGGAAAAACTCCCTTTTAAAAGGAAGTGTCAAATGGTTAGAAGAAGTTATGGGCAGCAGTTGTATACAAAACACTTGGAGAGTGAAAAAGGTGAGAGGAGAAGAAGTATTCAGTGTATCACAGAAAGTCCCACCGCAGGACCTGACTCTAACTGTAAGCTTTGAAAAAAGGAAGGTTAAGTCTAATCTTAAAAAGCATCTAGTGTCTGGGGTCCTTTCTGTTGTGAGGCGACAAGGAGAGGGACCTCCAATTTTACCTTTAAGCTGCATACACACTGTAAGCGGTTTGTAGTGATGTGGTGATCCAATACCACAGAAAGCGAATGATATTTCACAACTTCAGGTGACTACGAGCGAAATGACTGCTGGCGATGCATTGTGGGCAGGACTAGCGCAAAACTTTCAGGCGAGCGACTGAAGAGACAACAAATGAGAACGATAATGCTAAACAAAACGTTCGAGGGTCACCTAGGCAAGTGGAATCTGGAATGTCCGCAAGCAATCAGCTGGCACGCAGCTTTAGAAACTTTAGGAACCACAAGCTAGCCTGTAGCGTGAGTAGCTAATTTACTATTAGGATACAAAGATATTATGAAAGTTTAAAGATATTGCATGAGGGGGACTAATTATTCAAGTTTTTTTTCTGTGAGAAAAGGATTTTATGAAAATGATTTTTTGTGTGTGGAAACAATCAGAATTATATTATTTATTCATACTTCCACCTATATTTTTAGAGCATCTTATCTAGCTTGGTTCACCGTGATGACTTAGGCCTATCCCTGTGACCCAGAGACAGACAAAGGCTCGTGCTTACATTCACATCAGTGGCTAAATCTGAATCCCTGAATAGCCTAGTAAGTTTAAAAAGAAGAGCGCCCGCATGTAATCAGTGGAAGGAGTTCACCAAGACAACGCAGAACTTCTTTGGCATTAGCCATGAGACAGTGATGCTAACCGCTGTGCAGCTGAGTTTATTAGTTTACTTCAGTAAAATACAAGTGAAACAGACACCGTTTATGTGAAAGGAAATCCAAATTTGCAATATGAAGATAATTAGAAAAAAAAGCAGGAAGGTGATTAAAAAAATAAAACTTGCAGTGTGTCTGTTCATTCTTTCTATAATCTTTTACCCCTGGATTTAAGTTTTGCTTCTGTAAATTCTCTTCTCTAGTTCAGTCTCACCTTGCTTATCAGCTTTAGCTCCTGAAATATAGTACACATCTCTTTGCACAGCAATCAAATGTTGCAAACATGGTGATAACTTCCCAGCACCAAATGGCACATGAAAGCATGACCCCATATGACTTGCTTTAAATGGCATGTTTAAGTGCACTTAATGACCCTGTAATGACACCATGCGTAGTTTACTGAGAGGAATTGTTATTGATTCCAGGTGCCATTCGAAATAATTGACATATCTGTTGCAGTGCTTTTATAGCTGTATGAGATTGGTACACCTCAGTGTCATTTATTCTTTTTCACACACACACACACACACACACACACACACACACACACACACACACACACACACACACACACACACACACACACACAGCCAAGCCACACATGTCAGTGTTTTCCCATTGTATCTCTGTTTCTCTATTTTCACCGTGTTGTGCTCTGGTCTCGCTCCACTGAACATTAACCAGCGGAGGAATGATGGAGCAATTCTAACAAAAATGCAAACAAGCGCACATACATTCCCAGGCAGGGCTGCTCGAGCCCTCTGCGGGGAGATAGAGTGGTGTGCTTGCTTCTGATAGGAGCAAATCAACATGGACAGAACAGTGTTTCCTCTAGGATTTTTTTTCTTTTATTCAGCAAGAGGGGAAACAGTTTTGTTGTGGCACAGTGTAGTGCGCTGGCACTCAGTGTGAATATCAATAGGAAATGAAAAAGCAGGAAATAAAGTGGCGTTTAGTGACTATAAAGCAAAATATAATGTGTGACTGAATAAACATATAATCTGGAATGCTTCAGACCTGAAACATTTAGAGGGGAGTTATCAATACCTACTTTTTATCTTAAATATTTCCTAAATTTCTGAAGCGAGGACAGCAGTCATTTGGCTGTAGCTGGTCATTGCTGCAAAAATCCTTCCTGCTCTGTTTTGATGCAAGTCAAGTTCAATTCAGTAGGTGGACACACTAGCGAACAGGTAGATGCAAGTACAGGTAAGTTGGCTGGGGAATAGTATAGAGTCATGGTAAAAAGAAAGTAAATGTTTTAAATGTCAAAACACAATAAAGAATTGTGAGATCTTAAAATTATTCCAATACAGACTTAGATGCACAAAAAACATGATACATTATACCGCTCCATTATTTATTTAACAAAACTGTATGTATGAAGCTGTATGGTAAAAGCTAAGTACACCCTTACTGCTTCCATCTGTGTTAAAAGGATAAGTAGCAGCCAGGCCTGCTAATCAAATGGAGTTGTTTAACTGATCACCAGCAAGTGTGAGCAACAGATGAATTTGAATCATAGTGACCTTGACCTCAAGGTCAGAGGTAAAGCTTTCTGAAAATCTTGAGCATGCAATAACTTGAGAACAAGTTAATGTAGGGGGCTGGGGGTTATTGCTGGCAGCCACCAATATTTCTTCTTTTATGGTCACTCGTTCATACAGTGAGCTAGAACCCAAAAGGTATTAAAGGCACAGTACTGACTACTACCAATACTGAAAGTAATATATAAAATATGTTAAAATATTCATTATTCGCCTTGCAAATGCATAAGCATCACACTCTGTGTAAACCTGAGGAGTTGGATTTATTTCTGTTTTTAAAAATTCTGTCCGTCATTGAAAGATTAAAAAGTATCACAGCTTCACTGAACAGCATTTTCACGGTTGCTGGCCCATCCTGGATCATATCTGAGGAAAACTTATGTCAGCACATCAGCGGGCACATACTCATGTTATGTTTGATCTCAGTTGGCAAAGAACTAGAAGGCAAAACTCAGTCCTCCATCACATACAGCGCATATCCCACATCATCGCCGTATGTGCGTGTGGTTAATGCCGTCCTATGCTGGCGTCATTGTGAATAATAGTTAAAATTGGGTTTGTCATCGCAAATCTTGTGTTATAGTTTTGGATAGTTTGAGTAGTGTTGATATTCTTTTTAAGAATTCTAATCGTTGGTTTTTCAGGGTAGTCTTTTTTTCTGATTGCTCGGTTCAGTTGATGCCAGGAGGAGAACGACACCAGCGACGTCCTCTTTCTTTCTTTAAGTGATTTGTCTGTTGCTTCAGCCATTTTCATTCTACATCGTCTTATTGTTAAGACAGGACAACTGATTGAGAATTGAGAAGAATCTAAAAAAAAGGACAAAACGGTGTAAAGGTGGATATGAACAGAAAGCTTTGGGGTGACAAACCAAGCCCATACTGCACATACTGGCGTATTTAAATCCCCCATTTATTCCAGGTGGCAGTCCGAGATGTTTAAGAGTTACTTTGATTTCCTGTGTTCTCAGTTTATTCGTTTTTACTGTAGACTTGACTTTATTGTAGTACTCGTATTCCTGTAGACGTGTGCACAAAAGTGGCATGTTCACATAAGACAGAAGTGAAGTGCAACTATAATCGGGCGACATTTGTAAGAGATTGACGAATAATGATGCTATTTTTAATATTCTATATCAATATATGCTGTGGTGAGGTCTTGTCATTCTATACCACCTTTCAGTCTCTCCGCGCTCCTTAGAAGTCACAGCAGCATGATCAGCCCAAGAGGCATATTAGATGACTCACATGCACGCACGCACACACACACACTCATTCTGTATCATGAATCATAAAGTATAGTAATCTATCTCTTCCTGCCAGTTTAGCAAGCAGCTACTCTGATCTTGATGCACTACAGTGATCCTGCGTCTCACTTCACTTTGTCTTCATTTGTACCTTTGCATGTGTGTCCCCTTGCACGCACAAATCTGTGTGTATTGTGAGCGTATACGTGCGTGGGAGGGTGTGAACGTGAACTCCAAACTCAGGACTGTGACTTTTATGTGTGTGTGTCTGTGTGCAGCATCTGTCTCCCTGCGTGGTGAGGCAGGACGCAGGCGAAGTCGTGATAAGTCAGGCACAACACACTCAACGGAATGCAGAAGTGGAGGGGTAGCATGTTTCAATTGATCGGGAGAAAGGAAAGGGAGTGTGTAAGCTGGAAAGGAGGTAGTGGAAAAAACCAGGAAGACTCGCTTCTCCAACCTTTCATCTGGTGTTTTTTTAATTTTCTTCCTATTATGTACAGTATCTTTCTTTTTCTTTCTGCAATCTCCAGCTTTCTTTCTCTCCTTCTCATCTCTCAAGGGTACCAGTTACCTCCTCCCAGACATCAACTAGTGTACACACATTTATCAACACTTTCTAAGTCACACACACACACTGGCTGTCTATATTACATGATTTATGCCCCTGTGTTCTTTTATTTTTAGACCAATTACTCTGGTTCTTTTTCAGTTCTCTGCTTACGTTGATAGCCTTCTAAACATTTTCTCGTCTCTGGTTTTCTGCTCTTTGGTCTATATTTGAAGATGACTTTAAATGTTTTGTCTCTGTCAAAGGTCAGTTTGACTTTTGCTTGGCTTTATGGCTTTATGGATGTAAGACTACTTGTGTGTTAAGTTATTTCTCAAACTTCTTCCAGATGCATTCTGGGATAGGCTGCCAACATTTTAACTCAAAGGAAGAGAGACAGCTTAAGAGCATAAAGGAATGAATCAATTATTTATTTAGAGGAATAAGAACTTGATGCTACTTGCTGTCTGGTTTCCAAAAGAAATTTCAGCTGGGATGTGGTTTATTGACATATTTAATCTCTCTGTGTGTAGTGTGTAAAAGTGAGATCAGTTTATAAATTAAGAAAGAACTACCTCAGAAAAACAGAGGATATTGTTATACGTTGTGTACGTTCATATTGAGTTTGGTCACAGTTTTAAATTAAGAGGCTTGTATACATGTAATCCCAGTGAGCAAGAAGCTCTAAAAACTCGTAGTTTTTTCTTCTCTTCGATGTCAAAGATCATATTCTTAGCACAGTACAGTTGTCTCCAGAGGTATAACGCATTTAAGGGGAAGTAATTATTACACATAAACTAGTTATGTGAAGAACGTCTATACTTTTGAACAGAAAGAGCAACTGATAAGAAGAAAGGTGGTTTAAAGGGCCAGGAGCCAAAAATAGCTTGTTTCATACAGTTAATAGATTGATGTATAAAGTGGTATGAAGTAAATAAAGATTATTTCAAACTATCAGTACAATTTAGTTCCCCAGTTAATGTAACATGCATGTCTTTGACAGTGAGAGGAATCCAGAGTAAACGCCACATAGAAATGCCTCAGCCAGCTGGTATTCAAACTCTGAAATGACTGCATATACTGACATACCAACAGTATGAAATAAATCTCAGCCCTTCACAATACTCATCACTCTGCATTCTTTCTTCGTATTATGTCATTTCTTCCCCTAAAAGTTGCCTTTAAAAAAAAAGCTACAGCTGAAATGTGCAAACTCCCTGGACCAGCATGAGAGAACACAGCATGTCATCTGTGTTTGTAAAAATTGTTATGGAAAGACAAATGTGAATCATTTTTATCACATTAGACACACAAGTCTCATGATAATCAACCTCCACAGACAGATTGCGTGTCAAGACGTTAGTTGCATGGATACAAATGTCTCAATTTCCTTTCTTTCTTCCCTTCTTGTTTTCATGCTTTTTCTTTTTTTCGTGCTTGCTTTTTTTCTTTCATACTTTCCTCCTGTCTTCTTTTCTCTCTTGCTTTTCTTATTTGGTAGTTACAGTGCTAGTTGCCTAGAAACTGGAGTTTTTTGACTTTATGTAAACTTTGATATTCAGTATACTGCAGGAAATAAACAATGACAGTCTAGTATTTTTCCATTCATAGACAAAAGTTCATCAGCCATATTACTGTAACCTTGGGCCTACCTGCTTGTGTGAGTGACTGTATGTGTGTGATCTATCATTGATCTATAACTGTAGATCAGGGGTCATGACCCTTGATAAGTATCTTGTCATCTCTCTCCAGCTGGATGCATGAAGACAAGATGTAATTCCTGCCAGAGTCCCACAGACTGGAACTGAATTGTATAATTTAGTCTTGATTTAAACACGTTATGCAGCATGTTACCACTGTGTTCAGATCTGTGGCCTCTCAACAACTAAGAGACTGTAGTTGTGCAATAATAGACTATTTATAAAGTTGTTACCAGGAAAATCTCTAAAAATAATTGCAATCACCTGTAAGTGGCAGAGATGCCACCGCTTACAGCTTGAATATATCAAAGCAGTGTTGGTTGGTCTTTTTTTCAAATGAAATCATAATATTTGCTAAGCTATGTTTGCTGAACACACGCTGTAGCTGAAGGCTTCTGGATATCATAATTACATATTATGTAGACCTCCTTACATCTTGTTTTGTCCCCTTCCCATGTGTCAACCTTTAATTATGTAGAACATAAGCACTCATGCTCTTACTGTCATATATATTCAGTAAACCAAACCTAGTGTCTCACTAAAAGCTCAGAATTAGTCAGTTACATTAAAGGGAATGGATTCAAAGCCATATTGAACTTGTAGTATAACCTAGCATAATTTAGACTAAGTTAAAGGTTGAAGGTTGACCTTTATATTACAGAAAAATGCAGAATATGCTGAAATTTTCTTTCTTTTCTTCTGGTGTTTATTTCTGCTTGGAGATCTGTTTTATCAGGCAGTGAGCACAGGAAAAAGACACTTTTCCATTTCCACCTCATGGAACAGGGCAGCTGACATAGATGATTGACAATATATTAAACTTTACAACCCAAGGTGCTGCCATCAAAACTCAGCCTACCTTTAAGAGCCTTTCTCAATACAACCTCAATAGCAGGCTTTGGAGAAAAAGAAAAGAGTTCTCTTCTCTTGAGTGACCATGAAAAGCTCATAGCTGGATGTCCTTAGTGCAGAGCAGACTTCAGGAATGGAGAGCTGAGTGTTGGAGAGCCACAATGGAGAGCCTCTTTATGACTGTCAGATGTGGTACTCAGGATGGAGTTTTGGCCTCCAATGATTGTGAAAACAAGGTAATTGAGATAAAAGAATTATGTGCTCCACTCATTTACTATAATGATCTTTACAGTTTACAGTTCGCCCTCTTTTAAGTCTAGCCTGAAGCCAAGTGGCATGCCTCACTGTCTACACAATTAAGTTCCAAAAACCCAAGTAAAAATTGGTATTTTTGATTTCATTAAATTCATATTGTTTATAAAGTTAATGATTAATTATGTTAAATAATTGGCATCTAAATGTAATTTAGATTAGGATTTATTTTTTTCATTTTCAAGCAGCCCTTTACAACTGTGACAGATGATGTGATGTGAATAAAGACATGATGGAAAAAGAAAACTTTGCTTACAAAGAATCCGACTTTATTCATATTTTTTAAATTGATATTGAGCAATAGTTTTTTGAAGGTTTTGAAGGTCAGTCATCGACTGTTTTCTCACTTATTTTTAGTCCAGGCCTTGTACCTGACCAATTTCAAAGTAATGTTTTGGTTGAATGTTGGAATGTTGAGGAAACTGAACAATAGGAGGCAAAAAGAAGAAGTTGCAGCCCTGAAAAGCAGATAAACAATATCGTGTCCTTAAGAAATGCGAAAAGCATCCCCCCCCCCAAAAAAAATAAAATAAAATAAAAAGAATAAAAAATTTAAAAAAATAAATTAAAAAAAAAGGAGTCTTGGATTTGTCTACCCAGATGCTGGACCTCAACATTATTGAAGCAGTGTAGGATCATCTTGGCATTCAACATCCAATGATTTTGTGTTACATTATTCTGTAGATCACAAGTGTCAAACTTATGGCTCATGAGCCCACTTAAGGATCTGTTCTGGCCCACTCATGGTCAGCTTTGGACCGTAACTGTACCTTGCACTAACAGTGCATTAAGTCATTAAGAACAGGTCATGGGATGAGAGTGACAGCCTGAATTGTTTATTTCACCTGAGACAGAGGTCTGAAATATGGTCACTTTTTGCCTTTCTACTGGCAAAGACGTGCTCATGGTCATCCATACCGAACTGGCTAAGTTTAATGTTATAGATGAAAGGCCTGTGTAAAGTGACACTAAAGTTTTATATGAGACTAAGTCCAATCTGCTGGTGGTAAGTAAAAGGTAAAACATGGCAAGTATAACACATGATGACTGCATCAGAGATGAGCACATGATTTCATACAGGAGCTGTTGCTGGTATACATAAGTGCACAAAGACTTACAATAGGAAGTTTGAATGCTGATAGAAGAGTAGTAATTAGAACTA
>NW_005187453.1:305476-308537 GCF_000239375.1 Pundamilia nyererei
AGGAAGAGAAAGTCTGCTGCCGCTGCTGTTGCAGCCCACAGTTTCCATGGTAACGTAGAAACCCATCTTGGTCTCTATGGTAACTTCTTGTTGGCACCCACAGAGATAGAGAGAAAGAAAGAGATGAAGATGTAGAAGAGAGGAATGAGAAACTGAGAGAGGGATAGAGAAAAATAATTGGGAGAGGAGGAGTTGACACTTAGAGAAGAAGACAGAGCCTCAGGTGTGGCCCTAACTTTACTTGGGGTTAAAAGAGCTCGAATTCAAAGCATCATCCTCTTACTTTTTTGTCTGAGCTTCTAATATTGTTATCTGCAGCCTCACATGGGCTTTTGGTTGGCTTCATATAGGAAAGAGGTGGTTGCTAGTTCAGTCTGATGTAGGTGTTGAGCATATGACTTACATATAGAACCCACGTCGTTTAAAGAATTTCCATCTGTTTAGGGTGTTGGGTATTGATATTACTTTACCAAAGTCTTTCAAGAAGCAAGTCTTGCCACTCAGCCGTGCATCTTAACAACTCCTCTGGGCAGTTATTTCAGCAGTTATTTTTAAGAGTATCAACAATAATTCCAAAGGTAGATTGTGGAATCAAATCAGATTAGAAAACATAGGTTTAAACAACTCCCACCCCCTTCACCCCTGCAAACTATATTAATAATTCTAATGTGCAAACGTTTACAACATCGTAACCTAAATCTAAAGCGCTGTAAAAAATAAATGAAATGATTAACAGGTTTTTCCCACCAACTTATTGGGCTAAATTTAACCCCTTACTGTATGTAAAAGTTTTTAAAAGGAAAAAACAAATTAGAGAAAAGTTATAAAGTCATACTGCTTCACCTGATAACATTAATTAACTGGAACTACTGCTCCTGCTACACTGTAACTTGATTAAGCGCAGCAGCAGTACAACTGCTCAACTTCATTCACACCTGGTTTATAATAATATATACGAGAGGTTTCAATCTGGCTTTCGCTCATGTCACAGTACATCTGCTTTACTTAAAGTTACTAATGATCTTTCAGCCTTTGACACTTTCTCTCACTCCATCCTTCTAAACAGACTTTCCTCTCTTGGCATCTCCGACACACCCATAACCGGGTTCCAATCATATCTCCTTGACCGTTCCCAGTTTATTCAATTTAAATCATTCTACTCTCGTCTATTCCCAGTCACTTTTGGTTTACCCCAAGGTTCAGTCTCAGGCCCTCTTCTCTTCATAATATATATCCTCCCTTTTGGTACCATTGTCAATAAATTTGATCTTCACTTTTATTATTTTGCTAATGACACCCAGTTATATCTCTCCTGCAGGCCTGATTCCTCCAGAATGTTTATCTGAATTAAAATCCCGGTTCAGCTCAAATTTTCTTAAGCTCAATCAGCATAAAACTGAAATCCGTATCAGCTCCAAATCCAACCTACTAAAGGCAAATCATTTCACTTTCACTATTGAACCTTTGTGGTTTTCGTTTCACCTCGGGTTAAGAGCCTTGGTGTCATCCTAGACAGCTCACTATCCTATAAATCTCACATCAGTGATCTCACTCATTCTGCCTATTTCCGTCTACACACCATTAACCGATTACATCCTTCTCTTTCCACTCAGTCAGCATCCATTCTTGTTCATAGTCTCGTTACCTCCTGCGTTGACTATTGTAATTGACTCTTAGATGGTCTCCTCCAAAAATCCCTCCATAAGCTTCAATTGGTTCAAAACTGCCCGCATTATTACCAGAACCCCGTCCTACCAGCACATCATCCCTATCCTTCAGGAACTTCCAAATAGTATACAAGCTTCTTCTCCTCACCTTCAAGGGCCTTAATAACCTTGGTCCTCCTTTCCTTTCTTTCCTTTCTTACCTTTCGTCCAGTTATATAACTGCATTTGTGGATGTCAAGTAGACATGCTGAAGATCAAACCAAACACCAGCATGTGGAAGAAAGATGATTTAAGTGGCACCAAATCATTTCACATTCACTAATGACAACTTCGCAGTTTTCGTTTCACCTCAGGTTAAGAGCCTTGGTGTCATCCTAGACAGCTCACTATCCTATGCCAAAAAGGCTAGTCCGAGTGTTTCAAAAACTGCTAATCAACTGGGAGCTTCTTGCACAACCATCTCTAGGGTTTACAAAAATTTGTCTAAATAAGAGAAAATCTCCAGTGAGCATCAGTTCTCTGAGAGAAAATGGGCTGTTGATGCCAGAGGTCAGAGGAGAATGTGAAGATTGCTGCAGACTTATAGAAAGGCAATTAAACCATCTACTGATTGCAACCAAGTCATGCAGAAGAGCATCTCTGAATGCACAACACTTCAAACCTTGAGGCAGATGGGCTACAGCAGCAGAAGACCACACCGGATGCCACACCTGAGGCTTCAGTTCACATAAGTACACAAAAGCTGAAGATTAGAACATTACTGGCTGGTCTAATGTGTCTTGATTTGTGCTGCAACATTCAGATGATCGGGTCAGAATTTGGCAGGGACAAGTGAAGAATAGGATATTTCTTCTGTGGTACTGATTTGTGCTGTTGTAATACTTTCGATATGATACTTTTTTTGTCTTCTTCTTGCACACACATGCCTTAACACACACACAGTGCGATATATCTGTGGGTTCCTTCAAAAGCAGCTTAATAGCTAATCCTGTCTTGCAGCATACACACAAACACAGAAGGTCATTGCAAATGGAAACAATGTCTGCTCTATGGTAGAATGTCGATACTATAATCTGATTGGCCTAGTTGATGGATAGGTGGTTTGGTTGACCTATCACAGTTAACTGAATTATTGCCCCCACATGCTTACCTTTCGGTCATTCTGTCTGCTTTCTTTTCTCGCTCTCTCTGTCTCTATAGTCTGCCGCTCTTCCTCGTGTACTCTCATCTTCTCTCGTCTTTTTCCAGTCACTAACCAAATTAGTCTTGCCCCTTTGGATTTTGCCCTTTACAGGTCTGGATGAATTGAAGGAAAGGAGGAAGTGTGTGTTTTCTGTGTGTGTGTGTGTGTGTGTGTGTGTGTGTGTGTGTGTGTGTGTGTGTGTGTGTGTGTG
>NW_005187453.1:308557-342497 GCF_000239375.1 Pundamilia nyererei
TGTGTGTGTGTGTGTGTGTGTGTGTGTGTGTGTGTGTGTGTGTGTGTGTGTGTGTGTGTGTGTGTGTGTGTGTGTGTGTGTGTGTGTGTCAGGCTAAGCTGTTCCTACCAGATGTTTTTCTTTGTTTTATGTTTCTGAGCGCCGCACTGTCTGCCTGTCACCAGCAGATACACAGCTCGGGTGTGTGTATCTTTGAGAGAGCGCGAGCGTGATAGAGAGCTTTTGTATATTCGAGAGGGAGGATGTGTGCGTTTGTGAGATTAATTACTTCCGCATACACTGCTAACACTCCACTGTGCGGTGAAGGGTCGGCGGTACAAACGGTGAATATTAAACCAAATCAATTCTGCCGGCTTTGAAACCGAAACGCGCACGCAGAAAAAAAAAACAGGTGTCAACTGTGAAAATCTCAGTTTTTATCTTTAAGCTGGACACTTTTGGGCTGAAAAAGACGCTGAAAAGACTTGAATTGAAATGAGTGAAGGTTAGAAATGTAGAGAGCAGGAGCACAACAAGTTTAAGACAGCTTTCTGAGCAGGTGACTGAGGCGCAGAATCCCTGGCTAAAAATCGACTCGCCTTTCACGTATTCTGTGTTTCAACCTGTTTAAATCCACAGAATTATAATTCATGTCACTTCTTTGACTGTCAAGTTACTTGAGCATTTCTAAGTGCGGGAAAAATCATGGTTTACAAGTTTAATCGCTTCATTATGAACAAAAAAGAAAGCAAAGGACAAGTTTTTTTGTTTTTTATCAGCCTCTTGCAGTTGTAATGTGTTGGCAGCTGTGATTCATGAGACATTTTTGAGATGGCTCTTATATAGAGCTCTTAAAAAAACCCAAGTTTAAACACTTGAAAAAACTACTTGAGAAAAAGTGAGATCAGTGGTTAGAAAAATGCCTGATTCCCATGGTACTGGAAATTGCTGTGTTAAGTGTCACTGCAACTGGCCTAATGGGAGTCTGATGTAGTCTTTTCTTGTTTGTTTAGCTGGATGGCCTTCGGATTTCCATTAGCCTGAACATCTAATCTTAATGCAGCTACTGTATACACAAGTTTTTCCAACATAAACATTAACTTTAGAAACACTTTAGCGATTATAGACTGATCGGACTGATTTGGATTAAACACCATTACAAACATTTAACCTTCATTCAGCAATGATTTGAGAATGTTCACTCTTTGTACTGTCCTTAAAATCACCAACAATCAAATAAATACATTAAAGAATAAGGAAATTTTATTCTCAATGAGAAGGTTGGCATTCAGTTTTAAAATGCCATCCCTGTATAAACACCGGTGTTGAACTCCAGGCCTCGAGGGCTGGTGTCCTGCAGGTTTTAGATGTGTCCTTGATCCAACACAGCTGATTTAAATTGCTAAATGACCTCTGCAAACATGTCCTGAAGTTCTCCAGAGGCCTGGTAATGAACTAATCATTTGGTTCAGGTGTGTTGACCCAGGGTGAGATCTAAAACCTGCAGGACATCGGCTCTCGAGACCTGGAGTTCGACACCCCTGCTGTATAATCTACAGAAGAATACATTTTTATTTTTTCCAAAACCAATGTCATGTCCATTTTATGACAGAGGTAAACAGATCTTTCTTATAGATCCTTGCTAATCACTTATTCCTTATCAGTTTTAAGTTTTAAAAGATGTTTCCCCTCAGTGCAAATGATTTAGTATTTGAGAGCCTCAAAACAAGCCAGAAACAAAAAGAAATTTAAAAACACAAAGGCCAACATGTGACTCAGGTGTTGCACAGTCAGTGACGTCAGTGTTGTAGCTGTCAGGAGAAAAATGTCAGCATTGATCAGAGGAAATAACAGGCTTGAAGGCATATAATTCCAGTGGATTGGACAATTTAGAAGCTGTTTTCCATCAGTATTGTATGTGGTTATGTAAGTCAATGATGGAATCCAACCTAAACTCTTTTGTCAGTCAGCCTGTGAAGATATTTTGGTAAATTTAAACACAGCTTCTTCAGGTTTAGCTGATTCTTCCCAGGGATGAGACTGGAGCCTAGAGAGACCTGCCTGGCCTTCTGTCCCAAACCTCTGGCCCGCTGTGTGTATGTATCCATGGGAAAATAGAGGGAAGAAGAGGAGGAGCAGGGAATAAAATGAATGGATGGACTGATACATGTTTTTATTACCCACCCCCAAAAGAAAGAAAGAAAGAAACTGGGCAGAAAGCAAGAGGATGTTGAATAATTCTTTATATAGGACATTGTATTTGCACAGCAAGAAATAAATAGATTTCTGCATTGCTTTGATCTCATTTTCCTTAAAAACTTGACAAAATATTTAAAATCAGATATGAAAAGAGATTAGGTGGATGGTGAATTGTTTACGACTTTGCAACAGTCAGAAAGTTATATGATCCCGCTCTCTTTCAAGGCCATTTCAAGACATTTCCCAGGACCCTGTCAGGCTGGGGTCGGCAATATGACAACAATCCCTGAGGAGCTCTGTAGTAAAAATCCCGTTGTGTGTTTGCGTGTGCATACATGTGCACATGAAATCATTCCTTCCATCAGACAGTAACGTCGTAGGACAGGAAGAGAGCCAGTTTGATTAAATAATCAAAATGCTTTGATTGTGTACACGATTACAAGTTAGACAAATACATGTTAACATATAAATAATCAAACATGCGCACGCACACACACATGCATACGCACAAAGCAGAAGCCACATAAACAGCGGCAGAACATCTTGTTCTGGCTGATAAATTTGAAAGAGTAGGCAGCCAGCACTGCGAGTGCTCACAAGTCATATACAATGTCCTTAGTGTTGATGTGGGAAAAATAAAAAAGTTTTATGATTGTGAATGAACGTGTGTATATAATAGTGCTACAGCATGTCAATTTTTTCCAATAAGCCACCTCTCACGATGAAAAGATTTACTGCACATAGTTCAAGAATACTGAATCATTCCTTTGCGACATGAATTTAGCATTTAATCTGATTTCAAATTTTCATTTATAATTACCTCTGATTTTATCTGTGTCTGTTGCTCGTTTTATGTCATGCTGCAATGATGCCCCTCAGATGAGTAAATGGACTTTTTTATGTTTGTGTCTGCACAGGAGCGTGTGGAGTATCTGTTCCTCATCATTTTCACGGTGGAGGCGTTCCTGAAGGTAATAGCCTACGGCCTGCTCTTCCACCCCAACGCCTACCTGAGGAACGGCTGGAATCTGCTAGACTTCATCATTGTAGTTGTAGGGTAAGCGATCAGAATCACACAGAAAAGAGACAAACTGCGAGGTGTTATTTGATGGTTCTCTGTTACTCCAAGTGAGTCTATGAAGTTTGACAGATGAAGCAGATTTCATAGATTCAGTTGTGTAATTGTGATGCATAGTCTCTTTTCAACAGCTACCTGACACACACAACCTCAGCACATCATTAGCAAATTAATCATAGTACCTTAGTATAATTACTGTCAACCAATGGAAGTACAGCCAAGTCAATTGGCAGCCTCTGTCTAATGTAAGAGGTAGTCATAGTGTTAGCATCTATCAAAATTACAGTAAGATAGCGTTTCACGTGGCCTTCTTTACTTTCAGTTGCAAAGGCAAAGAAGCAGCTATATTTTCTCTTGTAGCTCATCTTTTACTCTACTTCCTGTTTGTAAAACCAGAAGGGCGCTCAGACAGATTCCACAAGGCCAATCCCATATTTTGCGATTTTAATGAAAGTGATCCAGGTCTGCACTAACATTTTATAGATTCTTCTACTGCTCCTCCTTGCTCAACATCTCCACTAGGTTTCGTAAAATTCAGCTCGACTCGTCTCATCGACAGAGAGACAAATATACAGCCTTGGTGAGAAGCTGAAGTCTGTTAATTTATTTACTAATTTAACACGACAGTCATGTGTTTTTTTAACATCCAACCATTGAAATAAAAAGTTCAGTTTGTGCCAAAATTATGTTCATCTTTCACAGTCGAATTGTCTGTGTTGATAGCCTGGATCAGTGCAACTGCTGTGATCTTGTCAGCGTTATTGAACACTTTCTCTATTTGTGACAGTAAAATTATTTGATTTGCAAAGTCCAACCTGCTGGCACACAAAGTAATTCTGAATTAGGAAGCTGATTGAGGACATGCATGCTCTTTTTTCACAATATCTCGAGTACATTTAGTATTTTGTTGTATTTTAGAAAGATTACTGTAGTAGCCATTTGAGAGGAGTATTGTCCGCTGACAAAGCTTTCTTTAGTTCACAGAAAATCTGTGCTAAAGCTGCAGCAAACTTTGGCCATCAGTGTATTGGTGAAGCCTAAACTGATTAGCTTGTGAGATGCTGATAGCAAAGCTCTGCTCTGTTTTTCTTTATCTGCAACTCAGCAACATAGTCCATCTGCTAAATCCATTTTGCCTAAGATTGTGTGTGTGTGTGTTTGTGTGTGCGTGTGTGCCTGCGTGTTTGTGTGTGTGTGTGTGTGTGTGCGTGTGCGTGTGTGTGACCCCCTTGCCAGCTGTGCTGTGTGTACATAATTTTGGACTTGACCACTGGACTTGACAGTTACATTTATGCCATAAAGATGGTCTAATTGAGCGTGTGTGCCTATGTGTGTGTGTGTGTGTGTGTGTGTGTGTGTGTGCGTGTGTGTGTGCACGAAAGCACCCTCAGCCTGGAGGAAGCCTTTGTAAATACACCAACACACAGACATGCACATTCAGTGAGTCTTGTTCATTGCATGTCAAGTGTTCACTCATATTAGCCATCACTAACTGAACACGCTTGGCTTGAGCCTATAACCACACACACACACACACCAACCACACACACACACATACATCCCATCGGCTGAAAACATGGTGCCAGTGCCCGTGGCATAAACACAACCTTTGCCACTCTTAAGCTGTTATCTACCCTCACTGTCTGTCTCCCTCTGTTCATGTCTCTTTCTCGATGTGAATTGTGCCTTTTATTGTAATGTAACATGATTTAATTTACAACTATAATGCACTGATGCCTGCAAATATTTTTGTTTCTCTTACAACCTTGCCAAAGGAAGTTCAGAAGGCGAAATACACGTCTGTTTGACTGCATGACTCCAAATAGAGTCATGCAGAATGACACATCAGTCTATTTAATGATTAATGTTATAGGGGACTGGATATGGATGCCTCAAAAGGCTCAGAAAATATGTATACTAGAGGGTTAGGCCCACTGAACATATATATAAACTTGGCACAAAATGTAAGGAAATTTGTGTTTATTTCTTTGTCGTAACTTTGCTTCTTCTTTGACACATTTGTAAACATATTTAAGAGTTGAGCAGCAGAGATGAGCAGTAGAGTTGAGAATGAGGGTTGCACCCAGAGGGAACACCAAATCTCCTATGCCAATGCCAAACAGCTTATTGACTTTTGATTAGTGTATTTTATTAGCTTGGATGATTAAAGTCTGAATTCTTTCTTCAGTCTCCAAATTCAGATATCCCCCCCCCCCCCAATTCTGATTTAGATCTGAGAATACTGAATAACTTCAAAATTTTTAGTTTTTAACTTGAGGTAGTCAGAATTCCGTGCAAAGGTCATGTATGCTCCTTTTTTGCTGCTATGTAAATCAGTCGTGAAGGTGAACATGATCATAATTCTTTCCTAACATCCCCCAAACAGCTTATGTTGCCTAATCCTAACCACTTCTTTGCTAAAGAGCTAACACATTAGAAAGCACTCCACTAATATGCAAACTCAGTTTTAACTTGACATTTAACTGAATTGGAAACCGAATAAAATCCACTAGAATAGATGTGAAAAGCTAACAAACACAAACTTCTTCTGTTTCACAAGCTGCAGGGAGTGTGTGTGGCTGGGTGTTTGTGTGGCTATGTGCATAAGTGGCTGTTTGTCTCTGTGCCCTTGCGAATCTAACTGCCAGTCTGTCTGTGTGTCTGTGTATAGATGAGAAGTGACAAGAGTTCACTCCCTCTGGATTATTCACCATATGGGTGAAAGAGCTTGTACCTGGTGCTGAGCAACCTCAGAGACACACACACACACACACACACACACACACATACACACACACACATAGATACTACGGTCCACACTTGGCTGGCACTTACCTGAGAGGTCATTAGTTAAGGCTCAGTAATTCAACAGGCTGTGTTCATGTGTGCATGCGCAATATGAATATGAATGAGACTCAAGTTCAGCAGTTTTCAAACTTTTTCTGTCACACAGAAAAAAATGTGTACCCCATACCCCATCCACATTTTTAATAATCATTAACAATTAAAAAAAAAAAGACCCACGTTCAATTTTAGTAACTTAAAGATCAGATTGGAAAATAAATGTTAAGAACCTTGGTCTCTGCATTCATACATACCTTGCTTCTTCATTTTTGACTTCTCTCTTTCACTCTTTGTCATCACTTTTTCCACTTTTGTTTTTCCTCAGATATATTAGGTCCATCTCCTTCCCCATGCAATTTTATGTTTCTTTCATTTTACTTTCCCTCCTTGTATTCAGGGTGTAATCAATACAAAATACAGAGTGAAGGATTCAGGCAAAAAAAAATTATCTATTTCATTTGTTCAGCATTTACAGGGTCAGAAAACTACCACGTGACACTTACTGTACTCCAGGATGTAAAATTTGGGCAGAATGAATACAAGCTGAATGAATATTTTGCTTTACACTGTAACAAAAAGAGAAAAAAAAAACAGGGGAAAAAAGCCTGTGGAAAAACTCACTATACTTCACTCAGATTCGGCACTACAGGCAATACTTTCCATGCTGTCGAGTTAAAGACAACAGTGAATGTGATGTGAATAAACTTTCATGGCCTGACCCGCAAAAAAAGAATTTGTTTCCTCTATTGAACTTTTCTTGTTTGGAGAATGTTAGAAATTATTGTGAAGCAAACTTGTGTGTATTTACACAGATATATGTTCAGGTTACACAGGAGTACCATACACCTTTGGATACTGAAGATGAATGACAAAATGTGCTGGGAAAGAACTTTTCCTTTCACGCATACAAAACAATTTATAAAACAATTCATTTATATTATAAGCGCAGAGTTTGTGACAGTTTGTTCGAAGAGTTTTATAGACTATGTTTGCTTTTATAAGAGATAATATAATGTATTGTGGTTTGGTATAATATTTCATGAGTCAGTTGTAGCTTTTTGTAAAAAAAAAAAAAGAAGAAAAAAAGTAAATAATTTATACACTAAGAATAAACTGTGGTATCTTAGGCTGGCCAAACTCGAGGAAACCTTCAATATAAAAGCATTAAATTTAGATCAGGGTAATGATCAATATCATTACCATCTCTTATTACCCGATTTGATCCACTTTTTATCTAAATACATACCTTTATATAAATATAAATACTTCTGTTATTACTGAAGCTCACCTGCAGTACCATTACAGCCCACAAGGGGTTTCCTTCCTGCACAATGACTGTGTAAAAGATTTTATACAGTCATTGATCTGCACTGTGGGAATCACTGTTCTAGAGACTTGACTATTAATCAGAGCCTTTGAAGGATAGTAATACTAGATAGCAACTCCACATACCTCGTACACCAAAATGAGCTAAATTAGGCTTATCAGTGGGCTGATATTATCAGTAGATATTAACTATCGATATCAGCATTTATGACAATTTATGCCAATAAATAAAAAATGTAAAAGGAGATATAGTAGAAACATCCTTCAATATATCATGTGTTTAGAACACCACAAACGCAACAACCAGCTGATCCGAGCAAAGTTGGCCAAGGCCCAAACAATCATAACTACACAAAAATAAAATTAATGCAATTCACTTAGAAAGGAAAGAACAAATAAATACCTGTAGATATATACAGACTATTTAAATCCGCAAATATGTGTCAGTCAATTTTTCTCTGTTCGCAGGATAGCAAACAAACAAACAAAGCTATCTAAAGCTATCTAAAGCTATCTAAAGGTGTAAAGTATGTGTATTTGCAGCATAACACATTATCAGTTCAAAGTTGTGAGTCAGTGCATCAAGGACTGTAGTGCCATCTAAATGTGAAGCAGAGACTCTGCTTTTACTTTATCACACTTTGCTACAAGTGTTATTTACATGCTTCAAGAATCACTATTTAAACATGCTCAAGCTTTTAAAACTGTAATAATTAAGTGTAAATATTTTTTTCTCAAGCGACGCGGTGTTGACATTTTGACGTCTGTGAGACCTCTCAGCCTTTTTTCTCTTTCTGAATGCGTGCGGTTGGTACTATCTTTAGCTGTGGATCTATACAGCTCACAATGTGGTGCTACACTCCAAGGCTCTAATTACCTTTAAACACCCTACAACAAAAGAACATGCTGGTGGTGCAAAATTGTGAATCTCTGACGTACTGTTCGTGCTCAGTTTCAAAGGAGTGCTTCCCACCAAGAGAGAGGGGGAGAGAGAGGAAAAGAGAGTTAATCAAATTGAGAGGGAGGTAATGCGAAATAGAGAGGCAGAGAGAGTGTGAGAGGGAGAGAGGGAGATATGTTTTGAGAGGCCTTTTCAAGTGGCCATTTCATCTGTGCTAATTGATAATTCTCCATGACTAACGTGCCACTGACTGGCCTTTGAGCCACGCTAGCTGGAAAATGGTATTGTATGGTGATTTCTAAAGGATCTCGGAGAGCCAGAGACAGGAAGGGGAGAGCGATAAGCTCAGCTGGACGTACATAAATTCAAGCTTGTGAGTCACTTACACCAAAGGGATGTATGTCAATAATTTCATTGGGATAATAGTTAACAAAAGGGGGGAGCGTTAAAAAGAGCATATTTAGCTCTTCATTGAAGATTATACTTCTGCTTTACACTGACAAATATGTATGGAAGCCTGAAGAGTACAGTGTGATTGCTGATCATGTCATTCAAGACATTTCTGGGCACTGGCCTCTGCTTTCCACCACAGCCTGCCTGGTGGGATCAGTGTTGTATTTCATCCCAAGTTCTTGCAGACCAATGTGAGAAATTATGACTTCATCGACCTCGGTTTGCACTCATGGGCACTGTTATACGACATTTCGCTTTACATTTACCACAAACTTTTACTGCTCTACAGTAAAACGGTGCTGCCCAACCTTATTGGCTTGTGACCCTTCAAATCCAAAATCAAGGCCATCCTCAGAGTGCACCTGTTTAGCTGTTTTGGCCCTTTTCTGTAATGATGTCCTTTCAGTCCCAAGGTTGGTAATTACTGGTCACTCTGACTAAAAGTCAGTAACCCAAACTATAATAAATCAGTCCCAGGCCTGAATTTCACCAAAGTAAAGTGTTCACACATTTTGGCCAAAGTCCATTAATTTAAACTCATGAGCAGTTCTTGCTTAAATCTTTCTTGGCTGGATGTTTCTGTTTTCATGGAGGGTAATAACTAAAAAGGGCAACAGTGTAAAAATACATTTGACATTTTAAAAGAGAGTTTTTCTGCATAGTACCACATAACCTGACTGTGCAGCTCTCTTCACTACAGTCATGCACAGGCATCTGTGGAGCTGACTGTCAAATCATTAAAGCCACATGCCTCACATTTCCTTATCTGCGAAAGACAGAAGGAACAGATAAAACATTTTCGATTGTTTTCTTGGAAGGATAACTTGCTAAGCTGTTTTATTTTTTGCTTTCGAGTTTCTTCAAGAGTCAAATTGTGAAACGACACTGTTGACTTCACCAGGCCTTTACCTTCTAAAAATATGTTCCCAAATTTGGCTGCTGTAAGCACATTTCACTTATATTGCAATGTTTCCACTGGTGATTCATTTAGATTCATATAGAATTAATGAAAAAAGTTGTTAAAAAGTTTTATTTCAACTGAAGCCTGATATTGTGCAACACTACTGACAATGTCTAAAGTGGCAAACAAAGATGTAAAACACATGGCCATAATGACACCAACTGTGGTGAGGCCTTTACAGCTGTATCTCTTTTATTGTTTTCTTTCTCTCATATATTCTCTAGTATGTGGAAATGGGATGTCAATGTGAAATTGATGGTTATTGAAGTCATTACCTTCTGTCTTACAGGTTATTCAGTGCAATCTTGGAGCAGGCCACAAAAGGGGATGGGGCTACTCCTATTGGAGGGAAAGCGGCGGGCTTTGATGTCAAGGCTCTGAGGGCATTCAGAGTACTCAGACCCCTCAGACTGGTCTCTGGAGTACCGAGTAAGTACTGAGAGCTATGGAAGTAAAAAAGAAGAATGAAAGAGAGAAAAGCAGGAGCACAAATGGTGCTCTGGGGATCAGGTGTGAATGGTGATTGGGTGTTGTGGGGGGTGGAATGGACCAGAGATTGAAGCTTGCATTGGTGCTTGACGCCACACATGATGCCACACATATACTCACACCCAGTCTTCTTCTTGTCAGAAATGCAGAGGCTTTCAGAGCTGGACGATTTATGTGCGTACTTGTCTGTGAAGACACTCTTAATGAAAATAGTGTGTTTCCACCTTTATGTGCATTACACTTGCAGACAAATGCAGAGGATGCAAGTGCACAGCTATCACTTTGTCATTTGGTGTAAAAGTGCTGAGTGCCGTTGTGCGCCGCGCTGTCCAACATCACTGGGCTGTCATGGCAGTCGTGGCAACTGATCAACAGCGTGTTTGCCAGCTGACTTGCGCACAGATGGCGTCCAGTTGCTTATGTGCTGTGGAATTTATTATCTTTTTATTAAAGGCTGATCATTAAAGGAAGAAAAACATGAGGTTGTACAATCTAGACGTCTTAGCCATGCCAGTTATTCACGACTGAAAAGTGGAAAAACTGCTGTTCCAGCAACTATCTAAGTGTTCCTCACTCCATGACACCACACTAATTTTGCAGTTGCGTTTTAAAAAGTTCAAAAGAGTAACTGATTAAATTAATGCGAGTGTAATCTGATAAACTGGCCTATATGCGCAAGCCTGTGAGCTTTTTTGGTTTTAATTTAGTTTCTTTTAACAAATTAGTCAGTTAAATAAACCCACAATTTCTCCTACTGCCTTTTGTATTGTTACGCCTCTTCAGCAGCAACATATTTTTGCTCCTCTTGTTTTAAGTTATTAATATGCAGAGCACTGAGCTTTTGTTCATCAAAGCATTTATTAAATTTAACTGGAAAGGTGTTCTGCTCATAGACAAATTTGCATTTAAAAATACCATGTTTTTTTCTTTGCCTACAATTAATAGAAGTCATACTTTTCAGTAGAATATCTGTACAAAAGCAATATTAAAGCTTCAGATGAAATATAACAGCCAGCTTAAGTGCTTGCATGGTGATTCATTATGACAATGCTGGTATATGAGGTGGCAGTAATGATTTTTAATGACAGTAAGTCTCCAATCCTCAGATTTTATAAGAACTGTATGCTTTTTTAAAATGTTCTGTACACTCTCATATGCCTTTTTGGATTCTTAGCAAATGTGTGCCTCCTGCAGGTTTACAGGTAGTGTTGAACTCCATAATCAAAGCCATGGTTCCTCTGCTCCATATCGCCCTGCTGGTCCTCTTCGTCATCATCATCTATGCCATCATTGGTCTGGAGCTCTTCATGGGCAAGATGCACAAGACCTGCGTTCATAACCTAACAGGTACACACAAACACTCACTTGTAGAATACCTATTTATAAGCACTGATGCACAGATATAAATAAAAACATGCACGATCAAACACAGCCAATGGCACACAACACTTCAGTTGCTTCGATACATGATCAAAGCATGTATTGAAGTGTATGTGCAGGCATGCTTCAGTTAGCATTTATTCACATACATACAAAGTGCAAACTTTGGTGTTCAAGGTCTTTGGTTTGACTGAGTTTTGCATAAATTTGAACTCTACAGTAAAACTTTATCAGCAAACAAACCTTAAACAGTTAAATGATCACATCAATTAATTATTCAAACCATCATTTATGTTTCTGAGCAGGAACAATTTCAGCAATAATTGAAACAACAGCTGCCATAAATGATTGAAACAATTTTCAGCAAAGGGCCTCAGGTATAATGGACTGGAGTGTTATTATGATGGTGTTATACATCCCCTGAGAGGCATTAGCTTTCCACAGGGTAAGTGCCAGTGGAATACTCTGCTATCCTATACATCACCCTGGAGAGCTTGTTTTGTATAATTAGTAAAACACTTTTTCCACATTGATTTTTTTCATGGTGCCTTTGTTTGGTGTTATTTCATGGTGTCCTTTTAGCCTTTCAACCTCTTTTTTTTATGTGAATGGATTGAATCTGTAACAGAGCTTCCCGTAGCAAAAAATCAAAATGTTCAGTGAGCACTGCTTGGATGGGCGTAAATCTCTCCTGCTGGGATCTGCAGTTCAAAAGACAAGCAGCTGAGTTCAAAAAGTATGCTCGATAAAAAAAAGTGCAAGTCTGTGTAAACAAAAGCATAAGGAGTCATGATCTCAAGGAGAATTTTGATAACAAGGATCCAGTCGCCACTATATATCATAAATAGTACAGTACATGGATATTCCATTGAAATGAAACATTGACTAGAGTTTTGAAGCTTGGAGCTTCTGCTATTGCTAGTGCTGGCAAATAGGGTGAACTCCGTTGCAAACAGGTGCCATACCAAAAGCTTCTTTGCAATTGCTTTGGTTGCTAGCAGATTGATGCTGTCACCCATAGTTTGCATGGAAGGCTCCAATTTGTCAGCAAACATGCTAACTAACTGGAAAAAGTATGACACAAACTGGAAGCAGAGACAGTTCACCTTCAAAGTAAGTGGTGCTTTGCCACAGAAATCAACATATTTCAGTATATTTCATGTCTTCACAGTTAGTGGCAATCACAAGGCAGTTTGTTTGCAACCTCTTTGCAATTAGCTATTGTAAGCAACTTTTCCCTGGCAATCGCTGATTACAGGGGGTAGCTGACAGGTCTCAAGACATGTATGACTGGAGCTTAGCAGCTGATTTCACAGCATAAGCCAGCAACCTCTTGCAACCAGGAATAATCCTAGCAGCCAGTGGTTAGCAGACAATTGCCAACTGCTTTCTAGGCCTGTGTAAAGTCACTGCATTGCTACATGAGATGCTAACTTTGACGAGTGAAAAACAGGCACAACAACAACAAACAAAACACAATCGAAAAAAAGTGAGCAACTTATAGTTTGCAGTATGTTTTAATATGACAAAATCTTAAAAAGTTACAGAGTTATTGGAAGTGAAACTTGCACGTGCTACCAATGCAAAATACACTTAAAACAGTGGGTTATGTGAAAATTTACAGTTGGCATCAAAGCAGACTTAAGCTACAGAGCACAAAATGTTTTTATACCAGCTTCTAAACATGTTTATTTCTGTTATAAATTTGGTTATCGTAACATGTGAAT
Source organism: Pundamilia nyererei (assembly GCF_000239375.1). Taxonomy (NCBI): domain Eukaryota; kingdom Metazoa; phylum Chordata; class Actinopteri; order Cichliformes; family Cichlidae; genus Pundamilia; species Pundamilia nyererei. Next base: position 321,895 of record NW_005187453.1, read on the forward strand.
CCTTGACAAGTGACCTCCTTTTGGAGCATGCCTCAAGCAGGCTTTCGAGGATCTGTGGTTTTTGCTACTTTTAAGTTGGCTTCCTGCTGCTTGATTTCTACATTAAAAATCATGATGGGTAAAAGCTAAAAATGGCTTTTTCTATGAAGTTTAACTCACTACATCTGTGGTTTCTAAATAAATTATAGCTGTCTTGTTGAGCTGTTTTTTCCCTCGTACAACAGAAAATGATCTTTGTGTGTAATTCAGTCTAATTTTCCACCTCTGACCCTCCTCAACAGTGCATCATTAAAGCAACAAAAAAGACATTATTTGTAAGATATCTGAAAAATTAAAAAAAAAAGGCCATTGCCACTTTTTTCTCTTTTGTCACAGGCACTATTGCAGAGGAAAAGCCAGCACCATGTGCACCTGATGGAGCTTATGGTCGACATTGCAAGCAGAATGGAACACAGTGCAGAGTTGGGTGGGAGGGCCCAAACGACGGCATCACAAACTTCGACAACTTTGCCTTTGCCATGTTAACGGTGTTCCAGTGTATAACCATGGAAGGCTGGACGGATGTGCTGTACTGGGTGAGTCGGACACCAAAGCAGTGTTTTTGTGTTTGTGTGGCTTACTGAGTACCAGAGGGATTGGTGCGTGGAGCCTCTTTACTGTATCTGTAACATCAGTGCCAGATGAGTGCTTTTGAGAAAGGAGTATAACACAATAACAAAAACACTTGTTTTAGAAAGGTGGATACATATACAAAGACAGAACAAATACACACACAGAGTTAGCTTCTATCTCAGGTTAATGCAGACAATACACTGTGTAATTGAAGCTGCAGATTCATTTAGAACGTGTGTAGAATCCCTACACTTGATTTCAGTGTCAAGTGAGCAAACATGGGGCCACAGACAACTAAATATTTCCACAGGGACAAGTTTCCCTGCTAATCAAATCAAATAGAGCTTGGTAAATTAGAACAAAAGGGCTTTCAAGATGCTGGACAAACCTTTAGAACAGCTTTAAGTGCTTTGTTGCAATTGTATTTTTGAAAGTTTTATCTTGTAGGGAAGTAAATGCATTAGCTTTCTGGCTTGACATTTTATAAAATGGTTATAAATTAGTTACAAAAAGTAGCAAAATAAATTTCTCTTGTGTTTGAGATCTACATGGCACTGAGAGGTCAAATGGACTGTTGCTTAAGAAAATAACAGCAACTAGAAGAACACTGCAAAAAAACAGAAGCTGAACAACACACCAAGGAAATAAAAAAAAAAAGAAAAACACAGCTGAAATTGATTAAAACAAAAAAGAAGTTGACTAAAACACAGTAGAAGCAGAAAAAACAAGAAATTTCCACAAAACACAACAGAAGTGTTTTCGGGGACACAATACCGTGACGAACCAGCTGCAGAAATGACAGAAACCAACGCACACTTAAAATAACCAGAGGGTTCATCGGTGTTGTGAGGGTTAAAAAGATGTAAGGTAATGTTTGTTTTAATCACATGATTCATATAATAACGTAAATACATTCTTGCTATTAGCTATTTACTGTTAGCTTGGCACGTCCGCAGCTGTTCCGTCACCTTATAGTGTCCCCAAAAGTTTTCAGTTTTTTTGTTTTCACTTTTGCTTCAATTTTTTCTATTTCCATTGTGTTTTATTAAACTTTCACTGTGGTTTATGTGCTTTTTCTGTTTCCTGATGTCTTCTTAAGAGCCACTGTAGGGATATCACGTAAAAATGTGCATCCAGTATGTGCTTGTTGGTTAAGTTACTAGCTCTACATCCGTTCTGCTATTCCTGCTTATCTACTGCAGTTTCCTGTTTATATTTACACACAGCACTCCTATAACAAATTTGATGTGCTGTAAAATGTTAAATAGTCGAATGATTGAAGCACCAGCCCTTTGACAATATTTTGTTTGTGTTGTAATTTCACATAATTTTCAGCGTCACACACTTTCACTACAAAATATCAACATGCAACATTTGCTGCTGTCACAGCACATAAACCTGCTGTCAGCTTTCACCTTTATCATCTCCCTTTTTTATCTCTGTCCCCCAGTCTTTGTGTTAAATTCTTTAATTAAGAGCCTTATCATATTATTATCCGCTAACCTAACCTTTGCATTTACAACCTCAATCTAATCAGTAATCTAATAGTCTAATAATGGGACTTTTGTTTTGAAGTAAAATCCTGGATGCTAAACTGCTCACTTTGTCAGCATCGATTGCTACATATATACACCCCATTTATTCATCACAACAATTTCCACATTAATCTCTCTTGATACTGTTATATCTTTGTTTCTAGATCCATTCACCAATCTAAGATGAAATTACTTAACCCTCAGGTCTTCCTTTAAGTTACTGTGGAACTGTTTAAAGAGATTTTTTAAATTGCAGCCAGGGTTTGCCATTAAATTACAAAAGTGTTCTTAATTGTGGATCGTGGTCTGCCTGCTCTCCAAGCAAACGATAAAAGGCTTATAGTCAGTTTTAATCATGCAATTATGCCATTCTCACTGCTATCTGCTGCTCTTTTAACATGCACCGCTCCTTTTCTTTTTTCCTGCTTTTATCTCCTTTTAACCTCTCTCTCTCTAACACACTTTCCTGTCCTTGACCTCTACCGCCCTGACTCATCCGTGACTTCATCTTCTCTCTGTCAACCTTCTCAAAACCTTTTCTGTCATGTTTCCTGTTCTTTCCCTACTTTTCTCACCCACCTGTTGATTCCACATCTGTGCTACTCCCCCTTTTTCTCCTTCCTCTTCTTTCTCCTTTTCTTTCTTCTTCGCTCCTCTTTGCCTTTTCTCTCTCTCAGATGCAGGATGCCATGGGCTATGAGCTGCCATGGGTCTATTTTGTCTCTCTTGTCATCTTCGGCTCTTTTTTCGTTCTCAATCTCGTTCTGGGAGTGTTGAGCGGGTAAGAGGTTATGCTGTTGTCACTTGTGTATGTGCAGTAGGTGTGCTGTGTGGCTTTATTTACTATTTTAAATGTTTAAAAGACGATGTTACAAGACTCCCGTAATGCAATCTAAAGTGCAAGTTTTTTCTTATTATTTCTCTTTTTGTTGTCATTAATGTTTTAACACATACATACACACAGACCCAGTAAAATAATAAATTAGATGCAAATAAGAGCCGTGTGCTGACAGCAGTCTCACCCCATCATTCCACCAGAAAAAGCAGAGCTAGACAACCGTAGTCCTCTGTTGTTGAGGAAAGATAAAATGATGATCACTGAACTGAGCAAAATCATTCGCTCTCTTCCCTTTCTCTTTCACTCAATCAATCCTTTGGCACAGGCCTGAAAGAAATACACAAAAGCACTCAGAAAAAGCTGCGAGTGACCCCACGTCTATCTGTCGTGTTCATGTCAGTTTGCCCACCTGTCTGTGCTGAACAGGTAGACACATACACACAAATATTTACACATTTCCAAAACTTAACACATTTCAACTTAAAATGAACACTGCTGTGTTCCAACATGTTTTTTAGCTTACATGCACGTTTGTCTCTTGCAAGTTAGCATTTATCTTTCTTTTTTTTTTTACATTTGTGCGCGCACACACAGAGTGTTTATATTTGTTTAAAGGCATGTGCTGCGCTGTGTGTTTTGTTTCAACAAATACTGCTCGAGCAGGCTCGCTGGGTGCTGTTTTACCCCACTCTGCCAAGTCACACTGTTTCAGTACAAGCGCCTCCCGGTCTGCAGGGACACACTGGGGTATAAATAATTCACCCCTCAGGTCAGCCGTGGAGGTGGAATGCTAAAAAAAACTTGCACAACAGGGAAAACACAATAAGGACAGAGTGGAGTCTGGAGGAAATGTGGCATTAAATATGGAAATTATGGAACAGCAGGCTGCACTGAGTAGTGAAAAGCATTTTTTTAAGCATCCGTAAAAAAGATTGTTTGCAGATCACACATGATGGTAATAATAATGATGATAATGTTAAAAAATAATTGTCAATAAATCGGCAGAGAATGGTTTTGACTTGATGTCTATTTCCAGTCCATGGGAGTCTTGGTGCACAGTCTCTTCATTTGTCTAACTACACTCTTATTTCTCCAGTGATTAAGGAGGAAAAAGAAGAATTACAGTGGAAGTAGAATCACCTATGTGATTATTAAACTTCTGACTTTTTTCTTGCAGGAATACATTAATTCATTTATTTTGTTTGTCCCATGAGACTCGCAGCCTCCTGTAGGTTTCACTGTTTTAAAAGACCCGCTGAATCCACCAAGGCATCTCTTTATCATTTCTCACATTCATATTGCCCAAATACTTTGCCATGTGGCACGCTAAGTGACTAACAAATAATATCAATGCACCATAATCCCAGCAGGGAACAAGCAGAGGTAAACGGTTCCATCTGTTGGGAACTTTCACCAAGGATCTAACTCATTCCCTTATCCCCCCTTCTCCTTTCTCCCGTCCCCATCATCCTACCACTCCCTGCCTTTTCCATCAATCCCCTGTCTTCTTGTCTTACTTTTTCCTCTTTTACCATCCATCTACTTCCCATCTTCCATCCTTCTATCTCCTCCCTTTGCCCCCTATCCTGATGCCTCCTAGGTGAATGATGCTGTAGGTTACACGTGGCCCTGGGTCTATTTTGTCACCTTAATCATCATCGGATCCTTCTTTGTGCTAAACTTGGTTCTGGGGGTATTAAGCGGGTAAGGGCAGGGTCAAAGGTCGTTTGAAACTAATTTTTCTTTCTTGCCTTTTTGCTGCTCTTGGAGAATTTTGCTTCTGGTCTTTTGCTCAAGGGATCTCTTCACTTCCTTCTCCTTCCTGCCTCTTGCTGCTGCTGGCGTTTATATTTAATGAGTACAAAGCATGTACAAGAATGTGTTTCTATATAGTCCCATTTGGTTGCTTTACAAGACCATGTATCTGAGGCTTTGTGACTCTTCCAACTGAGCATTGCTGACTGCACATAGATTTTTTTTATCACTGTAGCTGACTGTAGTGAAATCATACTCGAGCATCTGGCTCGAAGACCACTGAAACCTTCTGGGTATTGTTTCTCTTACTACAAGGCTCCACTGCTGTTTCTGTAAAATAGCACTAGTGCTATTGTGAAGTGAAGTGCTCTGTTTTCAGCACTGATGCAGGGTGGAAAAACTACCATTTCATTTTGGGGGTTTTTTAAGGAATTAATATGTAAACTAAGAACCCTTGTGATTAAAGCTGTTTATAGACCAGCAGTTAATACACAAAAACATGCAAGAAAATGTATCTAAATTCAGCAGTAACAGAAGTACATCAATTGCCACCTAAAAACATCTTAAACTTCTCAGTTCCAAAATCAGCTCTGCCAGGGAACAGGTTTTAGAGTCAGATGTCTCACCCCTGACTGACTGACTGACCTGAATCTGACTTGATACCCTCAGGAGAGGTGGCAGCAGCATTGTAGGGAAAATAATAGAGGTCTATCTGTACCAAACAGCTTGGGGGGTTTGGTAGTCCGACTCTTTGTCTGACTTGTGACTAATGATGCTGTCAGCTCACTACACAGCCTGACCTTTTACCAACTGGTTACTCCATGGTGTGTGTAGGTCTCAGATTGGCATAATAACTAATGGCTAAACAGGAAGAAGGAGAGTGACGGATGTAGAGACATAGGCATAGGGTGTGACTGTGTTTGTCTGGATTTGATGTAATACGTAAACAGAGAGGATGGAGAAAGTGGCTCGACCGAAAGAGAATGAGTAGGCAGAGAAAGGAGAATTAAAAGATGACTGAGGACAGAAAGGTGAGACAGTGGAGAATTGGAAAATGAGCGTGGAGCCTAAGGATTTAGCACTCAAGGCCACACTCGCACACACACATACAGGATATGCGCACTGAACTGCACAAGCCCAGATCAATAGGATTGGATCTCCTGCTAATGTTCTGACAAGTGGGACAATAGATGCTTGTCCTAATGCTCATTGATCTGCTGTTGTGGGTTTGAGTGTGGAGTCTGCAGTTCAATCTGAGGTTCCATCATTCCCCTAAATTTCACACAGATATCCTCAAACACTTGAATTCTGCCCAGCCAATAGACATGACCAAAAAAAAGTCAATAACAATACCAAGAGTTTCATCAGTTCTTGATCTCTGGAGAGCAGTGAAACACTAACAGCCTACACAACCTCTCTTAAAACCTTTGTGCTAATTGCTTGAAATCTGATTAGGAATATTGAGATAACGCTTAAACCTGAGCTTCAAAAAGAGTCCCACTTGTATGTTCAAAACGAACGTAGGGAAGTTTACTTCTATGTAAAATATTCATGACAAGGAGGCATTTGCTGTGTTTATTTTCCAGCAGGCCTTTAAATATGAATTTGTTCACGTTTTAACTGCAAAAATTCCCAAGTCTCCCAAGTCCTGTCAGCCCTCATCTGAATGAATTTCCTTTGTTCAGACTGGATCTTTGGTTCTAACCTGTCTTTGACCTTCCCCAAGTGCACCGTTTAATCAAGTGTTCCTCAGTTCTTTCTTCCCTCCTGTCACCTGGAAGCAATTTCACTGAATTTCATCATAATGATATGATATTTCACACTCGCTGGTCACGTTTGTTTTAATTGTCTTAAATTATTTTTTCTGCACGTGTTCTTTGTGCACAAAAACTCCGAAATCCAGGTGAGGTGCAAACCTATAACTTTTTTCTGTAATCAATGTCTCTGAGTAGTAACTGAAAGAATGAGTTGGCGGGCAAAAGGTTCGGAGCTCAGTGATGCAGGATGACTTTAGTGCAGAGCCACCTCTCCAACTATTTGACAACAGCTGAGGCTGTGCAGCTGGTGAGGGCGCCCTCTTTGTGCCTCCCTCCGGGGTTGTACCAAGCACATTGCAACCTGGGGTAGACCCAGAAAACACCACAGGAATCCCATTTCCCAGCTGGCCTGGATCCACCTGGGAGTCCAGTACAGATAAATGAAGTCTTGAACTTTAATATTTAGTAAGTTTTTACAATCGGCAGACTTTTCACTGTAGCTTTTTATCATATTAGCTGAGCATGCATCAGCCAGAAATCATCACCTGTTCCCTGCTGAGAAAAGGTGGTACAATTCATCAACAGTGCAACAGCCTAAATGAATAGGGTTCCTGCTGCATCACTTCCTTTCACTCTTTTATTTGGTTCTTCCTTTTGTCTATGTGAATCACATGGAATCAGTCCTCATCATCTTTCATGGAACCCCAGCTGGCTTGAATGGTATTTCATTATTTGAGTGGTTCATATGTAAATAATTATTAATAAGGTATAAAGATCTATATTCTAGGAAACCAAAAGCTGCATTTGCATACTAACACCGTTTTTCCGTGGCAAAACTTTTCTTTCGTTACTTAACTTTTCTTCTCTCTGGCAGGGTTTTCCCTCTTCTTCTTTCCGAAGTATCCTTTTCTTTTAACTTGATCACTTTTGTCACATGATGATTTTGCCAAAACCTTAGTCAAGATTTTCAGATTCTCTTTCCTGTCTCTCTCTCTGTTTGCTCTCTCTTTCCCGTCAACTCTCTGCCCCGCTCCTTCTCTTCTGCTCCCCTCCTCCCAGAGAGTTTTCCAAGGAGAGAGAGAAGGCCAAGGCGCGCGGTGACTTCCAGAAACTCAGAGAAAAACAGCAACTGGAGGAAGACCTCAAGGTAGTTTGGTGTGTGTGTGCATGTGTGCATGCGGTTGTCCCCATGCCAGAAAAGCTGTTACAGTCTTTACCAAAGACTTAGGTTCATTGTACTGTCAGTGTTCAGTAACCTGTAACCCTTCAGTAACAGTGAGCAGGGAAAGCAGAGCAAACTTTACTTAGAAGTTACCTAAGTTACAAAACAACACAAGCACTCCTCTTACCTCATGGAAAAGTGTAAAAAAAAATAGGGCACACGAAGATTGAGACACATGATACATATTCTAAAACATTTCATTCTTATGATTCCAAACAGATGTGAAGTTTGATCTTTCTGTTTACCCATCAGTATTTCCCTTGTTTGTGTGTGAATACAGGGCTATTTAGACTGGATCACTCAAGCCGAAGACATTGACCCAGAGAATGAAGAGGAGGGCATGGACGATGAGAAACCCAGAAATCGTGAGTGTGCGTTTTTTTGACAGAAGGAAGAATGGTTCTCCGTGAAGACGACGCTGTATGCATGTGTGACTGAATTATTGATTGGTGGTTAGGATTAGCTGTGTCAGGATATGGTAAGACTTTGGCAAAGGCTAGCTGAAATGATTTCCTCCCAGATGCATCACAAGTTTGTCAGGATAGATGTGGATGTGTCTACACTACATTTATTGCTCTGTCTATAAGTAGTGAGCTTTTCGTAGTTTCCTTCACACTGTTATGGCACAGTCATTAAATGAACAACTGACGTATGGGCAGAGTGACTGACAGACCGAGAAGATATTAATATTATCTGCTTGCTTTGGCTGAGAATCATCCTGAGGATTAAAACCTGTTTAGATATTAGTGGAATGTGTCAGACTGCAGCTAATAGCCTCTGGGCCCACACTGTGACACACAACAAACACACACTACTGCAGCTATGCAAAATTAACATAGGAACACACACACGCACTGTAGGTACACCCTAAGGAATTTGTTTACTTGTGTTTTGACAGAAATTTACACACACAAATTAACACCTTGTCTCTCTATACAAACACCTCCGGAGAGATGCAGCCACACATGGCTCATGTCTCCTCAGGAATGCACTATATTTCCTTGGGAGGGAAAGTAGACACTGGCCTCTTTAACCTGGAGGTTGGAGCTCAGAAGTTAGACCTTGAAAGAGGGACAATAAGAAAGAGAGGCAGTGATTTGACAAAATGCATGTCTGTTGTATTCCTGGACATGTACCCTTAGTATAAACAGTATGGACTGTGAAGTATTTTATAAAGGCTTGGAGCTAAGCTTGCTCACACTGGTAGTGGATGAATGAATAATGAGGACTAACCACGAAGAGACAGAGCGTGCATTCTGCTTACATTCTGCGCACAGCCACGCTCATCTCTTGAAAATCACTGTGGTTCATTCTGAGAAAACACTGATGACTGCCAAGGGAAAAAAGAAAGAAAGAGAAAATCTAATGATGATCTAATCTTTCAGGGAATATCAAGAAATTAACATGGTCAAATGAGCAATGACCCAATTTACATGAAAATAAGGCACAACACCCCCGTGGCTAATCCGTAACAAATCTGCTTGTTTTCACCTGTTACCACTGTGCTCCCCTGGGCCAATCAGTCTGGCAAACACACATCAGCAGTCTCTTAGATAGTGTTTTGGCCCATTAACAAACAAACAAATACAGTATGTGGCCAATTTTGAAAATGTCACATCAAAATATTATGATTTTTTTTTTTTTTGCTCTAAGTTTTGCAAATTCTGCATCAGTGATATATTTTGCAGTGTCTGAACAAGCCAAATATGGCTGTAAACCAGAACCTGTAAGTGTTTGCTATACAGTAAACATACACACATATACATATTTTCCTCAAATAAATCTACCATGCGATCTCTGAGGATCACTTAGTTGCAAGATTAAGCCTGTGACATCTTCTAAACAGTATAAATTAGGCCATTAGATGTAGATGATTCAACAAAATGATTAATATATATGATACAAAGTTCTCTATAAGAAAGATCAATCATCGCTCTCTGTTTGTGAAGGTGAAAAATCAAGTCACTTGCTCTGTCTATTACTCTGCCTCCCCTCTCCCCGATGGATGGATCCTCTTGTGGGAAGATGAACGAGGGCAGTTTGTCCCTGCTGCCCAGGACATTTTGCATCAGCTCATGCATGCACAGCTCACATAAATGTGTGTCGTAAGAAGCGATAGGAGACTCAGAGAGTAGAATAGATGAAAAGGGGAAAGTAGATGTTCAGACAGTGTTAGGACTGCAGAGTGTACACGGACTCCAGACAATATCTAGAAAATCAGGTTAGGGGATTGTCCGAAGTTGCCTTTTATGACATGTGGCACACAGCAGCAGCAGAGGTTTGCTTCACGTGCATTACTGCTGTAGATAGTCCTGAGCAGGGTGTGCAGAAGTCACATGACACCCCATGGACTGCCTATAAATTCCCTCGATATTCACTAGACTTGCTGTTCAGGTTAAATCAGCATCATCGCTGGACAACCCTGCTGTCTCATGATGTTCTAACATGAGGCTCCCAAAGAAGATTAGGCTTGCAGTGCAACAGGGCTGCACTAACATCATATTCAATATTATGGATATGAGAAGTTGATGATGTCAAGTATAATATATGTAAAATATGTGTGTTTTCTGTCATCTCAAGGGCATAGTCTGTATGCATGTCTTCCGTGCTGTTGCTGTCTACCATCTTGTTCTTGCATGCTGTCATCGTGTTTTGTTGTCCTTGCTGTTTGTGTTAGGAGTGTCTCCAGCCCACCTGAGAAGCAAGACCAGTATGCATGTCTGATCCAGTCATTCTCCTGACTGTCAGGATGGTGTTTGTGTATCCTCTGTGGCGTTGACATGTGCTTCCATGTAATTCCGGTTGTGATTAGGCCTGTGTACACCAAAAGTGGTTGTAATTACATTTGGTCTACATGGCTTCTGTTTGGGATGCCTTCTTGATGGTGCAGTGATACAGTATATTGCATCTATCCTGGAAATGCACCGATCCCCTAAAGATTTGTAGAGGATGTGACTGCTCTGTGGCTTCCCGCTGTGTGGAGTAATAAAACAGAAATTTTCAATTTATCTTGCAATGCAGTCTCATCCAGGGATGTCAAATACTGCCGTTTTGTCCGATTCTCCTTGTCTGAGATTGATACGCAAAGATGTGTCCTACAATAAACACAGAGCGGTGAAAGATGTCCACATTAGGACGTTTGAGTTGTTGTGGTGAAATAAATCACAGGTTTGTTAACCAGGAGATCACAGCCTCCTGGTTTTCAGTCTTGTTTTTTCTCCTTTAAACCTGCTTTTGACGTTAGTTTTCACTCGCTGCCTGTTTAGGTTTAACAAAAGATTGGAATTTGCGATTTAATGCTACACCTTGAAAAATGTTGTATTTGCCCAGCATGTTTAAATGCAGTGATATGAGGTCCTTTGCAAACATTATGTGACAGACCCAGTGCTCCATAGCACAGATACCAAAGGACAGCTGATTATCTGTGAGGTGTGCTGGCACTGAAAAAAAAACCCCAGCAGCATTTGATGCTGTGGGAATGATGCTCTAATGTCCATTTTACAGTGGCGCCAGTGTTATAAATGTTGCTTGCTTTTAGCTGCTACTGCAAAAATGGTTTGATAGATCTTACACTGTGACATGGTAAATATGCATTTCACTTCAGGAAGGATTTTTGCTGTAAACCACAACTTAAGAAATCATCTTAAAAACAAACAAAATAGGCATGCTGAGATTATGTTTCTCAGTTGGCTTGGAAACACTATTGGTGTGTCCCCGGAAGAGGACCTAACTTCTTGGAAGTGGATTTTAAGAGGTCTCTAGAAGACAACCAAACTCTCTGGCTTTCAGTATATTGTGGGGCAGGGGGCCCTCTGATAGTCATCAAGGTGTTGATTTTGCTCTGAAGTTCATGCTGCTTTTGTCTGCTTCCAATATAGACAGTGGTAAAGGTGCTAATACACAGAAGGTATGGTTATCTCTCCAGCTATCCCCTTTGCAACCTGGCCGTTTGGGCAGGAAACAGTTGATTTGGTAACAGGCTTTGTTTAGTTCCAGAGTCAACTATAGCTCAGCGAGACAGTGTATCCTGATTAAAACAAAGACTGGCTGACAAAAACATGCAGGGAATGGCTTTTAGTTAAATACTGCTCACTAGTATCTCTACATTTACTGGTAGGCTTTCCCTTTTGGCCTCACTGGACAGTATAAGAAGAAATTCCCGGGTTTCCCACAATAGAGTCTTTGTCTTAAGAGTCTCAACTGCCAAAACTCAAAACTTCCAAACCCTGTAACACTTGTTGGATGAAGGAATCATACCCTTCCCAATCAACCAGAAACTGGAGAATCCGATCCACCACAGCACACCCAAAATGCTACAGACAGCATTGGCCGAATGGTCACCCACCACCCTGCCAGGTCAACGGAGGGCTAGCCAAGAGGTACAGAGAGCTGGAAGATATGGGATTGATTTGGAACACATGGAATGGAGGATAGATTTTTATGGAAGCAGGTAGTTTAAGGCACACAGCAGAAGTGCCAGTCTTGCATGCTTTCATTGCTATCTTGTTCTTACATTCTGTCTTCTTCTTTTGTTGTCCTTCCTGTGTGTGTTAAAATAATTTCTAGCCTACTTGAGAAACAAGACCAGTATGCATGCCTGGTCCAGTCATTCCACTGACTGTTAGGATCATGTACTGTATGTGTCTGTTCTTTGACTTGTGCTCCGATGTCTATCCAGTTTAGGATTAGGCATGTATACATTAAAATGTTTTCAGTTGTAATTATTTTTGATCTGCAGGGCTTCTGGTTAGGATGCCTCCTTAATAGTAGAGTGATACAATCCCATCTGTCCTGGAAACACACCAGACTCCTAAAGAGTTTGTGGAGGATGTGACGAAAAAGAAAGATGTTCAGGCTACTACTCTGTGGCATCTCACTATGCGGAGCGAAACAACAGAAATTTTTCAATACACTTTGTTCTCAGTCACCATCTCTTTTTAACCTGCCTTTTTACATTTGTTTTCATTCGCTACCTGGCTAGATTTGAGAAAAGATTGTGATTTGGGTTCAAATATGTACCTTTACCCAGCATGTGGAGATTAAAAGATTAAGCGGTACAGGAGAGAAACAGACATGAGTGATTTTGTGCCAGTAATGCCGGTAATGTTAGTACTCTGTACCTGCAGTAATGAAATGAGGTGTGACTGCAAAGAGGGAATGCCATTTTCCCAGAAGAATTCATAGTTCTTTGTGCGTATTTTGGTATATATGAGCATACTTGTGTGAACGCTTCATGTTAGTGTTTGTGTGTGTGTGCGTGTATATTGGTCTGTCTTGCTGAGCCGTGCTCTCTATCCCCAGGTAAGAGCCATCATTTTCTGTCCCTGCGTGGAGCCGTGAAGAAAAATGCGGCTTTCCTTCGTAAGGCGTGTGCGTCTGTCTGCATGGTCCAGCACTAGTTAAAGCTTTACTGGATTCTAGACATGCAAGCAGATTGCAACCTCTCTGCTCACCTATACTCCCCACTTTCCGATGCCTCTCTTCCTCCCCTTTTTATCCACTCCCCCTCCAGTGGAGTAAGCATCTTTCTCTGCAGCCTCCAGAGTGGGGATCAGCTGCCTCTCAACACTGTAAAGTAGTTTATTCTCTTCCTTACCCTTTTTCATGCACCAACCACTGAATGATGATTAAATATGAGGGCCATATATATGAATATCCTCCGACAGTGGAGACATGGAATTTTCCCCCTGATAACTACCCCTGCTGCTGGCAAAATTGCATGTCTTTATTACATTAAAATCTTTACAGTGTTTCATGGCCCTTTAAATTACTTGAGTACATCCAAAATGTAAAAAAAACAAAAAAAAACAACCTCAAAGTCCAGGGAATAGGGATACAAGGAGAGAAATAACATTACTGTGCTGAGATGAAACAACTTTTGTAGGAAAGGATCTGCATCTGCCTGACTTGTCTGAAAAAATAACAAGAGGATGTCATCACAGAAAACAACTGGAGTGATGGTTTCGTACCACACGACTCATAAAAAACACTGTTCTTACTATTGTTAGTGATGTCAGAGTCCTCTCCTTGGTTTTTCAGATTCCTTTCCCTAAAGTCCCCCCGCCCCCCTCCTGCATCACTATTAGCCTTGCTAGCTGCAATAATGAAACACAGTGGAGAAACAGCTTTGAAATGAGAAATTTAACATTTTTATAAAATCAAATTACCAAAAGCCTGCATGAAAAGATTTGTGTTGTCATTATTAAGACAATGATACAAAGTAGAATTCAGCGTCTTTTGGGGGGTTTGTGTGACATTTTAAATTAAATATATTTTTCATTTTTGTGACTGGAAATAAAATCTGTTTTAGTTTGCTGACAAAAACACCAAAACAAACACTAGACGCTGTCATAAAAACAAATTGTTGTGGAGGATGCTTTTTTTTTCCCAGAAATAGCGCCGTGAGTTCATGTTCAAGCTCACCAACACATGCCAACACTTTCTGTTCTATCACTTTTCTGTCTTCCTGTCTTCCCTCCTCTGCCCCTCCTTTCAATACTATATGTTCCTTTTCCTTCTTCATCTCCTTCCCTGTCTCTGTGTCTCAGGTCTTTGGGGTTTTACTCTAACAATAGGCATTAAACTAGTTCAGCGCTCCATTGAGGGGAAGGCACCAGGCTGCTTTTATATTTGAAAGGCTTTTAGCCTCAGGAGAGACCAGAGGGCCCTGAGTGCTTTTAACTAAGTAGCATAGCAGCAGGTGGCACGTGTCGAGGTGAAGAAACACACAGCGTGTTCATGGCAGAGGTATTCAAGTTGAGACAGACCATCGTGATCTCTACAGCACTAAACCCGTTCATCCCTAACCATGTGTCAAAGTACAGTAACCTAATGCACTGTTCACTCACTGTAGCTTACTTTGACACATCATTGGGCTTACAAGCCATCTCTTGGGATAACCACATAATGCAAACAGATTCCTTTGGCTCAGAAAGATACACTCACTGGCCATTCTGATAGGTACACACATATCTAATCAGCCAATGACAAGACAGCAACTCAATGCTTTTAAGCATGCGGGCATGATCAAGACAACCTGCTAAAGTTCAAACTGAGCATCAGAATGGAAAAAAATGGGGATTTATGTGACTTTCAACATGCAGTGGTTGTTCTGTGCTGAACAGGTTAGTCTGAGTATTTCAGAAACCTGCTGATTTACTGGTATCTTCCTGCACAACCATCACTAGAGTTTACAGAAAATGGTTAGAAAAAGAAGAAATATCCAGCAGCAGTTCTCTGGGCTGAAATGCATACTTACATACATACTTTGGAGTAATTTTCTAAACATGACTTCATGACCTCGCCTGGTGGATTTCTCAAGTTTCAGTAGCAAATCTGCACAAAAGACCAACAAAATGCAGGAATACATGTAACTGGACTTTTTGGCCCAGAATCAATGAGTAAATGAAAAAGATAATCCCAGTCAGAATAACATTATTAATATCTTCTTTTTTTTAAAATTGGGGTTTGTTTGCAGGTTTTTTGAGAGGGTCGTGGTTAAGTGCTGATCATATTATTTGGTTTCATGCTGTAAGATCATTTGCACCAGTAGGTTTTACTGAAGATATCTTATTTTAACAAAAGAGGCATTGATATTCATATGCAGTACCTGGCTCTGGTGCCCAGAGGGTGTTACAATAAGTGTTTGAGGTGACAGTAAGGGGAACGCAGCTCATTCCCGCCAGCAGGCAAAGACTGACAGAAGCAATAAAAACCAATGTATCACTTCATATCAATCTCTCCAGCAGCCATCCCCACATTCTTTTCTCCCCTCTCTCCCGCTAACCATACCTCCCTCAGTGCCTCCATTACTTTCGCCCTCCAATCCTGCCTTTCTATTTTCCTTCATTTTTTCTTCTATTCCATCCTTACCTGCCAATTTATATTACTCCTGCCTAAGGACAAAGTGCCACATTTGCAGTGTACTTGTGATTTATATAAACAAAGAAAAAGCTTTCCACCTGTTTGCAAATCTGCAAAATTATCACTGCGGCGAGGAGTAAAACTGTACTTTTTGTTTTTAATAGTTTGGTTGTTTTTAAAGACCAATCCCCTCCCCACACACCATCTGTAGACTACAGATTGACATCTTTTTTCCCCAACTCTTTAGGTCTTGAAATCACAAATAGATTTTTATCAAGTTTTAATCCCCTCAAAGTAAAGCAATCCCCCAGCTTGAAAATGGAAATCCTTCTAAATAGCCCCAATGTTGAATACCCAAAAGTTAAAATCGAGCACAGAAATGGTTGACTAATTTCAAAAATTGTGGCGATGTCAATAAGCATGCTAATGCTTCAGCTTAGTTTCATTCACCACAGCAGCAATTGGCAAAATTAGAATTAGTCAACCTTTTCCTCAAGTGTTGTGTCTGTGCTACCTTTTTAGCTTTAGGCATTAAGCTGTGGAATTATATTACTTTGGTTTAGCACCACAAACTAACAAGGTTGCAAGGTTTGTGTCCCAGGATTCCTAACTGGCAACTTAGTGTGTAATTAGTGTGGGCAATCAGTGCAAAATTTGGGAATGGTTTTATTGACTCTAGGGTATGTGTGTAGCCGTGTGCCTTAATTAGCAGGATTGAATAATGCTGACTTTTTCATACCTATACTTCAACAGTGGTTTTAATTAGCTTGTATGCTGGTGCAAGATAACTCCGATAAAGATCAAATGTTTAACACCAACCAAGTGTCCAGTGCTCCTCGCTACCTGAACACTGGTTGCACTTTGTAGCTCTCAAGTGTGTTGTCTTGCACCTGTAAAATTCTACAGTGTTTTCCGTTGCATAATTATGATGTCCGACCCATTTCTCCTTCTGGTTAATTCATCTCTCTTTCTGTTTCTCTCCACATCTGTCAATTTTTTTTCCCTTTCTCTGCTGCTGCTCATCTCTGTCTCTCAGTGAGCATGCCAGCCAGCGAGAATGAATCAGTCAACACAGACAACGCCCCCGGGGGAGACGTAGAGGGTGAGACCTGCTGTACCCGGCTGGCGTAAGTATCTCACCGTCTTTCACAGACACACCTTTTCTCCTCCTTCTTTTCCTCAGCTTTCTCACCCATCTTTTGTCAGGTTTAAGGACAGATTGCATCCTGCAGTATTGTGCATGGAAGAATTGCCTCAGATTACTTATATACTTTACTGATCTCACAAGTCTGTTAGACTACAGTAGCACAAAGCTGTCAATATATTCCACATGGATAAAGTTCTGTTAGAGTAAAATTGGATAGATCTGAAGGGGAACTAATCAGAGCTGCTCCTGGAAGTGTTTTTTTTTTTTTTTTAACTTGCTAGTTTATTAGTAGTGCTGTGCCAACTGCCCTTTTTTCCACTTTCTGTCGGCAAACTGTTGCTAAGCAAGAAAATTGAGGGAGCAAAAACTAGTTGCTAGATCGCAGTTCCAGTTAAAAAATGATTTTAATCTCGTTTTATGGTTGTTTTCCTCATATCACAATTATGAAATGTACTATTGCTATCAGTTTGCGAACTAGAGGTTTATCATTTGAACACAGTTTTTAAGTTTATCTAGTTGGGTAGTGAGTGCACACAACTGCTACACATGGTACAAGGACAAAGCCAATCATTGCTTGGGAGCTAATGAATTTTGAAAAGCAAGACATCCTAACTACATCTAATAGTATTCCGTCTTTATTTTTTCTTTCATCTCTCTCTGAGTTTCCGTTCTCTCCCTCTCTACCCACTTTTCTGTGTTAGCTGTTGAAGTGCTTTCTTCCGCCCCTGTGGGAGCTCACAAACAGCTGACTCATTCATTCCCGCTTCCCGCTCTGCTTTCATTTTTTACATTATTCAAACAAATGTGTTGCTTTCTTTCTTAGACACAAGACAGCACAGGGGCCGCGACCCCAGCAGACTTATTTCAGTACACACATGCAAACACACCTGCATAAAAAACTGTTGCTCACGAGCAGAAATGCATCACACAGAAACTTTAATCTTAAATTTAAACTGATTCACTCTCAACCGCAGGAGCGATAAGGCTAGTTGGCACACGTGGATGGCACGCTGTTGTTTATCTGTAGTCTCACTGTCCATCTGTTATTTCATCTTTGTTATGTTGTATGTGTTTATTTGTGATCTGTCAGGCTAAAATAAAAAAAAATAAAAGGGTATGTTATATGTGAGGCTTAAGCTGGAACCAGAAATGAAACATGGAATAATGAAATGCCAAATAAATAAGAAACCAGCAATTTGATACTTACAAATGAATTTTGTAAGTAAACTAATTTTCTATTACATTTCACGACATTACTTTTTTTCTTTTTCACAGTTTCTTTTTCTTTGTTGTCATAAAGTAGTAAAAAGGTTCTGCTCTTTTGTTCAAGAACACAGATGTCTCTTTCCTTTACTAAAATTTATAATTAGACAATTATTTGATTGGCTATGTTGCCTCACTTTAGTCACCACTAACCTGTGAGGACATGCAGTTCTGGATTAAGTTTTTTTTAAATTAAATATTATTATTGGCTACGTAACGGTTTTTCCAACTACTCACGTTGCCAGTCAGTGTAATAAAGATGATGTATTGCAATACATCCTCATCCCAGGCACTACAGGCTATGGACATCCATGCCATGAAGCTCCAAGTGTACAGTATCTGTACTGATTTTAATGCCAGAGGAGGTTTGGAATTCTGCAAGTGTTGAGTCAGCAGGGTGTTGGTGACTTTTGCACACTACACACCTCCGCACTCGTTCATGGTCTGCCGCTTTATGGCTGCAGTTTCTAAATTCTCCCAGTTTGCAATAACACCACTTTTAGTTCAATGTGAAATATCTAGAAAGAAAAATTTTTTACAAGCTCACTTGTTGCAACAGTGGCTTTCTATTATGGTACCATGGTTGAATTCAGTGATCTTTTTAGAACAACCATTCTTTCACAAATGTTTTAAAGGCAACCTGCATGGCTAGGTGCTTTTAATTCAGAGATTAAGATGTGTGGCCAAATACTTTTGTCCACATAGTGTAAGTGGCTGTGGCTAAAGTCATTTATATCTTGCTTGAACTTTCATTTGCTGATTTGGTTTCTTTTTTTAATCTTGGACTGTGTTTATATATTTTAAACTATATTTATAGGCTCAGGAGTTCTGCTACTCCAGCAGTTTTAACCAAACCGCATTAGCTGATATGCTAAGGATTAGACGGGTCAGAATATTTAGGAAATAAATGACATAATATTTGTTTTATTATGTTGTTTTCTTGGCGATCAGTAATGCCCTTGGTGTTACCATTCATAACGTTTCATTTAAATTCACATATCCAGAGAATGATATGTAGTGTACCCTGCCAGGACTAGAAATATAGCCCCTTATTCTTTCTCTGTGAGATTTCAACAAATTTGACATGGAGCATTCCTCCCAGTATTCCGGAGGAAAGACTTCAGAGTATGTCAGTTCTTCTTCACATCGGCATGGAGCTGTTCCTCACAGTACAAGCTACTTTAGCACCCACTGGTCTCGTAATCAAGACGGACACATGAAGACAAGAGATGTGTGTCCTATCAGCTCCCATATCCAGCCAGTCAGTCAGTTTAGTCTTTTGTTCAGTCAGTCAGTGAAAACATTTCATTGCTTCGGTCAGTGAGCTCGTCGGTTTATTTATCTGCTTTTACCAACATCAGAGTAGTCAGTGAAAACAATCCAAGGAAAGTTTCATGGGGACCATAAAATTTTCAGATCTTTTTAAAAATGTGGATATAGTTAAACTAATCGTGGTCATTCAGCATCCCCACAGATTTGTGATCAAATTAAATATTTAAAGTCATAAATTGAGTGATTCTTTTTTTTTTTTAGTTTTATTTTTTAGATTAAAATTTTTCCACCATGGGGACTCTTCTCTCAAAATGTCTTCCATAATCTCTTGTCCTCAGTTATCCATGTTGTACTTTTTCCCGTTACAGTGGTGAACAATCAACAGACATTTTGTTACAATAATAAATGACGTTTCTTTTTCACACCAGGATTGATTGAAGGAAATTCAAACTCGCAGTTTGCTTTCTTTTGACTGGATGCCACTGTATGTGTGTTTGGGGGTGATTTGTTCAAGAGAAAAGCAGGAAATATAACGGCAAAGTGCATTTTGTTATATTGTACCCAAAATCTGTTCCCAGTGGGTGCATAAAAATGGACAGGCCGTTTTTTGTTTTTTTTTTGTTAAAAGCAGATATGTTCTTTGATCATCCTGTGGAGAGAATCAGCAGTTTTTGTGCTTGCGTATCGGGGAATGTTTGAGGTTGATCAAGAAACATATGCCAAGACATTTGTGATAATAAGGGAAGCTATTCCCCTTTATCCCTCTCAAATCACCCCTTTCATGTGCACCTGTCTATATGTGTGTTATGTGTGTATGTATAATCCATTCTGTTTTCTGTGTTCCAGAATTAGGATCTCCAAATCCAAGTTCAGGTTAGTACATGTTGTTTACCATAGTCTCTTAATTCACCTGCTCTAATGTCTCTAATGCTGTGCAATTTAATTGGTCATTGGTGTTTTTGTGTGTGTTTGTGCCTGTGTGTGTGTGTCGGGGGGTGTTTGTGTACAGATGTGCAAAAGGAACACAGGCAAACATAACCTTGCTCTTTGGAGAAACTGTTGCGAATATGTCGGTTCTTCTCTTGCAGAGTTTGATGAGAAGATCGTTGCCATGGTTATGTTTGTGCAGTAAAATAAATTTATGGTAACAATTATTTAAGCTTAGCATAGTAGTTATCAGACTGCAGAGTAGCGGACAGGGGAAAAATATAGAGTGAATGAGATGAATGAAAATGGAAGATAAACAGACAAAAGTTTTGGTGGTAATGTTTAATCAGAAAAGTAGATTATTTCTTGCTTGGTAGTGATGTGAACTGTTGCTTAAATGGGGTATGTCAAA
>NW_005187453.1:342686-355680 GCF_000239375.1 Pundamilia nyererei
TCACTACACACTTTACACACTGTTCTCAGACAGGCATGAACTTTTTCACACTTTTCACTCTTATTTATAGACCCTCAAAGTTCAAACCTTTGTAGAAAAAAGATGTCCAGTATTACAGAATGAAACCAAAGGCACCCGCGGTTGCCTTTGACGGTGCAAAGCATTTCGTTGACATTGTTGTGTTTGTTGGGGAGAAAACGTACAAACAATTTGACAAGCTGAACGCATTCTGTACTGTACAGAAGACCCACACGAGATTGATTGACAGTGGTCTACAGCCCATCAGGACGCAGAACACAATGCGCTGTCAAAAAAACAAAAAACAAACAAACCAAAAAAATAACCCCAAAAACCATGAAAAATTGCACACACAAAAAATCCGTGAATCAGCGATGTCGCGAAAGGTGAACTGCGTTATAGCGAGGGACCACTTTACTCCTCAAATAATACATTTAGACTATTTAATTTAATTGCGAGAACAATAAGTTGTTGTTACAGTGATGGAGAAAAAGCTTTTGATAAGGTAAACTTTGGATTTATTGAATCATTCTATAACTTCTGCATACCACACCATTAGCCACTGGCACTACGAATGGAATAATCTCACAAAATGACACACGAAACAGGGGTACTAGGCAAAGATGCCCATCACCATCAGTCTTCTTTTTTCTTTTTTAATTGAGCCACTCATAGCGCCTACAGTATCTGTCAAAATAAAAATATCATCTGAATCCCAACATCTAATAATAACCTCAAGATTAATCTTTATGCAGACGACATTTGACTTTTCATGCAAAATCCATATTCATCACTACTTGAAACAATGAGGAATTCTCAAAAATTTCCAACCATTCCATAAAATGGTCCAAATTCTTCCACTGATATCTCCATAGCGGGGATGAGACAACGAACTAACTATCCCTCTGTACACAAAGTATTTGAAAAACACTAATGTTTCTTGAATTGGAGTCACGGACACGATAAAAAACTGTAGCGTAACGATGCATGCCTGCTTGTGTTGTGAGTGTGTCTCATGTAAAATTCAGTGTGAGCATCATGGCAGAAGCCAGTGTGTGCCATAAGTGACTATAAAAAGCACTCACGCACATTTAAACAGAAGACTGATGCAACATATACAGGCAGAGGGAGAAGATTCTCTGGTGGGCTGTGTTGATCTGTTTGAATTAGAGGAGTCACAATTGGATGAAAAATCCTCTTGCATGTTTGCTGCGGTTGACAAATGGGTCAAGTACGCATAATGCAAAGACACCCACATGTGTACAAAATCATGACAAAGTGACTTACAGTGTTTATTTGGAGAAAAAACAATTAATTGCTCGTTTTTTTTTAAAGCAATTCATTCCATAAATATATAATCAGTGTCTAGGCTATTGAAATTATGTCAAAATCTTAAGTGAAATTCATGCGTCACTACTTTTCCACCTGTAGGCCAACAAGACCACAAGCTGCTCTTCGTTAGTGTTTTTGATGTCACTTAACCAGAATAGGACAATTATGAAATTACAGTCGACACCTTATCAGTATATGAGCGTCGAAACACCCTTTGAGTGGAGTTTTTCCACACAGATGTGACTGCGAAGTTTAACGCTAGCAATTATCAGAAACAATGACTTTAATTTCCAACATGAGAGAGCATTCAAGGTGCAAAAGACCTGACCACAGCATAGAGGAAGATATTAAAATCACTAAATTAAAAAAAAAGGGGGTTGGCATCCTAAAATGAGCTACTTCTCTTTTTAAAGCATTGTTTTCCTTTGTGTTGTGAGACACAATACAACATATTTCACTTTAAATTTGCCCCTTCGATCATTTTTAGAGCACAAATGTTCTTTTTTTTTTTCTCAAACGGTGCATATCTCATGCTCCAGCACAGCTCTTTGTACTGGTTTCTCCTTTCTGTGAAACGCCTTTGAGGATGACTAACCCTCGACCACAGACCGAGGCGTGATGTCATCACTGTTTTGTAGAAAACCTAATTGACTCTTTCTTGTCCTTCTTCCACTTCCTCTATTTGTTTTTCACCATTCGTTTCTTTCTTTTGATTATTTTTCTTGGTTTATCCTATTGCTCGTGGGTCCTTTTCTCTTCCTTCATCTTTCCCTTTTCCCACCATTCTCTGTCCCATCCTCCTACCTCTCGTTTCTCTCCCACCTTTTCCCAACTTATTATCTCTGCTTCTTCCTTCTCAGCCGCTACTCTCGGAGGTGGAACAGGCTGTGTCGAAGGAAATGCCGGGCAGCAGTCAAATCACAAGTTTTCTATTGGCTGGTCATTTTCCTGGTTTTCCTCAACACTCTGACCATTGCCTCTGAACATCACCAGCAGCCTCAGTGGCTAACTGATGTACAAGGTACATTGCTCAACCCACACACATGCACACAAAACAATAATATGTCTGATCTGGGCTTAATTATTGACCTCTGTGCAATTACTTTCTTTGGCATTATATTTTCATCCTACACTAATTTTACTCCCCCTTTATTTCCCTCCCCAGACATAGCCAATAAGGTTTTGCTAGCACTCTTTACTGGTGAGATGCTGTTGAAGATGTACAGTCTGGGCCTGCAGGTAGGACACTGTATCACTGTTTTGTGTTAACATTGACCACATTCTACCCTTTTTTCTACCTTTAACGTCTGCGTTTTGCTCCTCACAGGCCTACTTTGTTTCACTCTTCAATCGGTTCGACAGCTTCGTAGTATGTGGAGGGATCCTTGAAACCATTCTGGTGGAAACAAAAATCATGTCTCCTCTTGGCATCTCTGTGTTACGTTGTGTACGCTTACTCCGAATCTTCAAAATAACCAGGTTAGTGTAGACCCTAAAGCATATGCATTTGATAAGCAGAAGTTATTCCTTCAGTCCTCCAACAGGCAAGATACTCACCCAGATACCTAATGCTATACTGAACATAAAGTAACATCTTTTTAATAATAATAATATATACTTTATTGATCCCCGTGGGCAAATTCCTCTCTGCATTTAACCCATTCACTCAGTGAAGCAGTGGGCAGCCATGGGCGCCCAGGGAGCAGTGTGGTAGGGACAGTACCTACCTCAGGGTAGCCGTTCAGTGGATTCGAACCCCCAACCTTCCAATCATGGGGCCACCACTCTACCACTCTACCTACTGAGCTAACACTGCCCCGTTTTACAGTGTTTCTATACCAGTGGAGCCTTAATGTTGCATTCAGCAAAGCGGAAACAGAGGATGAAGAACTAACAGGTTACAATAGGTCTGTGATGCAATTACCAAAAACAACAAACAAACTTGGATTTTATTTTGCCACAGTAATCATTTAGTGAGAATTTCCTATTGTGACTAGTTTACATACACTCATTGACCGCTTCATTAGGTACACCTCGTTATAACGGGTTGGATGCAGTTTTCCCTTGAGAACTGCTGTAATTCTTCAAAGCATAGATTCAGCGCTGTGCTGGAAACGTTCCTCAGAGGTTTTGGTCCATGTTGACACGATAGCATTTGTCAGCTACACATCCCGTCCACCACATCCCAAACGAGCGCTATTGGATTGAGCTTTAGTGACTTTTGAGGCTAATAGAGTCCAGTTAACGTATTGTCAAGATTAGGAAAGCAGTGGGAAATGATTTGAGCTTTGTGACGTGGCGCCTTATCCTACTAGAAGCAGTCGTCAGAAGACACTGTGGTCATAAAGAGATGGACAGCAACAACAGTCAGGTATTGGACTGGATTCAAGGAAGGATGGATCTATGCTTTCATGTTGTTTATGCCAAATGCTGACTCGACCATCTGAATGTCGCACCATAAATCAAAGCTCATCAGACCAGGCTGACACCAACAACTATGCCACATTCAAAGTCACTTAAGTCACTGCATTAATCAGTTTAACAGGTGTACCAAATACAATCCAGTGATTGTATATTGGCTTTTTAGACTTGTCAGGGTTTGGGAAGCATAGGGGTGAGGATCCAAATACAGGATTTCAGAAAGAAACCTTAATAACAAAGCAAAGTTTTCAATAGTAGCTTTCAATATATGTAAACAGGAGTACAAATTAACAAGGTCTAAGAACAAAAAATCAGCACAACAAAACATGCAAAGGCTACACACAGAGAACGCACTGTGACAAAGACTGGACTATTTATACACAAAGGGCTAATTAGGAAATGAATAACAGGAGGGTAAAACACCCACACACAGGTAAAGACAATGGCAGAAAGGCAGATTGGAAGAAAAACATACAAAGGACGCACAAAAACACCCACTTGAAAACAGGGAGTAACCAAAACACTCACAGAGATACAACGGTCACATTAACATGAAGACAGAGACAAAGGAACTCTGGAGGGCAAACACATAAAACAGAAACACAGAACAGAGGGAAAAAAACAATAAAGGAAACATTTAAAAGTTCAATCCTACAACTGAAACACTAAATCATGAATCCAGGATGGCAAAACATAAACTTCTTAGCAGGAAACTCCGGCAGCACTGTTAAACTGAAACAGAAACTATCAGACTCCCTTCTAGTCACTTCTAAACTATAAAGAAATCAAAACAGTCAACCTACCAAATATATTATAACAAGACTACCATTTCAACTAAATTTCTCTTCCTTTAGATATTGGAACTCTTTGTCCAATCTGGTGGCATCCCTGCTGAACTCTGTCCGCTCCATCGCTTCCCTGCTGCTCCTGCTGTTCCTCTTCATCATCATCTTCTCCCTGCTGGGCATGCAGCTGTTTGGGGGAAAATTCAACTTTGACGAGACCAGACGAAGCACGTTTGACAACTTCCCCCAGTCTCTGCTCACTGTGTTTCAGGTAATCATGCTCCACTTTTTCTCATGAAGTGTGTCCGGCCTCCATTGTCACCTTACCTTTGTCCTTGAATGATACAAAAAGTGTAAATTTTATAATGTTGCTTAATTAAATGTAATCTGTCACTATCACGAGGCTGAGGCTTCTTTTAAATGAAAATAAATTTTTATAAGATTTTGTTTACTGTCTTCTGTCTCTACAGATCCTGACCGGAGAGGACTGGAACTCTGTGATGTATGATGGTATCATGGCGTACGGTGGTCCAGCTTTTCCTGGCATGCTAGTTTGCATCTACTTCATCATCCTCTTCATCTGCGGAAACTGTATCCTACCACAACAGGAGGTCCCCATTGTCACAAAGCACTTGCTCATAGGGAATCTTTTGGTTGTTCTAGATTGTTGCAGAGTCTTTCTATTATAATGTCAGGTCCTTTTAGATGTTGGTGCTATATAAATACAAATACATGGAATAGCTACACCAGTAACCCAGGACATGCGGGCGTGATGCTTATACATGTAGAATTTCAAAATAAAAACATGGTGAATCAGATCCAGTAACTGACAGTCAAATTTGTTTTCTGACAATCTTTAATCCTGTCATCAAATGGATACTGGTGTTGCTGATTGTGATTTGAATCACTGAGTCACATCTAATATCTAACCCCTTGTTAAGATGCAGTTGCAGGGGAAAAGAACACATTTTGCATGCAGATGCTTTCCCTAAAGCTAAAAGATTTTAGTGCGGGCCACTGAGCGTCTGTACTTAAAAGTACAGAGTAGTTAAAAATGTGTTTTGCAGATTAAATTGTTACTATTCATCATCTTAGCCTGTTGAATCCAAAGCCAGTGCAGGATTAGTCATTTGGCTTTGGAGTCTGCATTCATTGGTTTTGAATGCTGTTTATCTGATCACTTCAACATAACAGTCTATGAACATTAACTGATATTTTTTTTTTTTGATTTATTGATTAGCATTCAAATAAAGTGAATAAAGAAAAAACATTACCACAAAGCAAGAAAGCACAAGACAAGGCTAATCAAAAGGTATTGGCTGAAGCATATGCTTATTACGCCAACCCTTTTAAAAAAAAAGATGTTTTTTTACATGTACAGCATGTACAGCATGCAGCATACATGTACAGCAGCTCCTGTACACAGGGCTCAAAGCAAAGAATAAAACAAAGCAAAAAACAAAGCAAAAAACAAAATAAAACTCACTTTTTAACCCAAGCCTCAAGTGGTCATTACAGTAACTGTAGGTTTTGGCTTCCTTTTTTAGCTCCAGGGGTTGCCACCTGTTTATAGCCAGCTTTGTTTGTGATCTGATGGGTCAGCAACATCCTTAACATCACCCCTCTGAACAGATATCCTGCTGAATGTCTTCTTGGCCATTGCTGTAGACAATCTGGCAGATGCCGAGAGCCTGACATCAGCCCAGAAAGAGGAAGAGGAGGAGAAGGAGAGGAAAAAACTGGCCAGGTAAAGCAGAAAACTGAATGGAGGCAGTCAGACAAAAAATTGTAAAGGGATAGAGGGAGATGTTGAGACCCGGCCAATCCAAACAGCACCCAGGGAAAACATTAGCTTGCAGCATCTTGGATAGCCTATTATTTCTCAAGGTGAATAAGGATGCTGACACTAGAAGCTTGTATTAAACCACTAAAATTGCTTTTTCATACATAGAATACAAATATATTATTTGGCTTTTCTCTACAACAGATTATTATTTTTTTTCAGTATCATTGCAAAGATTAATTCCCAGCAAAGTTCAAAGTTGAGTTTAAAGTGCAGCTGAGAAAGAAAGTGTTCTTTAGCACAAATCATAAAAATGTATTCTGCTTAGTTGCAATCTGTATTAATCTATGGAAAAGGTGCAACAGAAAATTGTAATTTTCCTCACAGCTGAGAAAATACCCCCTATGATTACACGTCTTTATGTTGTCCCTCTGATGTTAATTTATGTATGGAGAAGGGAAGATGCTAGAGTTGAGGATCTTCTTGTTCTCTCTTCTTCTCCAGGCTTGGCAGTCCAGAGAAGCGTCATGAAAATGAGAAGCCGCCTCTGGAGGAAGAGAAGAAGGAGAAAATAGAGCTGAAGTCCATTACTTCTGATGGGGAGACCAACACTGCTACAAAGGTACATGGAGACACACAAAGACTCAGTAAGAATATGTGTGTGTGTTCAAAGGAGTGAGAAAAAATGAACGAAATCTCATACTTCTCCTTTTCAGATTAACATGGATGACTGCTGTGGGGATGAGAGCGAAGAGAAGAATCCATATCCCGCCAATGATTATATAGGTAACACACACCACAGCCATAAATATTATGTGTTCATATAGGTATAAGGTAAGAGGTGGTTTCATTGAGAATTTTGTCTTTGTTACGTTTGTCTTTGTCTTTGTTAGTTACTAACATTATATTCCTTCTTCCCCCTTTCCTTCTTTATCTTACTCTCCTCTTTCCCGTTCCTCCTAATCAGGAGATGAAGACGATGATGAGCCAGAGATGCCTGTGGGCCCGAGGCCACGGCCCCTCTCTGACATTCAGCTGAAGGAGAAGGCTGTCCCCATGCCTGAGGCCCGAGCTTTCTTTATCTTCAGCCACACCAACAAGTAATCTTCCTCTCCAACTTCATTTTCTCCGCCCAATATTTCAGTCAGCTTCTGCTGCATTCGTTTTGGCATCCTTTTCCTTTAAAGAGACTAGATGAAAACATTTTGCTTCCTTTCTCTCTTGCACTTTGTTTTGTAGGTTCAGGGTTCTCTGCCATAAGGTCGTCAACCACAACATCTTCACCAACCTCATCCTCTTCTTCATCCTGCTCAGCAGCATCAGTCTAGCGGCAGAAGACCCTGTCAAAAATGACTCCTTCAGAAATAAGGTAGCATATAAGTGATATAACGCCCGTCTACTCGATTTGAGCGCATTCATAGACTGCTTTTATCTATACTTAAGCACTTTTATCTAACATTCACATACACTCTCACACGTCAATTAATGAATCTGGGGCAAATCAGGGTTCAGTATCCACAGCAGTATTTCGGCAGTATATCTAACAACCTTATGATTACTGGACGACCAGCTCTACTGCCAGAGCCACAGCCACCTGTAAGCATAAAAAAACCCATATATAACAGTACAAATAAAGTATATAAAGACATACAATGCCGGATGTACAGTAAGGCACAGTAGCCATAATTAGATGCCCACACGCACACTCATTCTGACCTAAATGGATTATAGCTATAGAGGAACCAAAGCTTATTGTGAGTGGCCCGTTACACTTAATGAGATTTCGTCTCGAGTACTGTAACTGTTACTAACTTCATGTTAAGAAGATATGAAACGCCTCTTAAGCTTTGCGCTCTTTTAAACTGTTTTATTAGCCAAAAAGAAAAATGAGTAGTTATTGTATCATTTTGTACACATACAGTGTGAAAATATATTCATGGGGGTGTTTTTTGTGTTTGTTTTGCTAAATGTCAACATTTAACCAAGAAATGAATGTATTTACTGTTTTAGTGTTTGCACAGTCTGTTTTGACAATGTGTAAGAAGTTGTGTCTTTTAATTCGTATGCAGCAGCGGAGACTTCGTGTTTAGCCTCAAGGCGAGCTGTGAAACCGCAATATTTGCAGTTACTTTGCAGTATACGAAGGATATATCTGCAATTGTACTCGCTGTGTGACATCAGCCCGTTGTTCGTAAATTAATGTGGTGTTTATGACTGTAATGGAGCTGTAGTCTAATGTAAACACCATGTGTGCTGCTGTATCTGTTTTTGTGCACAGTTTCCTGTCTCAGTCAGTGAGACGTATTCCTCAGAGGCCAATAAAGATCTGTTTTATTATATTTTCCCTTGCTTTGGTGTAGGATCCTATTATATATTCTATTAGTCTAAAACAATTAACCTTAGTCTGAAACAGTAATGAAATCAAAAAACCTGTTTTTCAGATTTTCCAGCATTTCTATTTTAGTTCATTTGGACCTGAACATTATCATTATTTCAGTAAGTTGTGGAGTCATTTATGTTATGCTGCAGCTGACCGTAAGTCCTGCTTTTTCCCAAAAAGAAGCACACATTCATTGCCAAGTTTTACCACACATTTTACCAAGTTTAGGGCTTCAAGAGTGCTTCTGCTAATGGGGCACAAATAGATTGTATATAGGCAGTGGACATCACCAACTGGTTTGTAGACTGATGTTCTGAAGCCTCTAGATGAGCATTTTGACTGTTTCTATCTTGGTTTTTTTTTTATCTCCTGTATAAAAATGTACTTCTATACAATGGATGAGCACAAGAGTTCGCCATCTTTTCAGGCCCAGTAGCTACTGCCATCGTTTATGTACAGACTATGAACCTAAAAAGAGTGCCTTCTAATGCTGTGTTTGGGTCGTGGGTGGCGCATCGGCTAGTCGTACATCTCTGGATTTTTGTAAATCGGATTGCGCCACAGCCACCGCAGCTGAGTTGAGCGGCCGTGTCGTTTTTTTAGAGGCATTTTAATAATATTCCAGCACAGGAGCTCAGACACATACAGATATACAGTTTGAAAACATCCGGTTTTGATTTCTTCTCCTCCTACATTAGTGCTTGTGTGGTGATACTGTCTGAGTGGCGACACCTATCCTTCAGAAGAATACCGCAGCACCTTCCTGCACTGTAACGGCAGGTGTAAATACGGGTTTCTGTTAAAATCACTTGCAGTGGTCAGCAAAGCGACAATTACAGCGGGTATACTGTGGCCTTAAGAGACTCATGAGCATTTCTGAATTCATTCAGCTTTGCTTTGTGAAATGTTAAACAATCTTGGTTCATTAAGAACTTTGTCATGGCAAATGAAACAGTGTAACAACTTTGATCTCTGTTCATTCAGAAAGCCTTTGCGTGTCGGGCAGGGGTAGTCCAAGTCCAGTTAAAATACAGTGTTGTATTTATTTTCAGATCCTGGGCTATGCAGATCATGTGTTTACTGGACTCTTCACCATCGAGATCATTCTTAAGGTAGTATTTAATGTTTGTGATGCACACTAAAGCATTCATTCACTGTTCATTCAGTTTCTTTTTTTTTTCTTTGCTAAAATTAACATTTGGCTGTCAAATAATATTTAATCATTACAAGCTGGTTGATGTGCTTACCAAAAATTATTTACTGGATTTAGATGTATAGATAGGCAAACTGTAGATGTGGTAATATAGTGTTGTTTCTGGTAAGCTAGCATTAAACCCTTCTAAAATATTGCTGCTCATGGTAAAAGGTAATAATCAGAACTTTGACCCCTGCAGATGACAGCCTATGGCGCCTTCCTCCACAAAGGTTCTTTCTGTAGAAACTATTTTAACATCCTGGACTTGGTGGTGGTCAGCGTGTCCCTCATCTCCTCTGGAATACAGTGAGTACAGTACGATGTTTTATGGTGCATGTGTTATACCTGATCCAGTCACGTTGTAAGCTTTTGTTCACCGATATTACTAACATTTTCCAAATATCATTAAACACGCATTTGTGTTATTGTCTCGTATATAATCACACAAATTGTGACTACTGCGTGAGACACAAATCAAGTGCCTAAGTCGGGAAAAAAAACAACGTTTTTATTAGCAAATTGCTCCGTGCTTTACACTTCTCTGTCTTCTCATAACAAGTTCACACTTCATTACTCCTAATCCGCTGTCTCTTTGTGATGTTTATTAAAATGTTCTCTTCTTCTTGCAGCAAATAACTCATTGAAATGCTGTGATGTTTAATATTCTATACTGCACTTTCTGTCTCTGATGCTTAATAGACTAGACTTCTCGACGTAAGTCCATATTAGTCCGTGTTATAACCCCTTTAACAGACCGTCACCTGAACCGTGTAAAGCTGTCACTTTTTTGATTTGATATTCCTATAGTCTTGGAGAGTTTAGTCGAAGACTCACCCAAAGCAAGAACAAATAAAACCAAATCTGTCACTGAGTGGTTTTGTCGAGTAGGATAACACTGAACTTGTAACGAATGAACACATGCGGTTCTTTTTGAGCCAGATCCACTGCAGAATGCATCTTTTGCAAGCAGCAACATAATTGGTTTCTACCCAGAAAAAGTGTTACATTGAGTAAATTATCCTGGGTCTTCCAATACTCTCGCCGCATTTCATATCCAATTGATGTTAATGAGTTTGTTCTTCTTTTTTTCACTTTTTGTCATGGATTTTGGGGGCAGGTCAAATTCAGTTCTCATATTTCTAGATAAATGCAACTCTCCTGGGTTATAGAAATGACGCCCTAATGCTAGAATCTAGTGGTTTTTGCCTGTTAAAGGTAGCGAGTGAGTGGGATTTTTCTTTATTTATCACAGTTAAAAGAACTGCAATGATGTTATGATCAACTAAACCACTTCTGTGATGTAGTTTTTTTATTTTTACTCCTACAAAATAAGAACCCATTTTAAGTATAAATTGTAGAGAAGCTGTGAAAAAAACGCTCATAAAAAAGCATGTAAAAAATCTCCTACTGTACATATGACAGATTGCTTGTTTGTGTTGTCACCCCGAGTAAGCCTCATAATGTGACAGCATGAAATATGGCTTACATCAGCTAAGAAGACAGAACTATAGCAAAACAATACCTGATGACCTCATCTATTTTTGCTCTCTTATCGCTAGTCAGAGTCCTTTTCATCAGGTGGATGGCGTGCTTCATCCCTGTCATCAGACTCCGACAGTTAAAATATCGCCTTTTAACATAATTTGACGTTTCCACGAATAACCTAGCAGTTGGTTTGACTGTGATATGCGATTGATAACATCCTACTCCACACGAGCTACCTTTAAGTGCCTTTAACTTCCACATTTCTCTGTAAAAAGTTGCACAGCGGGTAATTTTTTTCTTTTGTTTCTCACTCTTTGTTTCAAAGTTAGCACAGAGTATTGTTTCCCTCCAAATCACAACTTTACCCATCAAGAAAGTCACTCCTTGAAATATATTTATGTTGACATTTTGAAAACACCTTCTTTTCCTTGTACTTGTGTCACACAGTGGAAAGCGTTTTTGTATTTTTCCTTCATTTATCTGAAAAACTGGCTTTTTAAATAAAGGGAAGCGACTTTGACCAACTCAGCTCAAGTATAAATAATCACGCTGAGAGAGGCCCGGTTCAGATCAGAGAAGGACTAATGCTAAAGCTCTTTCCAGACAGTTACTGTACAACTCAAAATGTCATGGTATTAATTTTATTCTTTTTTTTCCTTTGTATGTAAATCACTTTCTTTTAAAGCTCTACCTGAAAAAGGTCACACCATTTGACCTTTGGCTTGTAGTGACACTCTTTTACAGCACAGTAGTTTGCTTGTAAATGTCTGCCTGTGTCTTTATGTTGGCCCATCCGTGTTGTTTCATTATGTGTGTTTGTCCATATATTATATGTGTTTCATGTGCATTACTATGTAACGGATACACTGTTACTAATATCTGTTTTTGAGGAGCTACAGTTAGGTCCATAATTTTTCAGACAGTGACGTAATTTTGGCACTTTTGCCTCTGTGAACCATTACAATGCATTTTAAATCAAACAATCAAGATGCAATTAAAGTGCAGACTTTCAGCTTTAATTTAAGGGTTTTTACAAAAATTTTGCATGAACGGTTCAGGAATTACAACAATTTTCATATACGCTCTCCTATTTTCAGATGCTCAAAAGCAATTGGACAATTGGTGGACTAACATTGATGGCCTGTTCCTTTCTTATTTCATGATACACCCAAACATAATATCTGAAGTGCAAAAAATGTTGCATTTTTAAATATGAGGCTCAAAGAGATGTCAGTGCAATTGAAGGAGGCCCTCATTAAAAACAAAATAAACTAAGGTAATAAACTTTTTCAAAAATCAGAGAGATAGGAGAAACACTGCGAAGGGCTGAAATACCACAAAAAAACAACTAATGAACATGATGTATGATGATATTTCTTTAAGATTGATCTTTAAAAATATATTTAAAAATGTGCTTTGTCATTTAATTGTCCAATTACTTTTGATTCTCTGAAAATGGTATCAAATAATGGCTTTAATTACTGAAATGTTATTGCAAACTTTTGTAAAATCACCTTGAATTAAAGCTGAAAGGGGGAAATTTATTCACATCTTAATAGCTTGATTTAAATCCACTATGGTAGTTTAGAAAAAGT
>NW_005187453.1:355700-402847 GCF_000239375.1 Pundamilia nyererei
GTAACATTAACAAAGTCTATTAAATTTGCTTTAAACTGTCTAAAAAGTAAGTATGCTAAATAGTTTCTGTTTATAAAATAAATAACATTAACAACATTACAGCAACTAGCTAGGCATAAAGATTTATTTATTTAGTAACATAATACACGTTGGTCTTCTTGGGAAGAATGCTTTCACAGCTATGGGACGTTAGTTAAAATAATAATAACAGTAGTTTGGTGTAGATGATGAAATGCATGATGTTGAGTTCTGGGTTCTTGGGTTTTTGTTCCTGTTTTTCATGCTCACAGTACCCCCATTGTTTCTTTGAGTTCCTTTTTCGTGTCTGTGTTGGTGTCTTTGTTTTGTGTTCCCACTGTTTCTGTCACCTTGTTTAGTGTTTGTCTTCATATCTCGGCGTTTTTTTCGTTTTACTCTTCTACTTGGAAGGTTAGTCTTCTGTATCCAGTTTTACTTTCTATTTTTTTCCCCTCATTGTTTTTACCTGTTGCTGACTGGTGCACCTCTCCCCTCTTCCTAGCTGTGTGCCATCATGTAATCAGTTCCCAGTGTATGTATACTCCGACCTTTCTGTTTGTCATGGCATCTGTTTTCTTACCTTCTTGTGTTCCCATGGTGTTACATGTTTTTTCATCCTCCTTGTGTTCCTGTTTGGTCTTTTTTGTATTTTGTACAATTTTTCAGCAGCCAAATAAACTGCTCACTTTCAGTTACTTCTCCTGCCTTCGACTTCTGCCTCTCGGTGCTCTCCACTCCAAGCCGTGACAAAATTTCAGTTTTACATTTTATGTTTCCCTAAAAACAAATCAAGGCTGTGTTAAATTCCTTTTTGTATCTGTTTTTTGTCATCTTTCTTAATTTCTTGTGAACTTTTATTTCAGTTGTCCATTGTATTTTGTCCATTTTTTGTCATTTCATTAGCTTTTCGTTGCATCAGCCTCCACAGTTTGTGTTTAAAAGTAAAGACTCTACTGAAAGCAGTTTATGGTGTGTGTTGTTCCAACATTACAAATATATTTTTTTAAGATGGTAAGATGTGGTCAATCAAATTGGCAGGTCAGTAGTTTAATCAAATGTGTGTCTACAGGTCCAGCGCAATTAATGTTGTAAAAATCCTGAGAGTTCTGCGCGTGCTTAGACCACTGAGGGCCATCAACAGAGCCAAAGGACTAAAGGTTGACATAGTCACGCATAAAAAATACACACAATGAACACTTATCTGTCCTCTAAAAAAAGGCATAGACTTATCACTCACTCCTATATTTGGTGGGTTTTTTGCAGCATGTAGTGCAGTGCGTGTTTGTGGCCATCAGGACTATTGGCAACATCGTCATCGTCACCACGTTACTCCAGTTCATGTTCGCCTGTATTGGAGTGCAACTCTTTAAGGTAAAAAAAAAAAAGGGAATATGATCAGTTAGTTAATGTACTTTTTGAACCCTTTTTTAAAATTCTGACTAAGAAATTGTCTCGTGTTTCAATCAGGGCAAGTTCTTCTACTGTACCGACAACTCTAAGCAGACTCAGGCAGAGTGCAGGTAAGAGATCCCCCCTGCAGACGGCATCTTAATCTTTTTTCTTACAGTCTAACGACATTATGTGTGTGTATGTCTGTTTGCGTCCACAGAGGTTCTTTCATCACATATAAAGACGGGGATGTGGGAAAGCCTGACAAAGCCCCAAGAGTGTGGGAGAACAGTGACTTTAACTTTGATGATGTTCTACAAGGCATGATGGCACTGTTTGCCGTGTCTACCTTCGAGGGATGGCCAGGGTGTGTGTCTATATAACAACACAGTGCAGATGTTTTTTTATGTATATATATTACGATCCCTTTTTTTATGACCTCTGCCAATTTTGTGGTTTAAGTGAGTGTGTGCATGCCATTGTGTCTGAATTCAGATAAAACTTTGTAAGAGTGTAGAGTGGGGTCATTCTTACAATCCACATCCAAGGTCAACTCAGTAATTTATTGGTCCAAAATTGACAATAAGCCTTATAGCTGTGGTAAGTGTGGTTTCTATTGTCAACATAGAGATAGTACCGTATAAAGATTTAAAATATTATGTCACATTTGACCCCTGACCTCTTTTTCAAAATTCTGATTGATCTGAAGGTCAAAGTGATAATAATGACATGTAGAGGGTTTTCAGACTGACTAAACTGACTGTTTAAATACATAACAATTTGAATACATGCACAGTGTTCAAATATAATAGTTTTCTTTTGAACTTTGTGAAACTTCTTACTAAACAATGGAATAAATGCAATTTGTTTTTTAAATTCCAGATTTCATTTTCCGTCTCTTTGTCAGGTTACTGTACCGAGCCATTGACTCTCATGCTGAGGATGTGGGGCCCATTTACAACTACCGCGTGGTCATTTCCATCTTCTTTATCATCTACATCATCATCATTGCCTTCTTCATGATGAACATTTTCGTCGGTTTCGTCATCGTCACATTCCAGGAACAAGGGGAGCAAGAATATAAGAACTGCGAGCTGGACAAAAACCAGGTAGTGTTCGTGTATATTTTGTGTAAAGTTACTACTCGATAAAATTATTAGTACTTTTGGAGCTTTTTTTTTTGTTTGTATAGTGATAACTTTCTGACTTTAAATCTCGTAGTACAGCAGAGAGATTTTTTTAAAGGTACAGAGGAGTGATTCTACTGTTCTGACAGGAGCGGGAAAGTCATTGTGTCATTTAGGAGCCACAAGGGAGAAGGAATAAGAGCCAGGCAATGGGGGTTTGACACGGATGAATCTGAAGAGGCTGAACATGAGTTTTAGGGGCAGAACCACTTCAGGAGCCCAGCCAGGAGGAGCTGCAGCAGTTCAAAAAAGATGAGACTAAACCTTACAAAAGGAACGAGGCCAAGGGCCTGCGGCTGTGTTCTCTGACATGATCCATGTTTCAGAAAAAGCATGTAAATGCAGACAGAGGATAGAAGAGTAGTCTAGCTTTTTTTAGCGTGCCAAAAGACTTTTCTACAGCTTTTCCTCCATGACTGTCTGGGAACAGGGCGACACACAGCTGAATACATCAGCAGACACATGTAAATGGCAAATGCTCACCTTTGTGTTTGTGTGTGTATGCCACAGCGTCAGTGCGTGGAGTACGCTCTAAAGGCTCGTCCGCTGCGTCGCTACATCCCCAAGAACCCTTACCAGTACAAGGTGTGGTATGTGGTCAACTCCACCTACTTTGAGTATTTGATGTTCACACTCATCCTTCTCAACACCATCTGTCTGGCCATGCAGGTGAGTAATGTGTGTGTACATTTAGAAAAAAAACTCCCATAGAGCTAACATTGCGTAATGAGTTTGTGTTTTTTTTCCCTGCAGCATCATGGACAGACCAAAAATTTCAATGATGCCATGAACATCCTCAACATGCTCTTCACGGGACTTTTCACTGTTGAGATGATCCTTAAACTGATCGCCTTCAAACCCAGGGTATGTTCACTACTCAAACAGCAGGCTAGAATAACAGTGATACCTGTGTAAGACTACAGACTAGAGAAATGTGAAAAAGCACAGACAAAGAGACATTTTATAATGTAATGTTAGATGAAATTAGATAAACTCACAGCTCTATCTATCAGTGCTCATTGCAGCCCGGAAGAAAAAGAGTTTAATAGTTTTTTTTTAAAGGCTTTTGAGTCACAGCGTTGCAGAAGACGGATTGTTGTGCTCTAAATTCATAATTCTTTTTCATTTCCTTCCTTACGATACGATGGATTTAAACCTTGATTAGAGGAAAGCGTTTATGTGCTTAATCCCATTGTTCCCTTGTTATCCTGCTGTTGTTGCCGTGCCCAATCTAAGAACTTCCTGGTGCTTCAGCTATTTAAACAGTAACAGATGGGCATGCTCCCTCTTATTACCGCAGGGTTAGTGGAGAATCTTGAACGCAATCAACAGCAATAACATAGTTTCATATTATACTTTACTCCTTTGACTACTGTTGCATTGTACTAATCAAAAGAACAAAGGTTTTCCAGTTATTACAAAAGTTAATTGAGCTCATTAATGAAGACCATCTACTATTTTGCACACAATGTTTTCCAACCACTAATTAAATTACAAGTCTTCTGTTGTTTTGTTTTGTTGTTTCTTCCAATAATCCTCTGCAAAGTTTGTGCTTTTTATTTAAATAGTTGCAAGATGGTTATCTTGTAATGACTTTTGAAATGCTACGGTTAGAACATTTTGTCTGAGTAACATAATGCATGCTCTGCAGTATTTTAGCCAACAGTGGATTTTGGAACAATGAATTTTAGGACTTGGGAATTTACATCGTGCTGTGCTGTGTTGTGTATGTGAGGAAGATGAACTGCCAGATCATGAAGGCAGTGTTTCTCTTTGTAAAAAACATCAAAGTATCACCAGTTAAGTTGTGACTCTTTACGTATAAAATACTGACGAACTGATACTTGTTTTGCATCTTTCTTTCTTGTGTTTATTGTGGTGCAGCATGACAGCAGATTCCCAAGCCACAATGAACAGTGCTTAGGACATATGGTGTTGTGTATGCTTTTCCTTGCCTTGATAAACTTTTGCCTTAAACAGCCATCGCACAGGACGGAGGAGCTCACTAATGCTTTTGCTTCTCAGGTCTCACAGACGCAAGGAATTCGCTCCAGTAATGTTTGCCTCATTCTATTTAACCTCAATACTTTTTGATAGGTTGATCAATGGATGGGCAACAGTAACACTAACAAAGACTTTTACATGTTTTTACAGTTTTTCCCACTCTTTATATATTTTTGAGTCTTTAATGAATCACATAATCGAATTATTTATTTAGACAATGCTTATTTTGTCTAATCTCTCTATTTAATCAATTCATAAATGAGTATTTGGGAACTAATGCCAAACCCCCGTTTGACTAATATTTAACTCTCAGTTCTCATTATTATTCCTAAAACTGAAAGCAACTTCATTAAAACCACTGTTGCCAAGGATACCTTCTAATATCTGCACTGTGCAGACGAATTATGGCAGGAGGAGTTTTTCCCCCCCTTTTTTTCACGTTATCTCAGCTGCTGATGACAGATGAAGAAGCTTAAAATAGATCAGCAAGATTGATCTCCATTCCCCGTCAGTGTGTGTAGCCACCAATTTAGCAATTGGTGCAAACAGTTGCGTGATATTTGTCATGCATACCTTACGACTTAATGTTTTTGTTGAAAATATTGTAGCTAGTCGCTAGTTCCATTCCTGTAAAATATGCAAAACTATGACCAAGAACGATAAAAGTCAAAGTGGTCCAGATGTGTTTAAAAAAAAAGAATAATCACAGTGACGTATTAGACGACAGTGTATGCAGACGAAACTCCAAGGTTCATTAATGTTCAAAGACGCAGCTCTTTGTAATTACACTATAAAAATAAATGTGAATAATACCATTCTGGCCTGAAGATATATAGATGTATTTTTGCATAAATACTGCCTTTGTACCAATGCTGATAAAGAATTGCCCACAATAAGTTAAGTAAACAAAGTCGGCTTTCAGTGTAATCACTGCCACAGCTTTGCTGAATAGCCCCGAGATGCACGTGGAAGATGTAAATAACCATTTAACCCACCATCCTTCGCAGAGCAGGAAATTCAGCTGCACTCGATGAACAGATAGCTCAGTGGAAACTTCTTATCCTTTCATGTGTTGGTTCATCAAGTGTAGCTGATTTTCTTTCTGTTTCCTCAATGTACTGTACAACCTCATACCACCTTGATAGGGGCTGCGAAGTGGCAGCAGATGTTGTTTTCCTTCTAACCTACCTTTCTTACCCTCCTCCTCCTCTTGCTCACCTCATCCTGTGTAGGGGTACTTTAGTGATCCCTGGAATGTGTTTGATTTCCTCATCGTAATTGGCAGCATAATAGACGTCATTCTCAGTGAAATCAACGTAAGTACGACGTCCCCCCCCTTCCCACTTCACTCTCCTTGTCTCTCCCTCTCTGTCTCATGTCCTCTCACTCTGTCTTACCTTCTTCTGCTCTCCTTTCCTTTGTGGTTACTCTCTGTCATGCTGTCATTTCTCTTCATCTATCTTCTTTGTCAGCCTCCTCCTTCTCTTCTTCCTCCTCCTTCTCTTCCTTTCATTCTTAAAACCAAGATGGCCGCTGCCACGCACGGGACCCCCACTCCCCCCACCCACAGCCACAGAGGTTCCTGAGCGAGAACAAGCTTCTTCCTGGGTTTCACAAAAAGTCGAGGAAACAGAGGCAGGGTTTAGCTTTGAGCACAAAGGTTTCTGTCTTGCGTCCTCTTTCCTAACTCTTCACAGTATCTAAAATGTTGTTGGGTTTTTTTGGTTTCTTTTCTTTTGTTTTTTTGGCCACACTGTGACACTCAGGTTTGATCCCCCTGACTAACTGAACTAACTCACTGACCAATCACAAACAGCCTTACGCAGCTTTTTTTTCATTTTTTTTAGTTGTGATTTTGTTGCATATTGTTCCTTACTGTTCCTGTTCCTGTTGACATTTCCTCTCATAGACAAGCATGACCGATCGCTGCTGCTCTACCTGTGCTGTCTATCTTCTTCAGACTGCCCCCTCTTTTCTTTTTTAGCCTTTTTTAAATTTTGTTGTTTCTTTCCCTTTCTACTCCTACTAAAAACTCCAGTGCTCATGTATGTAATGGTTTTTATCTTATTTTTTCTCCTCTCTCCTTTAATTTCCGTTCTTTCCATTTTTTTAAATGTCTTATGTTTTGTCCTTTTCTTCTGTTGTTTTCCTTTTCTGTCCATCCCTACACAGCATTATTTTGTTGATGCATGGAACACATTTGATGCCTTGATAGTTGTGGGTAGCATTGTTGACATAGCGATCACTGAGGTTAACGTAAGTAGTCCAAACTCCCTCCCTCCCTTCCTGCCTGCCTGCTCTGCCATTCCCACACACACAAACAGACCGAGCGCTGATACCCATCTCGCATGCTTTCAAATGATTAGGAAA
The DNA here is from genome assembly GCF_000239375.1 of Pundamilia nyererei. NCBI lineage: Eukaryota > Metazoa > Chordata > Actinopteri > Cichliformes > Cichlidae > Pundamilia > Pundamilia nyererei. The sequence continues at coordinate 362,669 of NW_005187453.1, forward strand.
ACTGCAGCTGCACAATATTTTAACCTAAGAGATGGCTGAGTAAGTCTGGCAGATAAAACAGCCATATGGGGCCCAATCAAACTGGAAACTACTGGCTTCTGAAGGGTTTTTGTAGTTTTTGAGCTTTGTTTTGTTCCCATATCTGATTATCTTTGGACGTGGTAAGGTATCGCGTCCTTTAATTTTGTTTTGGTTTTTTTTCTTTTTGTGTAAGAAAATGCCTCCTTCCCAAGCAATCCTAATCACTTTTTTACTATTAGAAGCAGTGTGAAAATGCCAAATTTTCAGTGCGGCTTTTAACATTTGAAGCTGCTTGAGATATGTTTTCACGCCTCGGTCTGCTTAGTATCAGTAGCATCAGAGACTATTGCATTTGTCAATAGAACCGATTGCATTTCCTCAGCACTTGGTTTGATTACACATTGGTTTTATTTGGTCTTTCATCACTGCCTTAGGGGATACATTCCCCTGGCATGATGGACACTGTATAGCATGACAGATACAACAGTGGTATATCCAGGCCTGTTACTGTATCCAATTTATCTTATACAGAAATTATATTCTGAATGAAGGAACGAATGCAGATTCTCATATTATAACAACAGTGTTTTGAGGGTATGAAGAAAAGCGCTCTGAGTTTATATATAGCGAGAAACATACACGAGTTGCATTTTCCTTTGTCCAACAGTAGCAATGTGGAGACACGGGGAACAATTTGATCCATAAATGGATTTACTCGGGACCCATGAAATTTATGTAAATGTATGTATGAATTCATTTATCATCGACGTGGAGGCCCTATGGTCAGTGGTGGGGCTGAATAAGAATGAATATCCCAAACACAAGTCAAATGTTGAGTGTCTATTGTATTTACACTTCAGGGACAGTTAGTGTTTAATTCATGTGGTACTGAAAGTGTTCTTTGGCAGGAGTAGAGTTTAAGAACTGCACAATCCTTTTCATTTATCCTTGGAGGAAAGTGCATTTGTACTAATGATCGGCCTCACCGAAGACCTTAATGTTACTTCGACATTTCTTCTACCTGCCCATCATTAAAGTTGCTTTGATGGTTTCCCTTCGATCTGAAAAGCTTTGCATCTTTTGTAAAACAAAAAACAAAACAGGAGAACAAGTGTAATTCTCTATACACTTATGGTTAAAAAAAAAAAAGTTCACCCTCTGTCAATTCTAAAATACATCAAGACATTTTTTTTTTAAATTATCTAGTCCTTAACAATTCTTAAAATTAGGTCTTACTTATTTAACAAAAATTGAGCCAAAATCCAGAAGCAGTGTGCCAAACATTGAGGACTTTAACTGGGCCATTGCAACACCTGGATTCTTTTCTTTTTTTTAGCCTTTATGTTGTAGATTTGCTGCTGTGCCTCGGATCATTAACCTGTTACATGACCCAATTCAGCCAAACCTTAGCTGTCAGACCGATCGCCTCACGTTTGACCCTTGTATGCTTTGGTATACAAAGGAGTTGATGGTCTATCAAAACAAGCTCAAATCACTGTTGGAGTGGTTGGTATGAGGTGTTTGTGCTGTGATTGGTTTTCTCCAAATGTTGTGCTGTGCATTATGGCCAAACATCTCCACTTTGATTTCCACTCTTGGTCCAAAGGACATTATTCCAGAAGTCTTGTGGTTTGTTCAGATGCAATTTTGCAAACCTAAGCTGTAGTGGCATAGTTACACATTCTTTTTCTACTTGTACTGTCATGAACTTTATCACTTAATAACTAACTGAGGCCTGTAGAGCATGAGATGTAGCTTTTTCCAGGATTTTTTTTGCAGTGTCCCTTAGCATTGTATGGTTTGACTTAGAGATAAATTTCCTGCACATGGCTTCTGGATTTTGACTTATTTTTTCTTAAATTAATAACACAGTATAATATGTTTAGTTTTGTTGTTTATCTGAGGCTGTATTGAGAGCATTTTAAGACCTCCGAAGGACTAGATCAAGGACATAGCACCTTCAAGAATCAGTACTTTTACCCTAACTTAGAGAAGTAAGTGTTTAATATTAGTATAATGTTGATGGAGTTCTGACTACATGTTTGAGTCAAAGTTGAGGGTTAGCATAACTTGAAAAGGAAAATAAAGACACCAGGAGAGAAGAGCTGGCCCAGTTGTGGTGAAGGGTTAAAAAGAAAGTAGCCACCCATCTCTTTTGTTGATTTCAGTCACAAAACATAGTGGTGCTGGTGTTCTCTACAGTGATCTTGGAAAGAGCTAGGTGTAGCCAGTCTTTTTGGTAAACATAGCTTGGCTGTCCCTCAGCTAGAAAGAACAAGGTCCTTCAAAGTCAGTCATTAGTCTTCTAATCTAACATAATAAAGAGCACTAAAAGACTTTTATTTAGGAGGTCACAATAAATACAGCCTTTTTCTGTTTAAGATTGGGGATCCACATATTACCAGCTTAAAAATTCCAACTGGTTTGAAAACATGAAGCAGGAAGAGAGCATGCATAGATGTAGATCAGTACTTTATTTCATATGCAGCTTTTCCTCCTCAGATAGCACCGGTGAGGCATACAAATACAGTACAGTTACTGTATTCCAGGCATGTATGAGCTAAGCGCTTGTATTCATGCCATGAGGAAGGCATTTGTCCCCATGAGAGGCTGACAAAGCTGCTTATCGTTGCTTGGGTATGCTTAGATATGTTCTTTATTTCGTTTTTCTATTTAGTTATTAGAACAATTTGCTGTCAAGGGACTCAATAAAGGATCATAAAGTATCTTCAATAATGTATCTGATCTTGAAGCTCCTGTTTAGAAAGGCACAAATGTCAATTTAAATAAACAGGTTGAATAACCACCTTAAGACTGAGGTGTGTTGGGCCAGAGATATCCACTTTTGTCATCTATACAAGCCGCTGATGTTGCACTTAGCACTTTGGTTTGGAGATTGCCTTTGATTTGAGTGAGTTGGTTAATTGAGAGATTGATTGATTTGGTTAATTGGTTTGCAGTTCCTTCTGAATGATTCATCATATTGTTTTCTAACCTCTAACCTAAAGGCATGCCCCAAGTTTGTTTGTTTTTTTCCTCCTCTTCATTTCCTCCTCTGGTAGTTTTTAATAATTTGGGCGATGCGCTGCCCAAGCTACCTTTTCTGTCTTTATCTCCTGTAGTTTTTTTCTTTTCCGGTGTCTTTTTTTTAAGAAACCCTCCGCACTCTGAGAACTCTTGACCGTTTTTGAACTGGGGCCCTGTCACATAGACATTTAAAATCTTAGCCTGCGACTGCATCAGCCACGAAAGCACAAGTGAATGTATTTAACAGCCGCCATCTCCTTAGTCGCATCTCTCAAATGTACACGAGTGTACAGTGGAGTGCAGTAACAGGCTGGCGTTTAAAACCTTATCACTTTGCCTGTAGTAAATATTTAAAACATCCAATCTAAATGCACCCACTTCGCCGCTCCTTTGGGTGCCTGGTTGACTTAGATTAGCCACATATCTTCCGGTCATTAAAACCGAATATCCCCTTAATCCTGGATCTCTAATTCTCCCCAGAAACCTGCGGGTGCTTCTTAAACCTTGTATGGTTTCTTTTACGTTTTGGTTTTGGTTTGAGTAGCAGTAGTTTGAACAGATCAGTAGTGGTTTGCTCTGAGCGGTGTCTTGCGGACAATGCCAGTATGGACTGCATCTCTTTCTCTATCTTCGGAATGCCTCTTCTTCTCCTCTCCATCCTCCTCCTCCTTCTCTTTTTCTGAGCCTTTTCAATGCACTGAACTCTTCTTTTATGGATGTTTATCTCTCTCTTTTTCTCTGTCTTTTCTTTGACGTTTGATTGCGGTGCAGCTTGCTCACATAAAATGAAAGCTGGGTAACATGGGTCTCTCGTGTGTTTCATATGCCCTACGAGGTCCACAATTATCCGCTCTATATGTAAACATGTGTTTTAAAATATACATAAATATGACAAATGAAACAAAAATATGTTCGAGCTTCTGTAACGCAAATTAACGGGTAAGAATAATCCCATGATACACATGTTACCCATTAAACTGACTGAACTGATGAAATTTTTTGCTTGAAAAAATTGCCGTGCAATGTGAGTGAACAACTCGGATCCATTTTAAATGTGCTCACATCTGCACTGTAGTTCAGCCTATATATTGTGTATATATTATAATTTGACTGTTTGATTATTTTTTTTAGGACTAAATTTGTGTTTTGCTAAAAGTATATTTTATTTGAGGATCTTCCAGGGCCAAAAATTCAGTGTAGTATCAATATTTTACTTTTGATCTGTTTTAAAAGAAGATAAATGAAGATGGATTCTGTGTCAAAGCTTTGATTTCAATTTGAAATGAAAGCACATTGCAAACAATGGCCCTTAATCATAATCCTCAGAAAAACACTCAAACATGCCTTTAGTTTGTTACTTAGTCCACACTTAATATAAATCAGGTTATCTTCCTCCCCTATACCCTTCCGTCCTTCCTTCCTGCAGATCCTTCCTTTATCCCTCCCTCCTTCCTACAGTTGCCCTTTCTTCCAACCTTCCCTTCCCTCATCGCCCCCCCCGATTGCACCTCAGTTTTCTCATACGCTCACACAAACGCACATATAGTCATATTCTCTCTTCAGGCTTGCTATGCCTGATCTCCTTTTTTATGTGAAGAGATTATTACTTTTGTTTTTCTATTATTTACGTTTTCTATTTAGAGAAGTGGTGCATCGTAAAGACTTTTTACTCTGTGTACATCGTTAGTATGTGTGTGTGTTATCATAAAGGCGTGTAGATGGCCCTGTTGAAATCCCATAAAATCCCTCATTCCTTCCTTCCTTGTTTTCTTCCTCTTTTAATTTGTTTTCCAACTCTCTAAAATAATTTCCCTGCATGTCTTCCGTCCCTTCTTCTACTCTTCCTTTTCTTTCCCAATTTTCACCTTAATTTCCTTCCTATTGTGTCTCTTAAACACCCTCTTTCTCTCTTCCTTTAAACTCACTCGCTCAGACCTTTTTGATTTTGAAAACAAGGACAGGAAGTAATGATGCGTTTATTTTGTGAGGGGTATTTCAACACGGCCATTTCTAACGCAGAGTGACGCGCTTCCGAGTCATAGATTGAACTGTTAGTTAATCTATCACTCCCAGCAGTCTGAAATGTTGCAGTGCCGGGGAAAACCAGTGGGTGGCTCCCTACAGCACAAGGTTTGTGTGCTCGTTAGTACATGCAGACACACACAAGCTCTAATTTCCACAGTCTAGCATCGTCTTTGCAGTTAGTGGAACTTACAGAGTTTTATATGTTATCTTACCAGCATCTTAACTGTGGATGCTTCCTTCAAAGTAAAACTTCCAAAAAAAGCTTAATTTCACATGAATTGTGACTATTCTCTGGTGAAAGATGCACCTGATTAATGTAGGTAAATTTGGTTAAATGTAGATTCACTTAAATTATCCCCGATCATATACACATATAAGCTTTCGCACATAGACACACACTCTACGACAACTCTCACCCCCTGTGTTGCAGCTCCTGAGCGTTATTCATTTTTTTTGTCCCTCAAGGACAGAAATTTCCCACCATCTCTCATCACTACATGTTTCAGTCTTCTAGTATCTCTGATAAGAAGTGATTCAGCCTGATCTGGCCCTCGCAGAGGATAGGTCACTCTCTAGATGCAGTAATATCACACAAATATCTCCCTCTAATATCTGACTCTGATGAGATTATATTTATTCACCACCATATGAGTCTCGATCAGAGATTGAACTCTGTCGGTTTGTGATTTTTTTTTTTCGTTTTCAAAAAAACAAACAAACAAAACACACAGACACACACATAAACACACTTGCACCGTGACACAAACACACACACCAAGGCGCTACTCTGGTGCTGATGTTTGTTGCCTTTCCTTAAAGCCGGCTGACTCCTCCTCGTCCTCGTCCTCGTCCTCTTCGTCCTCCTCTTCCTCCTCTTCCTCCTCTCACCCCCCTGTGGTAAGGCCAATGGTACGCTCCGACGGTAACCTCGCCCGCCGCCCTACCTCCTCCACCATCCCTTCATCCCTCCATCATTCCATCCCTCCCTCTGCTATGCCATCCACGGTATGATCTTCTCGTCCACCCTGTCATCTCCCCCTCTGTTGCTCATGCTGTTAACTTCTGCAGCATGCCGAGATATATATCGCTGTTGTTTGTGCTTTTTTAAATGTTTATATATGTGTAGTCCTATATGGTGAAGGACACTGTACGTTATGCAGGCCTAGTATCAATGGAGTCTTGTGACTTTCCTTGGTGGCTGTCATTCTTGCCATGGCGCAAGCTGCCCCCACTTCCTCCCCATGGCTTGCAAGTTGCCCTCCGTATGGAAGTGGTATCTTTCGCGCTTCGTCATCAGTACGAGCCATCATGGTCACGCTGTCTCTCTTTTTCTCACTCTTCTCCACTGATCTATCTGTCTGTATCTGTCTCTTTGTCTGTATCTGTCTGTCTGTTTACGAATCAGTCTTGTGATTTGTCTCTGAATATTTCCAACAATTCCTTATCTTTAGTGTCTGTCTTTGGCTCTCTTTCTCTCTCTGTTACACTTACTGTCACTGTACTTCTTCTGCTCACTCCCCACCCCCACCCCCACTCTTTCAATGGTGCAATGGTGCCCACTGTGGTCCAATTGTGGTATTTACATGCAGTACAGAATTGTGATTTTCCACTCCTCAGAAGGATGTGCCACTTTTAGCATATCTGGCAGTGGAGTTTGGGATAATGCATGTTATCGGTTACTTGTCAACAAGCTTTTATCCCAGAATTACATAAAAATAGAAGTGACTAGTCATTTTTCCAAACTTTGATTTATTTGCAACACAAAGCAAGTGACTAGTGCAAATAATGAATGCAAATCAGATCAGTAATATGTTGAAAAGTAACGCACCGTGCAACATCTGTTATCCCAAACTGCAGCAGGATGTGTGGAGAATGGCAAGTTCTTTGTGGGAGCACACTGTGTGTTCTTTGTGGGATTAACATAAAGAATTAATGGCTTCTTGGAAAAATACAAGTGGCAAAGCAGATTCAGAGGTCAGAGAGGCTGATGCCGTGTTTCTTTGGGTCACATTTTATTGTTACAGTGACGAAAGATGTAGCACAGCTCTCCTCTGGTTACACGTTGCGTGTAGTCAGGTTTGTTTTGTGCATACTGGCCAGTCAGATAAGGGTGAACTGGAGATTTTCTCCTTAATTTTGCATAACTAGTTTTGTCATTAGGATTGCTAATGAGCCGATATCCTTGCTTTCACCCGATTCAGCTGTCATTTGTGGTGTAAATTGTGGATATTTATTCCTTAGCTTGGCCGTTAGCTGCTGTGTTGTGTGCATCGTGCTGTACAAAAACTCTGATGTTGCCTTTGTTTTTCTGCCTTTTTGTCCTGGAGAACGAGCAGGAACAGCATAAATAAATAAATCTGTATTAGAATAGCACTCTGCTAGATGGCTGAATATTTTATCGGGGACTTATTTCCTGTGGATGACAGAAACCTTAGCTAACCTTACCTAATAAAGCAGCAAAAATTCAAATAATTGAATGCGTAAATGTCTGGAGATGCAAAATACTAGAGGCTCTGTAAATAAAAAGAGACCTAGAAGATCACAGTACACAGATGGTGTAGATATGGAGATTTACCACACAGGTAAATAGTGTTTCTACATGGCTGTCACTGCACTGGGCAGTAATAACTTTATCCTCTGGAATATCATCCTTGGATTTTCTTTCTCCAGGTGGCCAGTTTATCTGTGACAAACAATTAGCCTGTCTGCATGATTTATTGAAACAGGAATCAGCCCACAGGCTCGGATTTTTGTATTGTATCTACTGTGAGTTGTTAACAGTGATTTATGAGAGTGCTTACCTCCATCGATGGAAGACTCTCCGTCCCAGTCTCAGATATTAGATTTTTAGTCTATAGCAGTGCAGAATAAATGCAGAAGATTTACTTCAGAGGTCCCAAAAGTGTTTAAAAGCCTGTTTGTCAAATGTCAGCGCATGGCTAGATTTACCTGTAATTGGACGCTTTCTTTGTTGTGATTATGGTGGCGGTGCGGTGAGGTCAAAGAAACAGCGTTAAGGTGTATCAGATGCTTGTAAACATGAATGAAGCGGATTCAATCAGAAATGTCAAGGGATTTTTCCATGAAGTCATACACGTAAGCATGACTGCCCGATTCTCTCCCAGATCTCTTGTGTCAGTTGATTTTGATGGGATTTTGTAGGACGCAAGTTTCCATTTATTAACTCTGTATGTGTGTGTGTGTGTGTGTGTGTGTGTGTGTGCGTATGTGTGTGCCTTTTATTCATATTAACACCCATATGTGTGGGTGGAAATATGGATACAAATGTTACTTGTATGTCTGTGTGCATATGCATGTTTTCATGATCATTTATGCGCGTGCGTGTGTATATGTGTGTGTGCGTGTGCGTTTGCTTCATTTCCCTATCTATCTGCATGTGTTCCCATGCGTCCTGTGTTTTTTTTTCTAACAAAAAAAAAACACCAAACCCCACCAAAAGGGACTGCAGAACTCTGAAGAGAACGCCAGGATCTCCATCACCTTCTTCCGGCTGTTCCGCGTGATGAGGCTGGTGAAGCTGCTGTCTCGCGGGGAAGGGATTCGGACCCTGCTGTGGACCTTCATCAAATCCTTCCAAGTGAGGGGAGAACCGGACACAACATGCTAGAATAGGGGGGTTGGGTTTACACAGGGAGAAGTGGCTCTCTTTGTCCTTCCTTTCAGAGCTCTATTTGCTTTCACTTAAGTTCTGTTTTTTAAGAGATTTTACAAGACATTTTAATTTTAACCACACATTTAAAGTCTGTAAATTAAATTTAAAAATTATTTTCAGTTCTGAGATGCATGCAGCTATAAATGCCCTTGTTCTTGTGTAAATCCAGCCTGGTAGAGTCTCACAAGCTACCTTTCCTTGCCTCGCCTTGTCCCTCCTCATCCCCACCTCTTACTTGCGTAGAAGGTCAGGTAGATGCTATTTTAAAAAAAAAAAAAAAGAGGGATGGTGTGAGGTAATGGAGAGGATGTTTGGGAGTCTAACTACAGAAGCAGATTATGAAGTTTGAAAACAGGAAAAAAAATCCATACCTTAACGAGAAATCTTTTCTTCGTCTTTCCACTTCTCCTCTTTTCTTTCTTCTTCTTCTTCTTCTTCTTCTTCTTCTTCTTCTTCTATTTATTACCGTCAAACACCCTGCGCCCTACTACTAACCCCTGAGAGCTCACCATTCCCCGTAGGCGAGTTAAGCCGTAGACAAGTTTTGTTTAACGAAGCACTCCACCAAAAAAGTGAAATCATTTGATAGAGAATTGTGGGGACATTAAAATCATCTGTTCTCTCTCTTGCGTTAGCTGAGACGGGCCACTTCATGTTGTACTACTGCTACTGCTGCCTGTTTGAACCACAGGCTTAAAAATCAGCAGTGGTTGTGAATATCATTTTGAGCTATGCATTAATATTTTGTGCGCTTATAGAATTTATTTAATTTATGAGCAGGCTTTAACTTTTTCATTTATTCATCATGACTTGGCCCTGCCCTTCTATGCACAGGAGTAATATTAGCCAGGAGCACAGTCCTGCACTTTTGCTAATGCGTCTTAATATAGAAAAACAATGTTCTGCCCTTGTTTGGTGCATGTGCTGTATGTTGGGACTGATCTCCTGGCTAAGTCCAGAGAACAGATTGTATTTTGCTGAGGTTTTTCACTCTGAAGTCAGATGATTTGTCCTGGATTGTTTTTGGTGTTGTGCCACACAAGACTGCAGATCCATTCACTTTCACAAGTTTGAAAAAAAGAAAAAAGAAAAAGAAAAGAAAAAAATAGATTGTGACTTTGAAGATTAATTGGACGAGTGAGATTTGAATGAAAATGAATGGACTCCAGCTCTGGTGTAGGATAAGCCTGCAGAAAACTTGCCACTGATGCATCTCTCCTCTCTTCAGGCTCTGCCCTACGTAGCTCTGCTTATAGTGATGCTGTTCTTCATATACGCCGTCATTGGCATGCAGGTAAGCTGTCAGGTTGTTATCCCCTTGTTTCCCTCCCACTGTTATCTTCTCTCACCTTCTCTCCTTTAGCAAGCCTCCGTCCTGTGTCTGTCCCCCTGGAGTCTTGTCACTCAGAGTTCCTGTTTGGTCAAGTTGTTATTTTGCTCTCCCATTATCTTCCTCTCTCTGTTGCTCTTCAGTTACTGTTTGTCTTTGTCTCTCTGATTCCTCTTTGTTTCACCTGGAAGCTGTTGTATTGTTTGTTTCACTGACGATGAGTAGGAGACACTTTGGTTTGATTTGCTGGGGGATGTCTGGCCACTAAATGTGACCGACTTTCACTTGTCAATGCTGACATCATATGCTGTGTGCTGTGACTACACCCTCCCCTCCTATACAGATGTTTGGTAAGATAGCTCTGCGGGACCACATGCAAATCAACAGGAACAACAATTTCCAGACATTCCCTCAGGCGGTGCTGCTGCTCTTCAGGTAAGGGTGATTAATTTGGGCATTTGCTCTTTTTTACTCCATCATCGTCTTTGTTAGTCCACTTTTCTCCTAATCTGTATACTTTGTTTGTGTAACTGCTCTGGCATTAAAAACTGCCAAATCAAACATGCTAGTCTATATGGGAGCAGCCAAAAACAGCTTGATGTTGATTTACAACAAACGCCCTGAAGGTTTTCTTCCTCTTTTCGGCTTGGTTGTGATGATGGTAAGATTCCATGAAGGGGGACAAAAACCACAGAACCTGAAAGGATGGAATCACACATAATTTACTAGCATTACACCAAGTTTATTCTCCTCAAGTTCAAAAAATGTCTATCCTTTCTTATTCTGGATACACCCCTACATGGAATATATAATAGCACTGAGTCTCCATTAAGAATGACAGTATACTTGGACACTTGATAAGCAGAGGAACTCAAAACTGAATGGATAAAAATCATATATACATATATATATATAAGTGCTTATACATAGTCATATTTTATATGCTCAGATGTAATAAGAACAAAGTCTAACATCTGCGTCTCTCTCTTTTTGTCTTTGTAATAATGTGCATGTGTGTGCTTCACTCCATGCTTTTATGCGCGAATGCATACATGCGCACATGCATGCATTTCAATATGTGTGTATGTGTGCCTCTTTGTTTCTGTTGTGTGTCTTTCTCACAACCGCATGCACGCCGGCATTTGCGTCGGCGTCCATGCATATTTGGTTGGTTGTGTGCATGCGTCTGTCTATCAGATGTGCAACAGGTGAGGCGTGGCAGGAGATCATGCTGGCGTGTTCACCCAAACAGCCGTGTGAGAAAGGATCAACCAATGAAAGCAGCTCGTCCAACGAGGACTGTGGCAGCCAGTTTGCCATCATTTATTTTGTCAGCTTCTACATGCTCTGTGCCTTCCTGGTGAGTACAGGCACACATCTAATTTTAATTAGTAAAAGGAGAGTATTTCATGTGACTGTCATAACCACAAATAGCAAATTAACATATTTCAAAATGTGCCAGAAAGATGACTTTGAAATCGTGTGTTACATTTAATAGACTGTAGAGAAATGTAGTACATGTTGATTGAACTGGCAGGTCTATAATTGTTTAGAGTGGTACGATAGAAACTTATGGATTTCTGATTTTCCCCAGATCATCAACTTGTTTGTGGCCGTCATCATGGACAACTTTGACTACCTGACGCGTGACTGGTCAATCCTGGGGCCACATCATCTTGACGAGTTCAAGAGGATCTGGGCTGAATATGACCCCGAAGCTAAGTAAGTTTACAAAGCTATATTTGCCACTTTTCATCTGTTTCAAACATATATTCATGCATTTATTTTGGCTGTGTATTTTTACTGCTTATAGTTTAGTTGACAGGGAAGCTTTCTGCTCAAAACTGCTCAATTTATTTCTTTAATTAAATCCTAAGTTATGTTCAAGTAGTTGAAATAATCTGTCCGTGCATCCTGTTTCTACTGCAAAAACACTCCCTGGAGTACTCTCTATCCGTGGTTGAGAATCACTAGTGTAGAGCGTCTCTAAAATTCAACATCTATGCTGGTTTTTAGGGGGAGAATAAAACATCTTGATGTGGTGACTCTGCTCAGAAGAATCCAGCCTCCCCTCGGGTTTGGAAAGCTCTGTCCACACAGGGTGGCTTGCAAGGTAAACACACTTGCATGGCCACACAAATTCCTAAACAAGGCTGCAGAGTTATCAAAAATATATATAACAGCTCAAGTACCATCACTGCATGAGTTAAAAAAAAATCCTCATGTTGTGTTGTATTAGAGTGGTGACATATGCACAGCTAATAACGCCTTGCACAATGACTCAAAACACATACTGACAACAAATCGTACCTGGGAAAATATCTCAAAAAAATCTCTCTAACGAAAGATTAGCGTCCTTAGAGTTGAACTGCTGTCTGTGTATTTTTAACAAACTCTCAGCTGCCAGTATCTGTTGGCAGCTGTTAGGGCAATTCACTGTGTTAAAAAGGTGCCTGTGTTTTTCATCTCACGTAGCGTCTGGTGTCGATGAACATGCCTCTGAACAGCGACGGAACAGTGATGTTCAACGCCACACTGTTTGCCCTGGTCAGAACCGCACTCAGGATAAAGACAGAAGGTAAAAGACACGTATGGGGGCAATCACTAGCACACAACTGTAAAGGTCACACATGTACGCACCAGTGGGCACATCATCATACTTGATAGCACAATGTGAAATTGCGTGTTTTCTTATTTTGCCCCACTTTTTTTTAAACCTATTTTATAGAGGGGTTGTAATGTAATTTCCAACTATGGAAATTCTAGTTTGAATCTACAATGTGTACTTCATACTGTGCTTTGTGTGTGCAGGGAACTTGGAGCAGGCCAATGAGGAACTGAGGGCAATAGTGAAGAAGATATGGAAGAGAACCAGTATGAAGCTCTTGGATCAAGTAGTGCCCCCTGCTGGTGGTATGTACACCCTGCAGCACAGTTTCTTATGCACAAATATTTAAGAAGTGAATGTTTCCAATAGACCTTACTGTTACCTTACTGTGGTCAAAACCTTGGTTGCATCACTTGCAGTGGAGTTTCTGAAAAATCTTGCAGCATGTTAATTTTAAGCATTAATCTTTTTTAATAATGATGGTTTTTTTTGTTTCTGCAGATGACGAGGTAACAGTCGGGAAATTCTACGCCACCTTCCTCATCCAGGAATATTTCCGCAAGTTTAAGAAAAGGAAAGAACAAGGGCTGGTGGCCAAGGTGCCCCCCAAAACCGCACTCTCTCTGCAGGTATGCAGACAAGTTTTGTTCACAGTAGAGCTAAACATTACAGAGGTAGATTTCTGACATTCGAAATTTGCTCCTGGGTTACAACATGATATGTAAGCAACACTGCTGTGTCTGTGTGTAGGCGGGCCTGCGGACATTGCACGACATCGGTCCGGAGATTAGGAGAGCCATCTCCGGAGACCTAAATGTGGAGGAGGAGCTGGATAAAGGTGTAAAGGAGCCTGTGTCAGCGGCGTCAGAGGACGATATCTTCAGGGTAAAGGTTGGATACACACACCTTCACTCACTCTCCAGAGAGAGAGAAAAAGAAAGAGAGAGAGAGATGATCAACGCCAGCTTGAAGCCGTATTGCATCATGCACATAAACATGCATTCTTGCATGTGCTTAGTCAAGAAGACATAATAAAAAAAGCCTCATGTTCCACCACATAGCTTGGCTACAAAATGCTACACTCACTGAACTATATTTATGGATTTTGGGGGGATGTGTGGGGTCCAATGAAAATAAGTTTTTAATAAACACAGCAGTATTTTACACACTATAATCACTAAACAAATATTCAGCGCTGCAACTGTAAGGATTACACACTTACACATACACACAGCTCCTTCTACAGTAAGAGGGTGAGTTATGCTATCGACCTTTCATTTTCGCCACCATTATAACATTCATATGCTGTTTTGTTTAGTTTTTTTTGCTGCGGTATTTGCATTGTGTACCAAAAATAGACAGCCAAATGTCTGTGCCTAGCTAAAATGAAGGTTAATAGAAAATAAAACTCCAGTGTCCAGTTTATTTAATTTTATCAGTCTGCTTTCATTTACTAAAAATGTTCTGAAGTTTTTTGCCTTTTGATAAAAGCTTTTTGCTTTGCATTCCCATCATTGCTGCAAGCAGTGTTTTGAATTATGGATGTTGGTGTGTGTTGCTGTACATTATTAAGATATTCTTTAACTTAACCTTTCCATTTCTCTTCTCAACTTTTTGTGTTCCTCCATCTCAACCGTCTCCGCCCACACCACAGCGCACAGGAGGGTTGTTTGGCAACCATGTCAACTACTACAACCAGAGCGATGGCCGTGGGTCCTTCCCGCAGTCTTTCACTACCCAGCGTCCCTTGCACATCAGCCAAAAAGGGTCACCTTGTGAAGGCGAGAGCCCGTCTCATGAGAAGCTCATGGATTCAACTACTTTCACCCCTTCCTCTTACTCCTCATCAGACTCAAACGCCAACATCAACAATGCCAACAACACTGGCATGGCCGGGGTGGCAACCCAGGGCATCAGTCGATTCCCGAGCCCATCTATAAGCACTGTGGATGGGCACACGGGGCAGCCACTCACCCCCATTCTGCTGCCAAGATCTGCGTGGTGCTTTCCTCCAAAGAGGTGAGTGCAGGCTCAACAGCAGCTTCCATTTACACCTTGTTTTGAACTTTTCTGCTTCTTTCCTACTTTATGTGCTCCTTGATTGTGTTGTGAATAATTTGCTTTCCTCTTCCATAGCCCAGGCATTAGTACAAATATTTAACTGCCTTTTTTTAACATAATTAACAAAAAAGATGTCCATATAGACATAAATAATTCAGCTGTTTATTTCTTTTTACTACCTGCTTTCTTTCCCTGTCTTTTGTTTCTGGTGGCGAGCAGGACGTGTTTTTATGACAGCCTCATGCGGTATGTTGCCAGGGGACAGAGAGAGAGAGAAAGAGAGAGAGAGTGTGTGTGTGTCTGTAATCTCATAATGGCATATAAAATAACATAGCTGTCAGGGTGCTATAGTAACACTTGTTGCTATGCACACAGTGCTTTATTTTGCAATAGCAAAACGCAGGCTACATGCTGTTACTATAAAAATCAGCTACCAAAGCTGTAGATAGACTGTTTGGTTCAATGGAGCCAAACGTTTCCTATCAAGGCTTCTCTGAATGCTGTTTTTTTTTTTTTTTTTGGGGGGGGGGGGGTAATATGACAGATCTGGGTTAGACACTGTATAGAAACATACAAACATCTGAAAGCTTATACTTATTTGCTAATTTTAATGCAAATGTGGAAATGTGTGATCTACGCTCACTGCCACTTTAATAGGTACACTTTGCTAGTACCAGGTTGGACCCAGTTTTGTTTTCAAACTGCCTTTTGACACGATGGCGTCACGCAGCTGTTGTAGATATCTTGGCTGCACATCCATGATGTGAATCTTGCCTTTCATCACATCCTAAAGGTGCTCTACTGGACTGAGACCCTTTCTTGGATGTCTGCTGCTGTGATGGTTGGACTGAGATCTGGTGGCTTCGGAGGCCATTTGTGTGCATAGAACTCACTGTCAAGAAATTAGTTTGGGATTATGATGGACTGATTCTTATATAGCTGTATTTGAGTACTCAGTGTTTCATGCAACATTCTTCATTTACCAGTTCAGGCTCATTCATTAAAGACTTTTTTCTACACCAAAGTGCTTTCTGTTTAAGATTTACAGACATTATTACTCCAATGGATGCATCAGGAGCACATTGGGGTTCATTATCTTGCCCTTAGAATACTTGTATGAGATCTAGACTAGAGCAGCCAGTGATCAAACAACCAAACCTTCCTATTAGTAGATGACCTGCTCAACTGAGGTACAGCCACCCCAAATAATGTGCAGCCATCAGAAGGTGGGCACACTGTGGACATAAAGGGATGGACATAGTTAGCAGCAATACTCAGGCTGGCCGTAGTGTTAAAACGATGATCAGTTGGTGCAAAGCATCACTATCCACCTGTACTATTGATGCAGGTTGAATCCATCCTGTCATTTTTTTTAGGACAAATTCCGAGTCCACTATCTGATTGTCACAGCAGTATTTTTCAAAGATCATTTTTCATCATGAGCTTGAGCTTGTATAAAATGTCGCCTTATTTTCCTGTTTTTAGCTAACAGGAATGGCACTTTCTTTAGTCTTTTGCTGCTGTAGCACAAGGTTCAGTGTTGTTGCATTTAGAGATGCTGTACTGCTGCCTTCCTATCAGCTCGAAGCAGTCTGGCAATAACACTCTGATAGATATCTGCATTAATGAGCTCATAAACAGGTTTACCTGTCAAAGTGGCCGGTGACTGTATATTCATGAAATTTGGTTTATATGTTTTGAAAGTTGTGCTTTAATTGCTCCATGTCAAGTTAAAATATATTACCAAACTTTGCATTTATATTGATTTTAGTGGCTTAATTACTTTCGACTAGCATCCCTCTCTGAACGACTTCACATATTAAGTCACTGTATTTGTATGGCTTTAAAAACAGCAGTCAGTTAATATGTATATCATTGCCTTGATTTATTTTGCCCACTTGTTGGGATGTTGAGCCAGCTTTACACTTTAGTTACGATAACTGATTGTGTGTGCTGGCATGTATGTATGCAGTTTTTCCCATTCATTAGGCCTACTTGGACAGTAATGAATCTAAAATAATACACTTGAGTACAAGCAAAGCAAAGTATAAGCTTTCTGATGGACTGGATTTAATCAGTTCAGTAACAGGTTAAGATCCACCAAGGCTTAGCCAAAATCATCAAGTTAGGTCGTTGTTCTAACCCAGAGTTTGCCGTGGAACCGTTAGCTGATTAAAGGGACATCTGGCATTTTTAGTTTTTTTTGTTTGATTGTTTTTTTCCCACATGATTTGTTTTTCTTCACCACGCTGTTGTTTGGGGAGGTTTATGTGCTGCTTAACAAAAATTAAATTAAAAATTCTGGGACTTGAAACTGAAACTTGGCATCATATTACGCCTCTTAATTCGAAACTCCGGGAAACTGAAGTGCTGTTGCTTGGAAGTAAAAACACATCTGGTGAAGAAGAAGAGAATAAAAATTAAATGCCAGAATGTCTCCTTAAAGCTTGAGTATTGGGTATGAAATACAGTTGTGGTTAAAAGTTTACATACACTCATTGTAGGCATGAATGTTGTGGTCATTTGGAGCATTTAGTGATTAGTTTGAACTGTGTTTTTTTCCCCATGAGGAATAGTTTTACTGCATACATTTTTAATAATTTAAAAAAACTGAATTGCATGCACAAGTTTAAATTTATTTTGAATTGTCTCTAATCCACACAGGGTCAAAACTACACATACATGCTCAAGCATATAGATGCACCCCCTCTAATATTTGGTTAAATATCCTGTGGAAAGTTCCACCTGAACTAGATGATTTGGTAGCCCTCAACAAGCTTCCGGGATCATTCTGGCTGGATATTTGACTACTCTTAGCAGAACTGACAGAGTTCGTTTAAATTGGTTGGTTGAAGTTGAGTCTTTGGGAAGGCAGAAGCTTAATGGCAGCCTGCTTTATCCATTCTAAAACCTGCTGTCATCTGTTTTTGGGGTAATTTTTTGGATCATAGCTTCATCTTTACTTCACTTCACTGATGTCAAATGTCTCAGTCTTTGTTCCGTCTGAACATAAAACATTTCTCCAGAAGTCATTTGGCTTGTCCATGTGGGACTCAATATATACATGCGTTAACTTAAATATTTTAATAGGTGGTTCTGAAGGTTCTACGATCTCTTTTAACTTTGATGTTTCACTACTTTGCCAAAGAAACTACTGGAAGACGAGTGTTAGTATCCACAATGAAGCATTTTAAATCCCAGTGGGCTGAGAAAATGCCAACCAAGAAATGAGCCTCTGCTCCAGAACCGACACCTTTAAGCTCGACTGATATTTGCAGCTGCCCACATGGGTGAGCCAAATGGCTGGTCTAGGTGGAACTTGCCAAGGGAATTTTAATGGAAAATTGGTGGGGTGTATCTATATATTTGAGCCCATGGGTATACTTTTGAACCTGTGTGGATTAGAAAAAATCCAGAATAAATATAGATCTTGTTTTTAAACTTATTAAAGATGTATGCTGTACAATTATTCCACCCTGGAAAAAGAACATCCCCAAATTACCATGGCATTCATGCCCATGATGAATGTAAATAAACTTCTCACCGCAACTGTGGATGTGACTGGGAAGAAGACATCTTTGAGACGCAAAGAGAATTATAACCTCCTCGCACCAGACAAGCACAAGTATATTATAAATTGGATTTGAATCTTAGTCTCCTGAGGGAAAGTCTCGTACCTAACCCATCGTACCACAGATTCTGACTCGCTACATGGTCTTGCTAGCTCTTTACGCTACTTTTACAATTCACTCGGTCTGGTCTGAACATATTTGTGATTAGCCTGTCAGAGCCCAGAGAAGGTGCATGAGTCTAGTTTCCTATCAGACAACTGTATGAAAGGTTGCTGTGGAAATTTCCTTCTGTCCAGTGACGCCAAAAACGCCAGCTCCAGCTTTTTTCTCTGATAAGCAGTGATTCGCAGAAAGCAATAGCCTCAGATTCTGGGACTTTACTGACCTTCAAATGATGATAGCAGCATTAAAAAGTACTGTATTAAAATAGAGCTCCCTGAGAGCAACATTCCTTCAGAATATAGTCTCTTCTGTGTTTTTTAAAGATGTCTGAACTTCAGTCTTACTATCAATTGCTATAATCCAGGTGTTGCCTTTTATTGCTATTCACCATTTTGCTTCAAGAAAATAGCTGCAATATCCACCCGCTTCTTTTCAGACTCTCCTCCTCCTTTGCCTTCCTACATGCAGTAGCTAAGCATCCATGGGTTTCTCCTTTCAGTTTTATTGCAAATAATTTTTAGTGTATTTACATGTACTTGTCTGTCTTCCTGTTTTTCCGTGTGTCGTGCGTCTTTATGTTCATTCTGTGTTTTTGTTTGTTCGGCCGTTTGCTTGTTTGTCTGTAGCTCAGACTCGTGTGACAGTCATCTGCCAATCATCCGAAGAGGGGAGGGGTCAACAGAGGAGACATACGACGAGAGCTATGTTGAAGACAGGGTGTACCATGAGGATGACCACTCGCTCTCGTCTGACATGTAGCGTTTAAACACATATGCACTCAAAAACAGCAACGAAAAAAAAGCACATTTATTCCCCAAGCCTTTAATATTTCACAACTTTTTTTCTTTATTTTATGCACTTGTGTGCTCTTGTTAGGCTGGTGTATCACGATGAGACTTGTAAGCAGTTGACTCCCATGGAGGAAGCGGAGGAAGTCGACGACAGAAGAGGAGGAGGAGGGTGGCAGTCTCCCAGGAGGGTCTTCCTCTGTCCCACTTCTCTGGGTGAGAAGACCCACTTTTTAAAAAAATCTTGCGTATAAATTGCGCCTGCTGTCATTTACGCATCTTTACGTGCTGTGTTTTTGCATATTTGTGGCATTGATGTCAGGGCGGAGATCGTCCTTCCATCTGGAGTGTCTCCGGAGACAGTCGAGGCCAGACGTCTCTCAGAAGACGGCTGTACCTTTACATCTTGTACATCATCAGGTAGCCTCAGGACGCCTACATAATAGAGGCAAACACACAGAGTTACAGATGCACATAAAAAGATGTGCAAAGCAAACATAATCCTCCCGGCAGCTCCTCTCTAACTCTCTCCCTCTCCTCCTCCAGGCTCTGGCTGTAGCAGGGTTGAGTCCTCTGTTAAGACGGAGCCACTCACCGACCCTCTTCAGTCGGCTGTGCTCCACACCTCCAGCAAGTCCCACAGGTTAACCAAGAATTTCGAAGCACTTTCTGTCCTTGTCATATTAAATCAGTGAGAGAGTTCTAACTAATGTTTATACTTTCCTTAGCTCAATGCAGTGATGCCTCCTACCAGCGAGTTCCCTCTCTGAGGCTAGAGGGCTCCAACTCCCATGAAAAGCTCAATACCAGCTTGCCCTCTGTCAACTGTGGCCCATGGTAAGAAAATAAAGCTGCTCCAAAAACAGTTTAAGCACAAGTGACGTTTTTTAGGTTTAAAACAAATCACTTCCCCTCCTAGGTACAATGACAGTAATGGGAATAGCCCGGTGCCCAGTCCTAGTCCCACCCCTAGCATGCCAGCGTCCAGTCAAAGGGCACCGAGGCCGGTGTCGCTCACTGTACCGTCGCTGTTGGGGAAAGACTCCAGCTCGCTGTGTCACGGCAGCGCAGGCAGTCTAGTGGAGGCAGTGAGTATGAGTTATATGTAGCTGTATCTGTGTATAGGATCATGAAGGATATTCTCTACCTGTTATTTAGCATATATTCAACACCACACTGTAACACGTGACACATTAAACCTTTCTCCTCTCTGTCCATCCCTCTTTTAATCTTTTCCCTGTCAAGGTCCTAATATCAGAGGGCTTGGGTCATTTTGCTCAGGACCCCTCGTTCATTGAGGCGACCAAAGCGGAGCTGGCTGATGCCTGCGACATGACCATCGAGGAGATGGAGCACGCCGCCAACAACATTCTCAACGGCACCTCGCCCACAAACGCCACATCCAGCACCTCCTCCACCTCTCAGCACAGCCCTAACGGCAACGTCCTCCCCTTCCACACAACAGCAGCAGCAGCATCAACGCACAGGGACCGAGCGGTCGGCTTGAGTCCTAGTGAAGGTGGGGGAGAAGCTACAGGAAGCAGAGGCTCCATACACGGTCCCTCCTCTATAGAGGAGCGGCAGGAGCTGCTAGCCAGAGAGAGAGAACCAGAAGAAGAGGAGGAAGAAGAGGAGGCAGGAGGGAGGGAAGAGGGGCACTACAGAGGCTCGCTTGTGATCGGAGGAGCACGACAGAGGAACAGCGGGCTGTTGGAGGACGAGGATATGGAGTGTGTGACAAGCTTATAGGAGTCAAGTTAATGGGTTCGATCGACGAACTGGCCCCTCTGACATCATCAGAGACTGATGCTTGTCAGGTGCTGCTTACAGCACCGCGGCTGGCTCTGTCTGTCCCCACCCTTCACATACACACACACACATACAAACACACTCTGTCGCTCTGGAGAGTGGCGGCCAGTGATGCAACCTTAAACACTTGGTTATGACTCTGTTAGTCTATGAGTTAGTATATGGATGGATGTTTGCTGTAAAAGCGATATACTCTACGAGCGTGTGCTTACGCACGTTTGTCAGTGTGATCTAGGATTTTTTTTCTATCTGTGCGCGCATGTGCGTGTGTTCTCCACACGTGTCTGAGTGTGTCTCTAAAGTGCCTCACAGTTTTATCATGTCCTCAGAGTGTTAAGCGCAGAAAAGTAGACACAAGCAAAAAAGAAAAAGAAAAGAGACAAAGGGAAGTATGACTGAATGAAGGTAGACAAGAAACAACACAGCCAGGAAGTCCTTCCTATGGTTCTCCTGCAGATAACATAGTGTGTTTAATGTTTTCATTTCCTACGCCTACTTTGTGTTGTTGTTGTTGTTTGTCTGGCCGCCATGACACCAGGTAGGGGACAGCAGACCAGCTTTTGAAAGGGGTCAGTTTGGATTACAGTCTGACCACACCCACTTGAGGTCAAAGGTCAACTCCTCCTCTTTGGTTCACTGATGATGAAGCGCTGTATTGAGTAAAACAGGGATGAAAAAAAGCCCTGTTTGAAATCTCATTTCTCCTCCTCTTCCAAAGCTAAGGAACCATGGAGCACAGCCCTGCCAGCCTGGAGGTGGGATTGAGGTGACACACCACCTCCAGCCAATGGGGGGGAAGGATTTGAGGGATGGTCCAACAGCCCCAATAAGGCTGCAATAGGGATGGGGGGCCCAGGCAGAGGAAGACACTCTCTGGCCAACAGGAAACTAGCCAGCTCTTTTTATTTTTATTCCACCGCTGGTCAGGAAAACTCCAGCGAGAGACAAACTTGAATCGTCTGTCAACGTGATCTGGCTCCGCCTCCTCCACCGGGTTTCCTCGTTTGGCCACACCCACTCGCTGCCCCGAACAGGAGCACTGGGTGGCTAAGCAGAGACAGCGAGCCCCCCCTTTCTGCCTCATACCTCGCCGTTCCTCACTCCTTCCTCCCTCCTCTTTGGTTACTTCACCATCCCTCTCCCTCCATCGCTGAGTCTTTTTGCTTTGTCAGCCCTCGGGGAGGCGTGCGTTTGTCGAACGGGGCAACAAAGATGGCGGGGTGCGCGGGAGAACGGGAGTGAGCGATTGAAATGAAAAACAGACTCTGACGTCAATCAAAGACACTTCCTTCTCCAGGACCCTCCTCTTCCTCTCAGCGTGGAATCCTACTGGATTTGCTGCCACACACGATTTCTACAGACCACGCCCACTATGTATTTAACAGTTCAATATTGTGCAAAACTGGCTAGCCATGACTATTTTTGTTTTATATTCATGATGTTATTGGTTTAATTTATCCTTGATTTGTTTGCACAATCGGGGTGCTGGTCTTATAAATGTATTTTTGCTCGGTTTATTTTAGGAGAATTTTAAGAGGTTTTAAGTAACGAAGCAGGGCGTAGTGTTTGTGTGCGAGTGCATAACTATATTTGTGCGTGCGGATGTGTGTCTGCGTTTTAGTACAGGATGTATGAATGCGTGAGATAGAGTGTGTATCTTTAAAAAAAATTGGGGAGGGGGGGTCTTTCTCTCTATCAGTATGCACCTTTTACAGATTGTATCTATTTATTTATTTATTTTTTTCCCAGAAGAGAAAAAATGTGTGCGTGTGTGTGTGTGTGTGTGTGTTTGAGTGATTTACTTGTGTATTCTAAAAGCTGATTTTAAGCCTAGACAGTAAATTAAGGTAGCATTACAAGTATGGTCTTGTTTGTTTGTATGTACGTGAGGGTGTGTGTGGGTATGTGCGTGTATGTGTGATAATGGGCCTCTTTAACACAGGGTTACCATGGACAGGCATGCTTCCAAAGCTTTGTGATTTCATTAGCAAGATTTTTACTTTTTAGCCAAGCTGCAGACTCAGAAGCTGCTCTGTCTTCAACAACTAGTTTTTGCATAACTTTTCTTTATTTCCCCACTCAGAGGTACTTAACTGTAAGGTCTCCAGCAAGGTCAGAGTGAATTATAGATCTTTCAGGCATTGCAGTTTTTCCAGACGGTAAGAAGCCTTTTGGCAAGTTGCTGTTTTTCTTAATCATGGCGGTTGTTGCTCTGAATTTTAGAAGTCCCCTTATTCATAGCGGCACAGTGACAACTCGTAAAGGAACTCAGAGTGGGGGTGGTACCCCGCGTATCACACATTACACGACCATTTGAGTTTAAACTCCAAATTAACTTTTAGGGCTGGTGTACAGATGCTGCAAGACTTCTGAATCACACATCTTTATATGAGCACCGTATCATAAAATGTATTTTTTTATCAGGGATGGTTTCAGAGATAAAACCGACTTCCTGTTTGTGATATTTATGATTTACTGGTAAAGACAGTTTTGCTGAAAAAATTAGCATACAAGCAGGAAATTTTACTGATAATTATAAGACGATGATAATTGTTTGGTTAATGTGATAAATTATTAGATAGAAATCACAAAGCTTACATTTTGGATGGAAATTGTATCCTAAGCTACTTTTTTTCTTTATAAGTAGCCTGAAATTTTTTGATGGATCGTTCTCTTTTTTAACTCGATCCTTGGGTATAGTTTGAATACACTGAAAGTACGACCACTGCAAGGTATTTCATTCAAGCCTCAGCATTTTACACAGGGCACAGGTCTCACTTCGGTACTGTACCGTCTCCAAAAGCATTCCTGACATCAAAATCACCTCATTGGTACCAACTGCCACATGTATTATTATTATCATTATTATTATTTCTACAATTTAATAGTATTTAAAAGTGAAATCGATAAATATGCAGAACGTGTGCAGGTAAGAAATAAAAGGGGAACAGATTCATGAAATTCAGTCTTAAAAATTTCAGAATCAGAGAAACTTTATTAATCCAAGAGGGAAATTGAGTCCCAGAAGGACGAAGATGAAGCTTATTATCAGTTTTATTTTCCAAAAACTAAGCATCTTCCACCTACACTGTAAGACCCTTAAATACAGGTTGCCAATGGCCTAGCAGATGGATTCTCAAATAGGGAGAAATCTAATTGGTACACCAGGAGAATACCAAAAGTCACCAAACAGTGCATCTTTATGTTTTGGTTATGACATTAATGAGTCATTTTAAACCTAAATCACAAGTTTCTCTAGTTAATTCCAAGAAAAATTCGAATACACTGCAAAAGCCTTTGCCATTTCAAGTCATCAGCGATGTTGAACGACCACCTAGAGACACTCGTATGTCTTAACTTATGGCCATTCGTTTCTCTTTAATTTACCATTAAGGACTTACTGTCGAGCTCTAATTCCTTCATGTTAAGCAGAGCAGCTTTGTGGCAGGGAAGGGAGGTATGCATGGACACACTGCCATACACTGCGTCCTGTGCCAGTACCAGACTTCTGACATTATTATGCAAACTAAATGTGAATGTTGAGTATGTTCTAGTGGCAGTGATGATGTTGTTTTGTGGTTATGACACTGCAAACTCTGAAAAAGTCTGTTTTGTCAAAAGGAATTAACCCTCCTAACTTATGCCCCCCAAAAAATCATTTACCTTCATAAAAATACTGTCAACATTTCTTTGAAGTATTGTAAAAGCACCTCTTAAAAAATAATAATTTGCTGGCATAAGCTGACAGGACCGTTTGGTGGCTAGTTTTGCTATAAGCTGCAGATCTGGGTAAAGTCAAGAATGTTAATACCTGAAAAGTAGCACCAATCTTTGTTCAGTTCGTCAAGCTGAAGTTTAGTTAGCCCTGAGTTTAAAAGTCAATGGTTCTAGCTGTTTACTATGACTATGACTATTTTATCAGCTAGTATATCAACAGCCATGAATGTGGAAACCAGTAATGAGTGACAGTATTGGATAGGAACATTTCCACAAGATTGCATAACATATTATAAACAGTCCAGGACCATCTCCAGCTGATAAATAATGAATTAATGTACTTAGACTACATTCACTTTACTTTTGTGTTCCTTATAAATTTTAGCCTATAGATAAATACACAAAGCAACCCTGCAAATAAGAAGTACCACCCAGGCTTGGTGAGTGTGATTTCAGAATTAAGAGAGCTGTGGTGCCCCCGTGTGGAGTGGAGCAGCATTGCCATTTTTATGTCCCACATAGAATAGCACGAGACGTTGTGTTGCAGCATAACGGTATGAGTGGGTGTAATCCTGCAACCCACAAGATATGCAAAAACAATGCAATAACTATGACTTTATACAAGGATCCTGAAGTAAATATGTTTGTGAAAGTGAAGAAAAAAAACAACAACACAGTATCATGAAGCTGTATTATTTTCTGTTTGTTATGTTTTTAAGTCACCTTGGTGGTTTCCATGCCAGAAAACCTAACATACTTGAAATCCGGTACATTGCAGTGAGGTATAGTGCAGATTTATTTATTTTTAATTCTCGTCGCAGGGTGTAGGTCGAGCATGTTCTTTCTTGTTGTTGTTTTTTTTTTTGACGCAGTGACCTGAAGGTCAGTGTTTTCCTCGTGAATTAACAAGCAGTCAGTGGAGACGCAACAAAAGCGACTGACCATATTTCCCCAGGTTCCCACTTTCTGACTGTATTTTTTTTATGTTGCTTATTTCCCCTTTTTGTTTTTGTTTTTTTAAGAATTAAGCTTGTTGGGTGTAAACATTGCATGAGGTTCACGTGTTGACATTTGAGCGTTCCGGGTTTTGCAGTTGTTTTGTTTGATTCAGGTTAAATATGACTATTTAGTGTACACAAAATGATTAAAAGCAGTATTTCTTCTTCAGAACTGACTGGACAGCAGTTGAAGAGTCCACGGAAGGTGATTTTGCATATCTTGTGTCTAATGTGCTTTTAGTTTATTTTCCTGGTGCATAACCCTGAGGAGGACAGCGAGATGACATTTAAGAACAGATAAATGATAAAGTTTAATATTTTTTCTCTTGAATTCAGTAAATAAGTCTTTGTGTTGCCATATTACTTTTAAATTGATTACTGGGACAGACATTGATTTAAATCCAGGTTGAGGACAGATAGGCAGGAGTTACACAGCATATATTCAAATGTTTCTACTCTATAGGATGATATTCTAACATTTTTACTATTCAGTGCCAGTCACAAATAATTTACTAGGCTTTTATCATGCTGCAGGTCATATAAACACTCATCATTATGAGTAAAATTGCATTCTATATTGGTCAAATGTTTGTGTTTCAGCTCAAATGGAAAATAATCTTATACAAAACCTGCAAACAAATCTACTATAAAGACTGGTGTGTAGCTGTGCTGTAAACAGTCAGTGTGTAATATGATATTGGTACCAACCTGCAGTGAGGGCCCCTTTGAACAGAGCTGACTGATTATCAGGAAAAGCTCAGGTATAATCATTTGCTTTGATAGGGACCTAATATGCTTTTTCATATTTCTGTCAGCTATATACTGTTATGATATCCTCATATTTAAAGCTTCAAATAGCGTATGTACGAGTATTCCGTGTGAGCCAAAAGCTCAAACTTCTGACTGATCTAAATATTTTTTTTCAGATGTTGGCTCTACATAAATATACATATGCATAAATTATCCCAAAATGGTCATTTCGGGCACATATCTTTGACTATGAGCACAAAAGCTCTGCCCGCCTGTGCTTCGAACCTTAGAAATTTGCCTTAAAGGAAGTTGAAACATCTAAAGTTGCTTGTTTCAACTCATTTCACTTGTATTTATATAGTGCTTAATCACAGCAGCAGCCACATCAAAGAGTTGTATCTTCTAAAATGAAAGGTAAATGACCCCTGAGCAAGCACTTGGCGATAGTAGGAAGGAAAAACTCCCTTTTAACAGGAAGAAACCTCAGATAATAGATGAACAGAGAGGCTGCACTAAAGCGCAGTGTAAAGTAAATAAGATTATTTTAAAACGTAAATCATGCTAAACTACTCTGGTAACATCTGAGAATAAGAAAAACAATATTAAGCAAGCATAATGGATCCCCTTTAGTCACGGCTCATTTCAGTTTGTGGTAAACGTGCACCAAACGTGCATCTGTGAAGCTCTTATCATTTATTAGCCACATCTTCCACCTTGAATCCACTACGTGTGAGGGGGTCTTTTTGTATACTTGTGCTCTCTTTTCCCACATAGACAGATGACAGCGGGTTTAACAGGCTGATAAGCTGTAGCCGTCCTGGATCTCCACCTGCAGCCAGTTAAACTGTAAACAAAGCCCCTCTGCCACAAAAGGGTGCAGTTCAAATGGAAGTAATTTCCTCAAGTGAAAGCAGAGCTGGAGTGGGGAACGGCTTAGTCCCTGACAGATGGGTGACAATCTATTCAGCGGTCGACGACAATGGGAAGACGTGGGCGTTTGGCCTGAGAATGTTGAACGCAGAGATTATTTCATCATGTTTGGATTTCTGGAGGGTGATCTGACATGGTGGATTATACAATACATTTAAGTAATGTTTTATGTGCATAGGGATATAAAATATTGGTCCTATATAAATGATGATATCTTTTGTCTCACCACTAGCCAATGATTGTATATTTTTATATACCATATATAGCAAAATATTTATGAACATATGATATTTAATCGCCAGAATGTTAGATTAAGGAACAGGAAGGACACTTCTATGTAGGCTTGCTGACTAGAAGTCAGTATGAATTCCCACTTTAATGTATTTTTTAAGCAAAAGGAAGCAGCAGGAAATAAGGAAGCACCGAAGAAGAAAACTGAATGTTTAAGCTATGGACGTTTATGGATGTTTCATAGTAAATCGTGGGGCTTTTCAACTTATTGCCCACATTCTGAGCTGTTGAGGAAGATTCGGAAAGGTTGCTTCACAATCAGCTACACCACAGGAAAGCAATCCATCGCCCCTGCTTGTGACTCCAAAATTAAAAGGCTCAAGACCCCAACTTTAAGCAGCAGACAGATCCAAATCCTGACATGCTTTTGCTCGTGTTTGTTTTTGTGTTTTGGCCAGAGGTCTGAAACGTCCTACCAGCAACCTGTACGTGCAGGTCAGAGTCTGGTTATTACTCCTACTGTAGCACTGAGAGACGTGTCTCTCTTCAAGTAGTCCTACATCAGCAAAACATATACACACTGTACATTTTTAACAGACCTAACCAAAAATGGCACCTACCAAGGACTAGATATCTTTATGGGGGGGGGAGGGTTTGAGCCGTTTAAATCGTGTAGCCTCTTTTCTTTTTCTTCTTTTACTTCCAAAAAAAGATATTGGAGGACTTGATCTACATGTGTGTGTAGAGTCATTTATTCATCTGCGTTGTGTGCAGAGTAGGAAGTCAAGTATTTTTGCGCCTGATGAACTAATTCGATAAGATCTTTTGTCTGCATTTACAGTAAAAGCTCCAGACTCCAGTGCAGCAATTTGACTGTTTATTTCAAAGAAAGCAAAATGAATTCAGGTTGGTTTTGCCATATTTATTCACCAACAATGTTATCTGCTGGATTTAGCCTGGAAATGCAAACATGGTCACTGCTTCATAAAATCTTGACACTGGGAAGCCACAAAAGGATGACAAGACTGATTTTTATCGTTACGGAGAAAAGCTGCTGTACATTGAGAAATTTTTAATCTGTTCAGTATTTTAAAAAAATGAAAATAAACTAACAAAAAAATAGCATTTTACACACTTTTTAGAAGTATTAGAGTTGTGTGTTTATCCTTAACTTTGCCAGTTCGGAGAGTGTGAGGCTGGAGAGCAGAAGTCTTGTAATCTTTCCCCGTGTCGGTCACTCAGATCTCCTCACGTGGATCTACCATTGTTGCAGCAGATGCATATTATATTTTCTTGTAAATCAAAGCGTTTGTTGATCACTGTTTGATGCCGACAAAGATATTTTAAGATGACTATTTTGAATATAAATTGTATTTTATTTTCCAGGTACAATTAGAATAGCCAGCTGTCGTAGGAGTAGAATTAAAATCATCAAGAGAATCACCTCAGATGTTATTTTGACTTCGATGCTAATGAACGCTTTGGGAAAGAGGGCAGAAACGGAAAGCGGGAACATATTGTTACATGCAACTTTGTACTGCATGTCTTCTATTTTAGATATTAAATAATAGGAATATTATAGCTATATTATATGATATTAAATGACTGTTAGGGGCAGGTTGTTGCAGCTTGTGGGACGGATGAAAGAATCTGGTTTTATTTAAAGAAACATCCTTATCAAGTTTCAGGTGCCATGCTGTGAGTTTATTTATTTAAAAAAGAGAGAGAGAGAGAGACTGATTTTGTGTGAAGATTTACGTTCATCTGTTTGTTGCTCGTGCAAAGACGCAATCTTATGAAGAAACATCACAGGTCGGTAAGGAAATGCAGTGGGGCACAGGTGCATTTCATTCAGTCCTTGATGGACTAAATGCGATCAAGAACACGCAGCCTGTTTAAAACTACAAATTTGGGTTACATGACCATTACACGTATTTAATCTGTTGGGATCAATGAAATCAATACATCTTCAAAGTAGAAGTGATTGATTTAGCTTTAAATAAGTGATCACTGCTGAATTTCATAGCCAGCTCTTTGCATGTTAAGCAGCACTCGCACATAGCAGCACCCAAACAGCTGATTTTAATCATTTTTTCCCCTCATAGCACCACGTTAAGATGAAATTTTCTTGCCCAGTGGGTTTAGGAATAATGTATAGAATAGAATTCACTCATCGTATAGCGGCACCTACAACAGCACCTTTTATGTGAATATTTAGTATGACTGTTTTGTCAGGACCTCAAAGACCTTGTGTGTTATCCCGCATTCATTCCAAATCACAGAGAGCCCTGCCTGGCACTCAGTTTTGACACTAAGATTGAGTCTTTCCGTAGCAGCAAACGCGACTCTCTTTGGGATATTACTTCAGAGGTGTGGCAGCAGCTTTACAATGCAGACTTGACTGTCAGCGGTTCTGGTTTTGGAACAGCTTTCACCTCATTAGAACCACGAATGTCTCCGCCTGTATCTGCTTCTCCACTCTTCATTTTACAGACAAGAGCTACTTAACATTGCATCGCAGATGAGAATTATTTCTCCAATCACCCCGTGAATGTAGGATACAGTTATATGCTCTTACTCACACCTGAGGAGTCACTTTATATTTGTAGATTTTCCTTCTACGTAGCCATTATGGAAGAGAGATGTTCTGACCAGCACAGACATAAAAGGCCTCAGTTGAGTTAGAAACATAGAGGTTTTGTATCTGTTTGCGCGTGTGCAGATGCAGCTTTAAATAGATGAGTGGGCCCATTTGAGAGCATCACGAGTGTTTTCTTCCATTACTGATGATGCAGGAGCATCTCTTTAAGCAAAGAAGGCACTTCCCTGCTTTTGGCCAGCTTGATTTAGTGGCAAGAGAATCGCAGCTCTACGTACAGCACAGTCTTTATCTTCTTTCTGTTCCTCATTTATATATCAGGGCTATGCTGCTCTGTATGATCTTACGTGTACGTCACTACTCATGCAAAGTGTTAAAGGGCCATTAACAGGACTGAGCTGTTTTTCTTCTTCTTCTCTGTCAGAGAGACGTCTGTTGTCAATCCTTGAGTTTATTTTTTTGGAGAGAGGTGATCACACAAAGACCAATTCCTTGTAATATTAGTAGTGACGCTACTGTTAAATGTAGTATTTAATAACAGCACTATTTACGATCAGAAAAATGAACTAGAGTGTGTTATTGTGCTTGGTAGCTTTGGAGGCAGATGGCCATTTTTTTTCTTTTCTTTTCTTTTTTTTGTAACTGAATTCTTTAACGTAAGCCACTCCCCCTCGACTGTGCGAGGAATTTCATTTGTTCTGAGGTTGCTAAGTGACATGATCTCACGATTGACACAACCTTTTTATTTTTTCTCCCTCTCGTTCTGCTTTTTTTTCCGAAAGAGAGATCTTGATTTTTTTTTCTCCTTCATTTCATTTTAGATTTTAGAAAGGGAAAGAATACAAATGAAATAAATCAGAATATTAATTCAATCACTTTTTCTACTCCTATTTTCAATAAAAAGTGAAAGAAAAAAACCAAACAAAAAGTTGATTTGTAAATAAGTAATGTACAGTTTGTATCTGTAACTTGTCAGTCTGTCATTGGTGACAGAGTCTGTCTTGCTTATAACGCACGCTACAAGTAAATAAAAAAGGAAAAAGTATATTTAGACTGTATGGTCCCTTGAAAGCAAGTTTTAAATTAATATCTGATGTATATTCCTGTAACATTGCATTTTTATCTGAGGAATGATGTTATTAAAAAATTGCAAATAAATTGCATTTCCTACAGTGGTGTGTGTTTTTCACAGGTCTCTATCCTCACATGTTCCTCAATAGACTAACTCTGACATGACCTAAGTGCCGTGAATGCAATACGGTAAAACTATCAAAGGTCCTGAAAAGCTATTGTATGGACCAGCTATTTCACAAAGAACAAGAGGGTCTCATACAAAACAAAACACTACTGAGTTCCTTCTAAGAACTGTGTGGGCTTTTGCTCTCTAAACATGTCCAACTTTGGAAGAAAATGTGTTCACTCTAAGTTTCCAGATGCCTACATTTGTAAACGACTCTGTGGATCAGTCCTGGCTCCTTCCAAAGTTTGAATGCAGAAGGTGTCATTGAGGGAGAGGTGGTGTGCCTGATTTGCAGAAACTTTAAGATGAATGCTGGGAGGACATTTCCTGGCTTCTTCATTGTAACAAATAAATGTTAATCACTTCACCTGGCAGCAGCGAGGTGATCCCGCACAGTAAGACAATGCCAAAGAAACAACTGAAACTTGAAATGACACTCAGGCGCTAACGGATGTGTAGATTGCACCGGTTTTCTCTGATGTTTCGGGTTGTGTCCTACAGAGTTTTTGTTCCCCTGCTGAAAAAAAACACCTTCCACAAGTCAGAATTTAAAGTTGTTGAAACATTGTTCAAGTGAATACATCTAAATTTTGAGAAAACCCCCAAATTTTAAGATAATTACATTTTTGACAAGAATGCCAAAAAAAATTCAGTGGCACAAGAACATTCATAGGATTCAGCTCAAAGGGAAGGCTGCAGGTTTCTTAAACAGGGATGAAGTTAGAATAGTTTTACAGAGAGCTGAAAAGTGAAAGTGTTGCATATTTAACCAGCACTCCACCCAGAAAGCTTCATCATCAAATTTTCTACACTACAATGTGAGCGAGTGTAATGGTGTGTGAAACTAAAATGAAATTGACATCGCTGATGGTAAGTATATCCTCAAGTGCACTTTAATGCCTGCCGAATACACTGAAGAAAACAAAGCTTATACTTCCAACGATTGCATGGTTAATGCTTCCCACACTTATTTCTTCATACAGAAGGTAGTTCATTCTGGAATTCCAGTTTGAAATAAACTTGTTTGACTGACAATAAAATAAGAACTGCAAACTACATGTGGGGTTTATGAGTGGCAAGGTGTCTTTTCAGATTCCCCTGCTGCGAGAATTCTCTCTTGCAGTTTGGACACTTGAATGGTTTCACCCCATTGTGGCTGAGTGTGTGTCTCTTTAGGCAGTTTAACGTAAGGAAACGCTTGGGGCATTCAGAGCACAGGTATGGGCGCTCCCCTGTATGAGAGCGCATGTGGACATTTAGGTGACTTTTGCTGGAGAAACCCTTCCCGCACTGGACGCAGGTGTAGGGCGTCTCCCCCGTGTGAGACCGAGTGTGCAGCAGCAGCTCGCCCGAAGACAAGAAGGATTTCCCGCAAGTGGTGCAGAGGTAGTTTTTCTCCCCTCTGTGCATCTGCATGTGTCTCGTGATGCCAGCTTTGCTGAACCATTTCCCGCAGATGTTGCACAAGTTGGTGGGACCGTTGTGCAGGCGTTCATGCTGCTTGAGTGAATACCTGCACAGGAATCCCTTGTTGCACTGGTTACAGATGAATATTCGTCCTCTCTTATGAAGCCTCTGGTGCTGATAAAAGCCTGATGGGCTGGTGAATCCTTTCTCGCACTGGCTGCAGCGGTAGGGGAAGCTGTGGAGCTTCATGTGAGCCTTCAATTGATTTGGATGTTCAAAGAACTTTTCACACATCGGACATTTGGTTTCTTTCTCTGTGAAGTTTTTGTTCACAGGTCGCGTGCTCAGAAACCTTCTGTCTTCCTGCTTGGGCTCTTTCCATCTACGCTTTTCCTTATTTTCTACATTGTCATTTTTCTGCTTGCATTCCCAGTTTTTAGCCACACTTTTTGGTTCGGTTTTCCTCCGTTTGTCTGAGTCACCTTTTACTTGATTTTTCACAGCATTCTGACGTATCTTCTTCCTGACTTTTTTCCCAGAAAAGTTTGTGTGAATAGAAGCGGTTATCTGGTGCTCACTCTGGATGTGCTCCTGGACTTTTCTCTTTATGCGATGTGTGAATGAGCACTGAGGGCAGATGAATAAACAAGAGAAAGGACCTGAAAACAGTACAAAGCACAGCAAGTCAGAGAGATAAGACTAACTGATTCAAGAGTAATATTGGTCTCCTACTTTTTTTTCTGACCTGGTTTCTTTTTTGGCAGCCAATCATTTGCCGTGACATCAAAGCTTTGACTTGATTCTTCTTCTAAACCCTCCAGTGATGGTGTTTGTTCTTCACTGTCATGATCTTCCTGACTATAAGCCTCAGTGAACCTCTCTGCGACAGTTTGAGAAGGGAGGGCTAGTGTGGACAAAATGACATCGTCCTCACTGCTTGACCGTGCTGTCAGAGAAGAAAGCCCGATAATATTACACATTACTCACTCATTTATAATACTTCATTAAAAAAAAAAAAAAGGTTCCCACCTGAACTTAGAGTCCCCGTCTGTCTGTGATGATGCAGCAGGGTCTTCAAACTGAAGGGTTCAGACAGATGGAGTCCAATTTCTTCTGATACAGGTGTTTCATTGAGCCAAGCTGCTGTCTGAGATGGAAAGAAAAGACCACAGAAATGCAGGTTGTAAGAGAACAAAAAATCTTAGAGGTTACAAATTTTGATCTCATGCTGCAAATTACTTTTGTAGTACTGCTGGAGTACCTGCTGCAGGTCTGGTACTGGCAGCAGCTCTTCAAGTCTGGACAGAAAGACGGACACAAGCTGCTGGATCCTTTGGTTATAGACGGAGCCGTAGTTGGCAGGAAAAACCTCCTAAAGAAATCATATCTGAACTATAGGTTCATCTACTTGATGAGAAGCATAGATTATAGGTTATACATTTAATACAACATGTAAATTATGGTACCGTGTGCAGAAAACGAAAAAAACAGATTGTGGCTACCTTGTGACTGATAAGTTAGAACCATATGAGCCACTGATTGTAGCTAAATCAGAGGCTTCAAAACTTATGACTTGTGAATTTTTCAGAAACCAACTTACCTGAAAAAAGAACTCCTTCTCAAAAGGAACATTCAAAATGTTCTGAACCAGGCTAGCAAAGTTGCTGTATGATGTCTTCAATATATCAGAACTGGCCTGTCAAAAAGAAGACACACAATACAGGAAAAAGTTTTTTTTTCTGTATTTTTAATCTATTTTTTCCTAAAGCTCATTGTTTGTCTAATTTTTTGTTTGCTTGCTTGTTTGTCTTTTTAAATTTGGTGATGAAACAGCTCTGAATTGTCTTTAAAAACACCCACCATCTCCTGATTAGAGCTCAGCTCAACACTGCAGGTGTGGATTTTATCTAGTTGACTCTGGATCATCTGCAGGTTGGATACACCATCACCTCGACACAGCTCAAGAACCAGCTGCAAAAAAAAAAAAGATCACGACATACTGTGGAAAAAAAACCGACTGCCACTATGAGCAGAAGCACAATATTTAGGCATGTAATAACAAGCAACACAAAACACTTCAACTTCGAAAGCAACAAAAATGTAATGAATGAAATGATGAATAACAGAACTCGTGCCTTACATTAAGTGCTGTGAAAAAGTATTTGCCACCCTCCTGAGATCAGATTTTTGTCTGGTTCTCACACTTACATCAAACAAGTTGCAATATTAGACAAAAATAAGCTGAATAAATAACCTAAAAAAAAAAAACTTTCAGGGCATGACCCGATAGCTGGACATTCTCCTTCAGGATTTTCTAGAATAGAGCAGAATTCATGGTTCCACCAATTATAGCAAGTCATCCTGTCCTGAAACAACAAAGTAGCTTCAGACTGTCACACTACCACTTCCATGTTTTACTGTTGGTATGATGTTTTTTTTAAAGAAATGCTGTGTTACTTTTATCCCAGATGTAACAAGACTGTTTTGCAACCACCTGGATGAGTTGTCGATGTACTCTTGGAGCACTTTTGGTAGGTTGGCCACACCTGGGAATGTTCACTAATGTTCCAAGTAGTTCAATTAACTACCAAAGCCTTTTAAATGTGGTTAAAATGTAAATTGTGGTTAACAACAATATTCAAAACCTACCATATATATTATTACTTAGACATGCACTAGCACATTAAGTTAAATGTAAATTTCAAAACTTATATTTAACCACTGATTTTATCTACTGTTCTGATTTTATCTGTTTTGATTTTATATACTGTTTTGTTTGTTTGTTTGTTAATTAGTTAGTTTGTTTGTTTGCTTGTTTTAATCAATTTTAAATCATGCTTTTTATTTGTTTTTGTTTCTAATGTCTCTGTAAAGCACTTTGAATCACCTTGTTGTTGAATTGTGCTATACAAATAAACTTGCCTTGCCTTGCCTTAAGGTGAAGGCAGGAAAAAGACCCTCTGAGGGGCCACATAGATAAGTACTACATTAGTATAGGCTAATTCCTCATCTCAGCTTCACTGACATTAAAATGTATTTACAGTTGGGACTAATCACTTACCCTTGCTCTCAGGCCCAGGATGAGCTGAGCCTTCTGGGTGGGACTGAGCAGCTCTGGGACCATCTCTGTTGCCAAACTGATGAAGTCCGCCAGCTTGTCATACTGCATCACTTTGAGCTGCTGCGCTACCTGCCACACGAAGGCAGACATGAGTCTCACTGGAGGGACAAGGAGACGCAGAGAGGCTGGAGGAAGAACACGGTCTGCCGAAGACACTGGAAACAAAGGTTTTGGAGTGAAAGCACCACATAATTTAACTAGAAACTGCAATTAACAGGTTACAGCTATACGAATAGAGAGAATTAGCAACGTTAGCTTAACAGCCTAATTGTTTTAAGAAGGCTTCTCTGAGCTAAAGAAAATAAATAAACCTACTAGCAAACAAACGCGCAACATCGCACAAACCTTCGCTTTTCCACGCCATTTTCGTATTTTATATATTTCTATAAAAATTGACTGATTATTACTTCTGCAGACATCCTAATAAACACGGAAATAACCTCTAGGTAAAGCGGATGTTATGACGATATCGTGCCTTCAAAATAAAAGCAGACAGCGAGAGGACCGTTTTAGCTCAAATGTGGTTCACGTTTACTTTTTTCTAATAGACTAGAAAAGAAAAGAAAAATCATATTTTTTTCCATATGCTATTTTTTTGCCCTTTTTTGTCTCTAGTGTTGCATTCATACATGTTTACTTACAATTGGGCTTTTATTTTTGTACTTATTGATAATGTAACCGTTGTTTCCAATTAATAAAATCCCAACTCAGTCTTTTAAATCAGTGCTTGGACCCTGTTAATATCAGGGAACATTTAGTGCAAAAACAAAACAAAAACACACACAACAAAAAAAAAACACAGTGGAGAAAAAATGGGAACACCCAGTTTTTACACACCCTGCTACTATCAACCAGGGTCGGCGGGCAGCTGGGAACTCGTTACCTTACTGTTATGTGTCAGCATGTCAGCAAATCAGTCGTCGTCATCATGCTGAGAGGTGTTCGGTTTAACTTTAGGAAACACCTTTTCCCAGCTTTTGGCTCTTTTTGCGCGCAAACTTGAATAAAGACGCTCACCTGTCGCCATGGCACGAACAAGCAGAGGCGCACCTAGATCTGACAGGGAGTTTACGTTTGTCAGCCCAGCTGTGAAGTACCTGCTGTTCATATTTAATTTTATATTTTGGGTAAGTAATCGCGCGCTATTATAAAAGCATTGACTGACTGATCTCAGCGTGTGGTGACCTTCATTTTAGGAACTCTGTGTGCTGGTTAATCATTTGTCTTTGGAGCTTCCAGGGGACGTTTGACTAACAAATAGTTCAAAGACGTTTATGCTGTGATTTCAGTTATGCCAACCATGTAAGGCATCACTTCCTTGTCAGCGGAACACTTTGCTGCTTTGTTTCACTTAGTTGTTCTTTAACTTTGGTGTTCAGAGTGAAACTGAGGGAAAGAGTAGAAGGGAGAAGGAAGTATGGGTCTCACTCACAAAGGCATACACACAAACAAATACACCAGGTGTTCTCAGCTCAGTGTTTAAACATTGACTAAGTTTTATTCTCACTTTGAAAATCAGGATTGGATTTGGTCACCTCAGTCAGTGCTGTGGTTTGTTTCAGCCACCAGAAAATGTGAACACAAAGGAGTTTTCCCAGTTTCACTGATTTCCTTTTTTGTTACATACTCAATGCCAAGCAAACTTTCAGGGTCAATGTGCTCATGGGGCCACACATTTGTTTAATGTCCCCACCTCACATCTATTTCCTGACAGAGGTTGTCCCCTGTGCCAGGTTGTGCAGGTGGTGATACATCTCTATTTCAACAAATGACTGAATAACATCATTCAAATTAAAATTCCGCAAATTATGTAAAACTGCGAAGCTCAGAAGGTTGGTTGTAAACAAAACGTTCCCATCAGTGGGTTGCGGTGTCAGGTGACCGTGGGCCAGAACTTAAGGAGATTTCTTACAGCATTTTTAGAGTTGATCTCTTGTTGCAGATTTAACCAGCTGAGGTTTAGATCCATGTGAGGAGACTAACCCTTTTTCAGGAAAATTAGAATGCTTAAACCAAGATCTGACATGAAGTTTTAGTGTTTTCTTATGTCCTTGCTCAGTGTTTGTAGTGTTTCCTTTGCACATTCTATTATATTTGTAATTGTTTCATTTTTTGCATGTTTTTTTTTTGTGCATAAGTGTGTCAGCAGTATTGAGGCAGTGCTCGTGTACAAACAGGATAAGTCTGTAAAAACTTGTATGGAATGTGTTGTCATTTCTGCTCCCTCCAGCTACAGTGAGTCTCGTAGTGCGCGTCGCTTCTTTTCATTGGAATTATGCAGACATGAATTACCTTCCTAATATCACCCCTGTGGTTTTTTTTCCCCTTTTTTTCCCCTTTGACTGTGAAACTAAACCCTTCCAAAAAGACAAACCTGACCTCTCTCTCCCACCACATTAAGGCGCAGTGTCTGCAGTAACTCGATCTATGTCATTCAGGCTGGGAAGAGTATTTACTATTATTCTATTGAGACTGAGAAAGCAGTGCAGAGTGAAAGAGCCTTTTTTTTTTTTAATGAAGTCTGCAGGTTGCTGTAGGTTAATATAGTCAGATTAAAGCAGAGAGACTGGAAGAATCTCCTAGTTTTAACAACCAATTGTTGGTGATGCAGTTTAACACTGATTCAGAGTGAATGTTTCTGGAAAATCATCAGTGCAGCCTTATCGGTGACTCATGTGTAGCCACTGCACATTTTTCTTATTATTGTAATTGAGTGTTCTGGAAAGATGATGATGCACCCTGTACAAGCAGAAACATAAAAGAAATATTTCTTCATATTCCCCTCGAGTGCATATTACACTTCACTTCTAATTTTTTTTTAATTGCCCCAAGGATAAAGAAATCTTGGGTAATCTTTTTTTCTATGTGTTTGTTCTCAGATAATTTCTCTGGTGTTGGTGTTAATCGGAGTGTATGCCCGCATTGTGAAACACGCAGGTAAAACAATTCTCTATTTATGAAGCATACAGTCTTTTTTAATAACACAGTGGGAGTCCCATCACATGTAGGTAGAGTGCTTTTGTTTCTGTAAGGCTTTGTTAGTCCACTTTTTCACTAAAAACATACTTGAAAATGCAGTTTTTGAATTATATTTCCAGAAATGTTTCCCAGCCTGCCCTCTCTGTCTGTGTTATCCTTTGAGTGTCTTCTCTCTCCCCTTCTGCTTTAGAAACAGCGCTCGCATGTCTCGCTGTGGACCCCGCTGTAATGCTGTTGATCGTGGGGGTCCTCATGTTCATCATCACCTTCTGCGGTTGTGTGGGGTCCCTCCGAGAAAACCTCTGCCTCTTGCAAACTGTGAGGAAGAAGAATTTAATGGATTTTAAAGTTTTTATTATATCTTTAAGGGTCCAGATGCACAATCTTTTAAGATCATTGGTTATATTTGTGCTATCTATGCCAAGCAAACAGGTTACACTAGGAAACCATTAAAATATTTTGCTTCTAGAGTTCACTAGTTGTTCTCTGCTTTCTTGCTTAATCTGCACATTTTTTATTTTACAAGTGAGGC
The DNA here is from genome assembly GCF_000239375.1 of Pundamilia nyererei. NCBI lineage: Eukaryota > Metazoa > Chordata > Actinopteri > Cichliformes > Cichlidae > Pundamilia > Pundamilia nyererei. The sequence goes on from NW_005187453.1 coordinate 402,249, forward strand.
GCTCATAAGCAACAGCTTCATGGAGACACAGGAGGAGGTTTAAATTACAATGTGGTAACGACTGCTCTTTTTCCCTCCTCCCAGTTCTGTATCTGTCTGATCGTGATCTTCATCCTGCAGCTGACTGCTGGTGTCCTGGGCTTCATCTTTTCAGATAAGGTAATCGAACAATATGGACTGTTCTATCAATCAGAATAATGTAAACACAAATGTATTTCAGTTGTCTGTATTCTCAACTCTTTCAAAACTTAAATAGGTTTCTTTTGTTGCTCATTCTATAATAAATAACTTTGGGTGTAATAGTCTTTTGGGGGGCTCTTTATCATTTGATGATTTTTATACAGTTTTGTTTTATGTTTATACAGAATATCAGCACTAGTCATATGAGAGGTTATACAGTAGCTTCACATTAATATAAAACCTTGAAAAGCACGCTCCAAACTGGTGCTTAAGACTACTTCTTTTGCCTATTAATGATGTTGCACATGATATTAATTTTCTTTTAATTAAAAAAAACCCAACAAACAGTTGGAGTTTTGATCTCCTCCATACCTGCTTCATGCCCTGGAGGACGGGGCTGTGGCTCCCCACACCCTCTA
>NW_005187453.1:403440-405547 GCF_000239375.1 Pundamilia nyererei
GGAGATGAAACTCTTCAAGGCCCTAACATGTACATGTGTGCCACGTTTGGTTGCTCCAAACTCCTGATCTTGTCAGAGTTGGCAGCCAACGAAGCAAACAACACACACAGGGAGAGAGGTTGTGTATTATAAGATGAGAGCGCCCTCTGCTGCACTTTGTCCATATTATTCTAGATTTATTTCATTGTTTTATTTACTTTTTTTTTATCCATAAAATACTTTTTCATTTTTCTTTCAAGGCAAGAGGTAAAGTGACCGAAGTGATCAACAATGCCATTGTCCACTACAGAGATGATATTGATCTGCAAAACCTTATTGATTTTGGTCAGGAAGAGGTAAGGATTTAGCCTGAAGGTGGAATTGTTGGGGTGATGGCAGCCTTTTAGGTGGCTACTCCATCTTCTGATCTCTTCTGTCTCATCAGTTTGACTGCTGTGGTGCTTTGAGGTACTTGGACTGGTCACAGAACATGTATTTCAACTGCAGCAAGGACAACCCCAGCCGAGAACGCTGCTCTGTCCCCTTTTCCTGCTGTATCTTAAGAAATGACACGGTGAACTTGCTTTTAAGAATATGCTGATTCTGATTTTTGTGGTTCATTTTTGTTGTTTTTCATGCGTTTTAACTGTGTGCTCGTTTGCGGGCAGGTAATCAACACCATGTGCGGTCACAACATTCAGGAATTGGATTACATCGAGGCTGGAAACCGCATTCACACCAATGGCTGCATAGACAAAATAGTTGATTGGATCCACAGCAACCTGTTCTTACTAGGAGGCATTGCGCTGGGACTGGCTATACCACAGGTAGAAGATTACATACCAACACTCACACAGCTTCTAATAGAAGAGACACATGTTCAACCTTCTGTCATGTTTTCTGGTTTGCAGCTGGCTGGAATGCTTTTGTCTCAGATTCTGATGAACCAGATCAAAGACCAGATCGAGCTGCAGAACTACAACCAGAAACACAGCTCTGACCCGTGGAGCTGATCCAGGAGACACCAAAGTCTGATGAGGAGAACAGGAAGCATGTAGACACCAGCATAATCGGGGTTGATTGGTAGAACTAAACCAATAGAGTCCTTTGAGCCTGTTATGATTCTTGGACAAAGGACACACGGACAAACCAAATGCTGACTTTTGAAAGGGTTACTTTAAAAGCAAACTTTATACCCAAGCAAGGGCAGAAGGTATATTTGGTGCTCAGGATGTTACGTTTTAGTGAGGAGATGCAGTCGAAAATATCTACAAGAATTTTAAAAAAATTATTTTGTGTTATTTTATTACAAAAGTTTTTAAAAAAAACTTTTTTTAAAAAGCAAAAAGCATAATTTTACCATCAGTGAGGTGGCTCTGATTTTTTCAATGTGCTGAAAATTACTGTAAATCACATTTTGTTTAATGTCATCCTTTAGAACTGTGTCTGTCACTCAAGTTCAGCATACTTAAAATATGTCTTGAGACAAGGCCAAGCCAATGCATACAGACCATTTTGTGAATAGTTTCTTCCTCTTTCGCAAGCTTGTATTACCTCAATGCTCCAGAACCTCCCCCACCCCCCGAACATGTTACAAAGTTAAAGCAATAACATACAGTATGATAAACAGGTTTCGTTCGACAAAAACCGCAAGCAAATGTTTACACTGCTGCTCTGACCTTTCACAATCATGCTGCCATGTTGGCCTGCTCAATTGTTCTGCCAAGACCTCACACTGCACATGATGTCATCGCCTCCTTTCATTTTGGCCAGCTGACTGCCTGCATGGCTGTGGAGACGTTGGATTTTCTTGTAGGGTGTATATTGAAATACGTTGCCATTGCAAATAAATGTTTGCCAAACCACACAGTTCATATTCTTGTGTTTGGACTGAACTAGTTTAAATTCTGAATCCTTCTTGCTCTCACTTTATTTTAAAACTAAAATATAGAAGAATTCTTTTAAAAAGAGGAAAACAAATGTCTGGAGTGCTGTTGAATCACCCTCTTGAAGTAGTTATTTGTACAAGCCAGTTTGTACTTTGTGACCCGTCACTGTGCAGACTGACCTCCCCTGACTGAGGGGGGAAAATATTTATTCACTCTGAAAGCAAAGCAAAGTCTGGTTC
>NW_005187453.1:406666-413093 GCF_000239375.1 Pundamilia nyererei
GTTTTCAGCTAATTGCTCTTTGGGAATCACCTTGTTGGGGCAGAAATACTATTTTATCCCTGTAAACTGTGTTATTGTTGCCATTTTTATAGATATAGATTCTGACAGGCTACTATGAATAAAGTGTCTAAAGATCCTATTTGAATTTTGGTCTTTACCAAGTTGTCTGTTAAATGTAAACACATTTTGAGTTAGGGGAGTTTAGGGGGTTAAATCAGTGGTAAGTGGTTTAACAAACAACAAGTCCTCTGAAAATGGTAAGGTACAAGGAGCGAACTCCTTGGAAGCAAAGAAAATGAAAATGGGGAGTGGCTCGAGACTTTTACACAGTACTGTACATATTCATTAAAAAGAAATGACACAAATCCTGTTCCCTAACTGGAAGAGTTAACTGGCACAATTTTTACTTCTTACCCAGGGAGCTTTGTGTGGCCAGAAGTCTAATGTAACTGTGAAGAAGCAAACACCAACATGACCTCTTATCTCCACCCCATTTCTCTCCCTGGCAAATGAAAACCTCTGAGGAGATCTCAACTTCAAACCTGATGCCTGTGATGTTTAGGAGCGCACACAGTCCTATGTTTGTAGCAGCCTTTTTTTTTTCTCCCAATTTAAACATGACATGTCTTTGTGAGTTTAACTCCCCTCTTAGATTCTCACTTCATTAGCACTTTTCAGAGACCTGAAATTATGTAATTATGCAGAATAAACTGATGACAAAGTGACAGTTCAAACCGCAGTATATCGCTCCGTAGGTGTCCCTTATTCTAGTCAGTGAATCAGTGTGTACATGAGAGTTGGAGTGAGTGTGTGTTGGCCTGGGCTCCAGTGCTCTGTGTGTGGTCCCCGCTCCTCTGACTCACTGAGGCAGCCGTGTTACTGTAGGTTTTAAAGAGGCCCAGACGTGCATTACACACACACACACACACGCACACGCACACACACACACACACACACAGGACAGAGCAGAGCTAACCCAGATTCACTGCGAACACAAAGCATCAGCAGTCATCCAAATACCACAAGTGCACTCTCCAATTAGAGCAATATCAACAACATGGTGGAGTTTTGACCTTTTAGGTATGTGCTTTTTCTGGTATCCCGCCATAGTCAAAAGAAAAGAACGATAAGTGGATGAGCCTAAAATAATTTGACTGTGTGAGTTCTGTCCGTGTGTTTGTGTTTTTATTAACAGTATAGCCACCTTAACCAGAAAAGAGGAAGTTCAGACCATTATGAGTGTCCCAAAGGAAACTAATTTTGAGTTGTGCCCCTCCCTCTCTCTCCCACACACAGATATTCCGATGTCATAATCGCTAAGCCTTCATGTAAACAAATAATAATCCCACACGATTAATAATAAAGGTTGTGGCTGGTGAGCACCGTAAGACATTTTATTTTCACTTGAAAGTCTTATGTAATGCCTGCACATGTACATTCCAGTGCAAGGAGTGTTTACTCTGCATAACTGTGACCAAAAAACAAATGTCATCAGCACAGATCAGCCTGCACGTACACTTTCTGTACATCCAACATTCTCCATGTGTGACCTGCAGGTAAGTGGCTGCTCTAGAAAGCATTTTAAGCACCCACTGTTCTTCATTTCATCCACAGTTCATGTTATAATATAAAAACAAACGGTTGTATTACCAATATACATACTTTGAAGAGATGCATTACAAATGCTGGACATGCTGATGTTCTACACTTACACTCTGTGATCAGAACTTTGAGAAACCCTGATTTCTATTCCACTGTTAACACTGTTGTTGCAAAATGCATAGAAATACCATACCCATACATATTTCTTATTATTTCTATTTGTGTATCCTATTAGCTTGTGATTTCGTACCTATTCAAAGATAATGAAAAAGCTCATAACAGAATTATGCAGGGGCTGTTATATATGCAATGTAATTAAAATTGCTCTGAAAATGTCTGAGGGTCACCTGGGATCCTACACGGGGATGAAAGAATGCAAATATTTCATCTTTACTCCCTTCACATTGTCAATAAGAATAAATTACAAAACCCTTCTCACATGAGAGTTAACCTGTCAGACCGGAGACTCGGTGCTGTTTTGGGGTGGTGGTCCTCGAGATGAGAAACTCTGAGAAGGTCTGCCATAAGGCACATTCTTCTACTTGCAGAGGGGGATGGGAAGGGAGGTTTTGTTGCCCTGGCTTTCCCCCACCATGTGCATACCAGAGATACAAAAAAAAAACCCCAACAACCAGCAGACAGTGAGTGCAGCTCACAGGGACTTAACAAAAACCTCTCATCAGACACTTCACCCGGAGAGAAACACTTCTTCAAACTCATACAGAGATATAGGATAATTTATCACCTTATTTTTCTGCCACTATAAAAAAAAAGAGGGGGGTTTTGGAGAAGGGGTGGCGCATGTGAGCTGGAGATCCTATTACAGAGATCCAGACTTTTTCATGGCAAGTTTTTTTGGAAGTTAGGGGAGGGAAGAAGAATCTGCAACTTTCCTATCCAGCTTAAACGACACAAATGGATACTTTATTACCGCTCTAAGATCACCATCCGCGTTTTCAACACATGAGGACATTTTGCGCGGCGGTTAGATTTTGGATAATGAAGGAATTCGGGAAAACCCAAAAGGGATCGGATGAGAAGTGCAGAATGAAACAGTTTGGAAGGACTTCGGGAAAACTTTAAAGTTAGTTTTTTTTTAATTTACCATGCCGCTTTTGGAAACCTATCCTAAATCTAAAGAACAGAGCAACCCATCTTGGTCTTTCGGTACATTAGTTTGCTGAAGCACAAGAAAACAAAGTGATTTTTTTCTCCCTTTTTTGCGCAGTTGAATCCCCCCCCCCTTCCAAGATGTCTTCCAAGAGTTGGAGCTCCATTGTTGGATTTTACGGGATGCTTTGCATCTGGGCTGCCTGGCTTTCTGGCTGCGGGGCAGTGCTCTCTCCAAACGGGACGATATTTGAGGATACCTGCAAGAAAACCACAACTTGCGAGGTGCTTAAATATAACACGTGTTTGGGATCGCCTTTACCATACACTCACACTTCTCTGATCCTGGCGGAGGACTCCAGCACCCAAGAAGAGGCTTTTGAGAAGTTGACCATGTGGTCCGGTATGATTTGAAAATCATAATTCATATTTGCTACTTTAGTACGTTTGTCTTTTATGTCAGAGAAGTCAGTTTCTTGATACCGCATGTAAATAATTAAGAAAAAAAATTTTTGTAGTAACAATTAACTCATTTGGCTTTTTAATAAGCCGAAACTCTGAAAATTGGCTGTTTTTCAGTCGATATACCGTATATATCAGTATTTACTTTGTATTGTTCTATTGTGATAAGATGTTAAATGCATGATAATGGCCTGCTGTGACAATTCACAAGTACTCAGGAGGTTTAAGTAATGGAAAAGATCCTCGAGAGGAAAAGAGGGGTTAAAATCCATTAAAGGTAACAAAGGACAATCATTCAAAGGTGTTAAGAGCGGAAACAAATGAAGACCGGCTGATAAAAGGGTTTTTAGATATTCCGCAAGAAGACTTTGACCTTCATAAACTCTCACTAATGACCTGTCAGTACCAGGCCAGCCTCACAGATCTTAAAGAGTATCATTTGTCTCGATTTTTACTAATTTAGTAAATCATTCTTGTAAACAATAACAAAAAAAATTGCAGGTGAAGTCTGTAACCATGCCCGTACATAAGTGTTACACGGATGGAAAAATAAACTTTTTTAATTTGTAAATTTTTAATCCCAAGTTTTTATCATCTAGACTATAAACTGACCTATAATTGATGTCACGAAATCTCACTTTGTCAGACTGCCAAACCTCAAATCTACAATAATCAGAAACAATTTTAGCCATAAGACCTGTAAGACCTCTATGACTTGATGCAACAAAATTATAACAATTATGTATACTGTATACAGTATACACAGGGTGTTCAGTTACTGTTAATATGTTCGATTAATAATTCTATTTTGAAAACTGTGAAAGGGGCTATTTTGATATGAAGCATATATCTCTTATAAAACACATTTAAAACATATACATTTTATATGGGAGGGAATGTGGTAGTTTTCATTTTCAGTCACACAAAATGATTTTTATGTCATTTTTTTGTCCATATGCGTTTTATGTATTTTATATATTCATTTATTTATGTCTGAGCAACAGTCAAGAAAAGTATGCAGTTAACTACCTGCTGGAATTTGAATTGAGCCGTTATTTGTCACTTGCAGTTGCCTGCCAGCGAAACTGGCACTGCATCATTTGTGCAACTTAAGGAACTTGTGAATTGGCCATAAACACACAGTAAAAGACTGTCTGAAACGCAATAAATACAAAAAAAAAAATCTTATGTTTAATGTTCTGTTCAATGAAAAATGAAAAGAGCTCAACAGTAGCAACAATCTTACTACAAAATGAGAAAACACCACCAACTTAATGCTGCTTCCTTAGCACCTTATCCCTTCACATATCTGGAGAATAAATGTAATACGGACGCCTCAATATTTGTTTATTCATCATATGTTGTCATTGCAATATTGAACAAAACATTGAACATTGTAGATTTTTCTCATATTGTACAGGCCCACCTTCTCTGTTTTCCACTGACAGAGTTGTGGATTACTCGATTAATTGCTATTGTACAAATAGAACATGCAAATTAAAATAATCAGATTCAGTCAGTCATATTCAAAGTGAATAATTTCTTTTTCCCTTTTTGCACAACTTCTCTTAATATGTACATCTCCACCTCCAGCTCTTGGAAATTGATAGGAAGTGTATAACGATCATCACTGTCATCATCACTGGTCTCATAAATCTAACTACTCATGGGATCATTGTCATTCTTGTGGTGAATCTATCATCTCTAAGTTAAATGCCACAGGAAGTTTCAGTTTTGTTTTTGTGTCCTAGGTTTGCGGAATGCCCCTCGCTGTTGGTCGGTCATCCAGCCTCTGCTCTGCGCCGTCTACATGCCCAAATGCGAAAACGGCCGAGTTGAACTGCCCAGCCAGAGCCTCTGTCTGACTACACGTAGTCCATGTAGCATCGTGGATCGGGAGCGAGGCTGGCCCAGCTTTCTCAAATGTGACAAATTCCCTGTGGGCTGTTCGGTATGTTCAATTGTCATGTAATGTCATGTGAGACTTTTTTTAAAAGTCCGGGCTCAGAGGTCAGGGTCCAGTAAACAGCAATGATTTCAAACTGTTAGGCAGCTGTAAGACTACCCATTATATCCTCTGTTTGCAGAATGAGGTGCAAAAGCTGAAGTTCAACACATCGGGCCAGTGTGAAGCTCCTCTGGTGAAGACGGACATTCAGTCGAGCTGGTACAAGGACGTGGAGGGCTGTGGTATCCAGTGTGACAATCCTCTGTTCACTGAAGAGGAGCACAATGACATGCACGCCTACATCGCTTACTTTGGAACCATCACCCTCCTCTGCACTTTCTTTACCCTGGTGAGACAAACTATAACGGTATTCATTTTTGGGGGGGATTGGGTCACATTTAATTTAAGCCACATTCTCGCTTTGTTAATTATTTCTCTTTATTTTTCAGGCCACATTTCTTGCAGACTGGAAAAACTCCAACCGCTACCCAGCCGTCATTCTCTTCTACATCAACGCCTGTTTTTTTGTGGGCAGCATCGGCTGGCTGGCCCAATTTCTGGATGGCGCACGTGAAGAGATTGTATGCAAGAGCGACAACACGATGCGACTCGGGGAGCCCTCGTGAGTGCAAAACCTCAATCTCAGCGTTAAATATGATACGATTTCATGTGATTTTTTTCCCCTCCGCATGCCCCCCCACCCAAAAAAAAGAAAAGAAAAAGAAAAAAAAAAATCACAGAAATTCTCTAATCTTGCTCTTTTCAGGTCTTCGGAAACGCTGTCATGTGTCACCATCTTCATCATCGTCTACTACTCCCTGATGTCAGGTGTGATTTGGTTTGTCATGCTGACATATGCCTGGCACACATCCTTCAAAGCTCTGGGCACTACTCACCAGCCACTGTCTGGTAGAACCTCTTACTTCCACATGGTCACCTGGTCCATCCCCTTTGTCCTCACTGTGGCCATCCTAGCAATCGCTGAGGTGTGTATGAGGCTTTTCACTAAAATTCCTCATTCTTTGAGATTTTAAAATGTTTTACAACTGAGGTTGGTCAGTTTTATGATTCCTTTTGTCTATGCCTGGTTGTCTAAAGGTTGACGGAGACTCTGTGAGCGGGATCTGTTTTGTGGGCTACAAGAACTACAGGTATCGCGCTGGCTTTGTGCTTGCACCCATTGGAGTGGTGCTTGTTGTTGGTGGCTACTTCCTCATTCGCGGTGAGTTCCGAAGAACTGGTTTGTCATGTTTTGAGCTCAAAGAGCTAAAAAGAGACACAAACTGTCATAAAAGTTACTCTTTA
>NW_005187453.1:414066-416035 GCF_000239375.1 Pundamilia nyererei
TTTTTTTTTCTTTCAAACACAAAACACATAAATAGTTTCCCCCAATATTTGTTATTTGTTGTTATTTATGAGTCCTAACATAATATGATAATGCAGTTTAAAAGTACTCTTCCTTTATCGTTACCAGTCGTTGATTACTTGTTTACACCCTGCCTGAGTCTACTTGGATCAGCTGGTTATTGTGCTGTGTTCTTCCCGAAAACGTGTTGTCAATAGGGAGGTTGCAGAGTTCCCTCTGGTGGACAAACTAAGCAACACTTGTTACATGCTTAAAGGCGGTTTCTTCCATATGTTTTATACCACAAAAAATGTATCGGCCATTAAAAATCCCAGTCCCAATATAATGGCAAATAGCTAATATTGGTCCACTAATATTGGCTCCACTCACAGTATTTAACGTTTGCAGACCCTCATGGAGACCTGCTCCTCTCCCTTTAAGGCAACTTTCTTTTCATTGGCTACCCCTTGTAAACAGATGGTTGAATGGAAGGTGATCGGGGTGACCATATTAAGGATACCCCTTCTCAGTGACATCATACACTGAGCAGTCCGAGGCCTGAGATTTTGGCTCTCCTTTTAGGATTTAACCAGCTGATCTCTTGCTGATTAGGCCAATGTGCAGCTACCTGTGAGAACTAATTAACCAAAGCATGTTAATATCATGCATTAGTTCATTTCTGTTGCACTGACATTTAGTTGTTGTTTAAAAATTTTAGAAAAGGTAAAATAACATTAGTTTTTATGCTATTAATCTTTTATTTATACACTCATTATGCACCAAAGTTTTGATTAGGTGGAACTAAAATGGTCAGTGGTAGCGATCAGTATGGAGTCATTCGAATCCTTGTCTGGACTGAAGGAAGTTTTACCTTACAGTTTTGCAGCAGTTCAAGTCCTAAGGTGTTAAAGTTTACACCTGCTTGCTTCAAAAGCTGCTTTATACCTCAGCACTTCTCAGTTTCACCCTCCGCACCAAGTCACACACAGGTATCCACAACCTGATGCACACTCCAAACCGCCATCTAGCCACTCAGCATGAAGCAGTGAATGCAGCCCTCTTTCCCCACCGTGTTGACACTGGCTGGACTGGAATGAATTTTGCCTCAAAAAATGTAAACCACCCTCTCCCCACCCTAACATGTAAAAGACCTTCTTATTAACCAGATCCAGCATTTGAATGCACCTCAGTCATATGACTAGCTAGAAGGTGTGGGAGGCACACACTGTGGGCACTGTTGGAGACACAGACTAATCGTCTCTGTCGTATTTTCAACAGGTGTGAGGCCAACGTGACAATCGCCTCTCAGACAAACAAGCCCATCCCAGAATGCACCATTAAGAACCGCCCCAGTCTGATGGTGGAGAAAATTAACCTGTTTTCCATGTTTGGGACGGGTATCGCCATGAGCACCTGGGTCTGGACCAAAGCCACCATCCTCATCTGGAAACGCACCTGGTGCAAGTGAGCAAGTTAACACAAACTTCTGCAAACACGTCTCTGGTGTTATGGCTATAGCAGTGAAGAGATACTGTAGGTTAGGATGATTATTTGCCCTTTTTTAATGTTCTTTTAAAATTATTAATATGTACAGTGATAACGGTGTGTTAAATGCCTGCTCTTTGTCCAAAATAACTGAAAAGTTTGGATTGTATCCCCATCACTTCAAAGTATGAAGACACGCACATGCATTTAGTCCTGTTGTGTACCCCAAGTGCATGCATTTCAGTTTGCACTGTTGATTTTTTGGGGGGTTTGCATTTTCAGTCGAGGCCAAGGCTTTCTTACTCTGTATTTTTCCATGACAGAGCTTGATTGATGATTTTAGCATTTTATCTAAGGTCAAATGGCAGCTGTTGGATTGCAAAACATTAGGTCTCAATCTCTTGCTATCAGTGGATCAGGACTGAATTTTTGTTGTCAGAAAAATTAATGTAGCCATCCGTCATTCTACTTTGCCAGGATCATCGG
>NW_005187453.1:416489-429785 GCF_000239375.1 Pundamilia nyererei
AAAAAAAAAAATCGTAATCTTTACTTTCTATTATTTTGTCACAGTGCCCCCTCCAGAGGAGAGGAACCGCCTGTGGATGGTGGAGGCCGAAATTTCACCAGAAATGATAAAGAGGAAAAAGAAGAAGAAGAAGAAGAGGAAGAAGGAGGTGCGTCCGGTTGAGGAGATGGTGGACCACCAGGTTTATCGCCAGCGTGAGTTTGGTCGCAGCTCAGTGCCCCGTCTGCCCAAACTGCCTCCTCATCCAAGCCTGGTTGCCAATCTGCAGGAACAGCAGAGACAACAACAGAAGATTGAGGAGGAAGTTCTGCCTGGGTCTTACCCAGACTTCCAACCTTCGCGCCGTCTGTCATGCGAGGAGAAGTGTCCCTACCTGCAGTACCAGACCAGCCAGAATGGCTATGGCCACAGCATGCTGTCTGACCCCCTGACCTTCAGAGATCGTCCAGAGGATCTGGGTCTTGGTCCACGTTACCCTCCCTCCAATTGGCAGCCTAGTGCGTCTTCACGCTACCCTGGAAATATGGATATCACTGATGGAATATCAGAAAGAATGGCCCACGTGGCTCGGGTACCAGCAGGCCGGAGGGCTGGTTACGGACCCATCCACTCCAGGACCAATTTAATGGAGGCGGAGCTTATGGACGCTGACTCTGACTTCTAAAATCATAGCTGAAATAGACTATTTTAAGGTGTACGTACATAGCAAGGTAAAAAAAAAAGTGCTGGATACTTTCGCAAATTCTTACTAAAGTGCAGCAAAATCCCAATGCCTGGACGTTAAGATGGAACAAAGCTGGTCATTTTTTTTTCTTAAAAAAACGCAAAGGGATAAAATAGAATAAAAAGTGTTGTGTAAAAGAGATTATTTTTATATTTTATTTGTGTCCAGTAACATTTTAAAAGCAACTCCAGGATGATAAGTCAAATAAGGCAGCTAAAACCGTACATGGCTTGAAACAATACAGAAACCTAGATGTCTTTATCCTGAAGCACCGACTCATTCGTCCGCCTGCATCAGCTCCAACCTGCTGGTTACAACTTCAAGCTCTGTGTGTTACGGTGGGACCCGACGCTCCGATCGGTGCCAGTCAAGGATGAATTAACCAGGTTTACTTTTCCTGGGATTATCAATGAATGACTTCTTTAAAAAGATTTCACCAATTCTAGAAGACTATTTTAAAATGCCTTTTTATTGTTGTTGCTATATTTAATATTTTTTATTGACGTCTTATGTCACGAGTATTTCATCACTCCTAGGGCAGCAGAAGCTGCATAATACTGTTTATCGCAAGTCTTCTCTCGTATTATATTTTAATGTTTTGCTCTATCTTCAAGCTACTATACATCTATTAATGGTTTGTTCTTATGTACAGTCGGGGTACTAACCATTACCCACACGCCCCCTCACCCTATAAATACTAATAATTGCTAAATGCTAAATGTTCGCACTTCCTGAAGAATTTCTAATACACACTGGGACTAAAAGTGTGTGAAATTAGATCCACATACGATAACTCATAGCTTCTTTTACACTTCATTTTTGATGCCTTAAATAGTAAAGCCTTTTTTTTTTTCTTTTATTAAATAAGCTACTGTAACTGTGTAGTTATATGTACACACTCTGTTGCCTGGTGCAATAATTCTACACTTTCTGCTTTGATTGGAGGAAAACTTACTTTACAGTTTTGCTGCATTGGACTGAAATGAATGGCTCTCTTTTACTTGTACATTTCAACTTTTCCTCAACATTTTTTTGCAGCCGTATTTCTACTTTTTCTTATTCTGTTGTAAATATTAAGTCAAAACTGCATCCTCCTCAGTTCAGTTAAAAAAATTTGATAATGCTCCACAAGGAGCTTATTCAGATCTGAAAATAAAAAGTGCAGAATTTTCCATCTCTCTCTCTCTTTCTGTGTGTACTGTATTAGCTGCTCATAGATTTCTCAATCTGTTATATTTCCAATGTACAAATCACTCGATTCTTCTGCTTACATGATGTTGAACAAAAGGGAAGAGTCAACTGCTCTATAAAAGAAAAAAATCTGCCGCTGTACTCGTGCTGTAACCAAATGATCACCTACTATCGTCACGTGTGTTTACACTTACTGTGGATAAATGATGCTGAAGTAAACTGTGTTAAATCGCTACTTAGTCAACACAGATACATTTTGTTACATAGAAGTGTATGAGAATTATTTATGTTATTAGTAGTTGCCACACTGCCACACTATGAATTCAATAACAAAAAAAAAGCTGATGTCCACCTAAAAAGTTTGTGTTAAAAAAAAATAGAAATGAGGATTACTTTTGAAAAGTAATAATTTCTGTTTTTTTGTAAGCTGTCTGAAGATTAACTGTGGCGCTTTGTGTGTTTAGTCTCCAAACTGAGTATAAGAATACTGTCACTTTTACTGTGCAGCTGTATTTTCTTTTCTTTTGTTTTTATATGTAAATAAAATTTTAGTGAAAAGTGAAACAGATATGTGCATTTTTTTTCTTCGTGTTTTGCCTTTTGTAACAGTTGTAATCTCCGCTACGACTCGAGGACAGGAACTTTTATGACATCCCATTCCAAATCGTTCCACGTTTGCAGCTACAATAATTTTTACTCTTCCAGGTTTTCTACAAATTTTTGGGCAGTGTGTAGGTGTAAAATTTGAGCCCATTCTCTGTTCTACTTCATTCCAAAGTGGTTGCAAGGAAGGAGGTCAAGTTCTTCTACAACAAACTCATCCAACCATGCCTTTATGGACTGAGGAACAGTCATGCTGGGACAGAAGAGGACCCAAATGTCCCCACAATGTATGAAGTACAGAACTGTCTAAAATGTCCTGTTAAGAAAAGAATTAGGATTTAACTTTAGTCATATTAAAGTCGCCAGGCCAACCCCTGGAAAAACTGTGTGGCCCAGTACTTTTGACCGCAGCGTGTACTTGCAGCATGCAGCTTGCACTAATGATGTGCAATACTGCAAATTTTGGTATCAGTCTGAAACCAAATAAATACAGGGCCTGCATTCCCTATACCAATACCGATCCTGATACTTTTAACCCCTAAAGGCAGCTTATGGAGGGTAGGACAGTCTTTCATGAGATGAATCATAATTTATTTGCAAATGATGAACACACCTGAATGACTCTTAAATCACTGTGATATTTTCTTTCCACAATAATTAGCTAAGACAACAAAACCAAAACACACCTTTCAGGTTTAATTATGTATATATATATATATATATATATATAATGAAGAGCTGGAATGGAAATGTGCCTTTTGGGTCAGCTTCTGTTCTTGAAATGTACTGCAGGCTATGAATAAAATGGACATAACAATCAACGTAAACACTAGTAGGAATCAAAGTAACCTTACAAAAATGCCATAAGAAATAACTTACATTTTATACATACAATTATAAAGTGAGGTAAGTGATAAAAAAAAGTAATTAAATATATAACTTATATTATATATTATTATTATTATATGACCATATATAATATAGATCCAATGGGGGCACTAAAATAAGTACAGTTTTGGTTTTATGAGATTTGGAGAAGAAAAAAAACCCATAATAATATCCGGATAAAAATAATATTAAGAAAAGTGAAGTTGAAAAAATAAAATAAAGTTAGGCGCTCTGTCTGTATTTATATATCAGAAAATATAATACTCTTGCTGTTTCCCGTCCGCTTCCCCCACCGCCCACTTCACCTCGTCCTAATGGTTGACTGCTAATGCCAATAGCAGCTCGGACTGCACAGAATAAAGAGGGAGGGAAGTCAAGTCCAGAGGATTACAGGATAGGAGCAACGCTCGGAGAATAAAGTGTCATACCAAAAAAAAAACAAAACAACCCAAAATGTCCCACAAAAACTGTTTACTTTTACCGGGTGATGTGGAAAACTTACCAAGAATATCCGAGGCTGATTCATCGTCAGGTGAGACCAAACTATTCAGCGTGTGCTCCTCCACACCTGCGCAGATCCTTTCATGTAGACTTTTAAAAAATGACGTTTTGAGTATTTTGTCAAGTTTGCGTTCCACGTGCTCTTTAAAGTCGCTTTCGGTTAAAAACAAAAGTTAAAACTAATTTCAATTTGTATTTTTGTGGTTATAATTCTATTGAAAACGACGTTGTTGCTGTTGTTAAACCTTAAGGTTTAAACAGATAGCGTTGTGGAGGATAGCCTGATGGTCACAGTTGTATTGTATGTATGTATGTATGTATGTAGGTCATATGGTGCTTCCTTGGGATGGTGTTTAGTAACGTTCCTAGAGGCAACAACTGCTCACTTTAACTCCGTTTAACCTATTTTTTTCTGTTTTGATTTAATGAAAAAAATCACATACTTGCTGCTGTTTTCTTCTTGCAGTAATTTCTTTTCATTTTAATCTTTGCCTTCCACTGGCTGCCAACCATTAAATCAACTGCTTTTCATGAACCATAACCAGTATGCATTCCTTTTTTAATTTGAAAGCCCAGCAGGATTCTTAGCGCTGCATTGCAATGCACTGATAATCAGTCTTGACTGATTGCTGTTGAGAGCATGGGTTTTGTATGGACTCTGTATGACTCTCAGGAGGTTTGTGTTTGTCACACACATTTTCATGGAAGCATGTCGGTCAGCTAACACACTATGAATGGAACTGATACGCTGTTCTCTTCTGAAAACCATACTTCACGCTCTTTATAATGTTTCCATATTTAGAGACCTGTGTCCATCAAGAACAGCATCGATATCCACGGCAACTCTCCCTAACTGATAGGCTCTGTGTTGGGGCCCATCATCTCGAGACAGGCCCTGCAGATACACCCTCCCCAGATGCTTCTGGACACCACTTCTGCCACTACACCCCAAAATGTTTTTTTGGTGTCCATAGAGGTGAATATGACATTAGCTGAAACTAGAATAAAGTAGCAGATACCTGACTGGATTTAATAACTCTAGTTGGCTGGTTCTGGATGATCAAGACTACCTTTCCCAACATGGCTAAAGCATTATAAGATTCTGTGTATATGGACATGTGAAATGTTAAAATATAGAGAGGTTTAAATTAGAACAGGGTAGAAAAGTTGTTTTGGTTTTGTTTTTTTAATCTGCACAGGGGGGCATGTCACCTCAGCCCGGTCTTCTCCACCACGCAATGGAGAAGAGGGATGGCATGAATGCACCACAAGGACTACAATCAGGGTTGACAATGAAGTGGAGGCACACAGGGAGGCCAACAACTACAAGGTAGGAAACCACTCGATCAGGGCGGTGGTTACGTGCTAAACACTTACTATGGCACCTAATTTCTCACTTTTTATTCATAAAGGAAAGAAAAGGGACTTGAAGCATTTTAAAATACACATGTGAAAAGGATGCACAGCTTTCGCAGTAAATTTTAATATGAGTCTAGGGCAAGAATTTAGAAATGTAATCACACAGAATCTTTCATTTCTAGTAACCATAAACTTTAGTGGTTCTGTGATAGCCGTTTGAGGTATCAGAAGTGACGCAGAAAAACATGGGGTTGTGTTTTGGGGCTTTTTCTTCTCCTGTAGTCTGTTATCCATGCAGGCTTAAGGGGGTTTTACTCACTCGGATGGAAAACGCTGCTAAACCGCCTGAAACAGCTCTTCTGTTGTCCTGGCATTTCTTCTGTTACTGTGTTGCACAAAAAAACGTACTCAACTTAATACAGATGTTAACAGCAATTTACGGTCTGCTAGTTTTTCCTTACAGAAGATGCTTTTACTTTATGATTGAGGATTAGTGGGCTAATTTTTACGCTGGTAGGAATGTTCCCACAAGAATAGCAAATATATGTTCAGTGTTAGCATGATGTGCCTGACATTAGTGGTTGCTTATTACGATAAAGCTGTAAACATTTATGTACTTTTTTCAGTTTCACTTCTTTGTCTTTTCTTTCTTCTTCTGCTTCTTGCTTCTTGTAGCCACCTCTGTCACACCAACCCTCTACATGTCTTTCTCCAAATTCATGAGCTTTGTATGTGGTCATCCTCCTTTTTTTTTCTCCCCCCTGCATGGCAGCTCCATATTTAATATACTTTGTCCACTTCCCGGCACATGTGCAGATTGCCTCTAACGTTGTCACCAAACCAATCAACCTGAGCTGTCCCTCTGATATGCTCATTTCTAGTCCCGTCGAAACTGGTCCCTCACATTATTTCTAAACTGTGGTAAAGCTGTGTTTAAAAATGGCTACATGTAAAACAAAAACTCGGAATATCTCCAGAATGACGCTAAAGCTTTTTCTTTTTGAGTCCACACCCCTGATTATGAACCTGTGAGTGTAATACACGCACTCAAAGCTGCAGGTGTTTTTCTTTTTAACAATAATACCCCTTTATTTCTTCAGTTTGGTTTCAGAAAATGGAAGGCCAGTGTAACGGAGAAGCCCATTGAAGACCAATCGGAGATCATGAAAGAGCTGCACTCTGACCTTAGCATTGTTAAGGCTCAAGAACGCCTGGGTTCCTTTTGCCTTTTTTTCATATTAGAACTCTGTATTAACTCCAGCACGCTCATACATGCAAATTCGTGTTTCTTACGCTAAAGAACTAACCTGCGTTTGTGATTTCTGTCTCTTCTCAGGTTCAGTGGTAACCTTTGGGAATGTGTGCTATGTATTTTTATTTGGTTGGTGGATAGCGTTAATCTACATCCTCATTTCTGCTGTCATGTTTCTGACAGTGGCAGCTTCTGCTTATGGTATGTAGTCTTTAAAAAACTGCAGCACTCTTGTTTTCTGTAAATCTGGAAAATAATGCTAATGAGTTTCTTCTTTTAGGAAAAGTTTGTGTCACATTGGCATGGTACTTTATTTGGCCATTTGGGAAGTGTATTGAGAAGGTAATGAAGCCTTTTAATGTAATTTGTGTACTAAATTTGATACTGTGTAGACGCTAGAGTTGCTATTTTAAGTTTAAAAATCAGGATTTTTAATAGGATAAATAGGTTTTAATGACAGCATTCAGTTAAAATCCTCTAATAAGAATTTATTAATTTTTTTTCAGGTTGATAATGTACTTGATAGATTCTCTGTGAACCCTCCAAACTGTGAGGTTATTCCTCATGAGATGGACAGTGAGGACCTTGTCGTGAACAACGACTCTGCATCCTTAGTGTCTTCACCCCCACCTATCCAGATCCCTGTCCCAGAACTGCCACCAAAGAATACTTCAAAGCACTGGGTAAGAAAATCATACTGACCTCAGTTATGTGGTGCTGTGCACAGTTCTGAAATATTTATATAGAAGTTTACATTTAATTCAACCTCAGGGAAAAAGAACAAAGAAATGATTAGAATTTTAAAAAGTTGCCACGGCTTTCACGTGCATGACGAGTGTATGTAAGCTTCTGACCATGAGTCCTAATCTGCCTCCACAGTGTCGTGTCAGCACTTGCATTTGGTTGTTACTTGGTTACCCTGTCCTGGCTGTCATGCACTGCCTCGCCTGTGTGCTGTCCTGGTTGCTGGTCTTCACCATCCCAGTAGCAAAAATCAACGCTCGTATACTAACCGGCGTCCTTCTCATGGCACCAGAGGACCTTCACATCCACACACTGGAAAAGGACAAGGTTATTTACTGAAACAGATTGATGTTGTAGATATCAAGGCAGAGGATGCGTGAAGGATTTCCCCCTCCATTACCGCAATGGTTATGCTTTTCAAAATACCAACCGCAGTGTTGTTACTTTTTACAGCCGCCTTATTAGCCATGATCCTTTGTACTTCCCACAAGCTTTAAATGTGGTAGGGTGTGTTTAATGCTGTCTGTGACACTTTGTTCCATTTTAAAAGAGGAATTGAACCATATCACAAAAAAAAAGTTTTCAGTTTTCACATGGCCTCAAAGTGAAAGTATGATCAAAACAGTTCAGCAAAACTGAACTGTGTATAACTTGTTAATGTTGGAGCTAATCAATTTTAATGCATGTTTACTGACTCTTTTTTTAATTCTACGATCTCCCTTGCAGACACAGGCATGTGGAACCAGAGTCATCTTGTGCTGTTATCAAGCTTTCAATATGCATTACTACAAATACACAGTCCACGGTATCAACATTTTCGCCCTCAGTATCCTTTTCA
Organism: Pundamilia nyererei; assembly: GCF_000239375.1. Taxonomy (NCBI): domain Eukaryota; kingdom Metazoa; phylum Chordata; class Actinopteri; order Cichliformes; family Cichlidae; genus Pundamilia; species Pundamilia nyererei. Next base: position 424,590 of record NW_005187453.1, read on the forward strand.
AGTTGTTAGACATAAAGTAAGGGGCTCAGTCACAGTTTTTAATCCTCAGCCTGAAAGGCCTGGGGGATGATCGCCGAGCGGTCTGGTGACACTCAACTTTGTGAACACGATAACCCAAGGATTGTAGAATTGATACCACAGATGTATCGGCTAAAAATGTAGGAAACGTTTTGGTGACCGTGACCACAAGGTCAAGGCCAGAGGTCAACTTTACTAAAAGTCTTGTGAAGGAAAAATAATTTTTTTTTTAAACTATGTTGTAATTGTATTTACTCAGAAAGATATGATATAGGCCTTTCGTCTTCATAGCTTAGCTATAATGATAATAACCCTTCTGCTGTCTGATTTCTGTAACTGTATAAATTTTCAAGCCAGGGCAGACGTGCAGAAAAGATGTTCTACTATAGCCACTAGTATTTTTACTGCTGGTCTGTCCACTGTCTGTCTGTTGTCCTTAAACCTATGCCCACTGCAGACCTGCTTCCGTTGGTATTTATCACTTTGATCATTGGTTACGCTGACAAAGAAAACAATTACTTCAGAGCCGAGACAAAGTTTGCTACAGCCATGATTTCCATTATTCCCCTGTCTTATTATATTGGCATGGGAATAGCCAGGTAAAATTCTTTCATTTTATTTTTGAAGTGATGAAAAATTATAGTGGGTTATTTAATTGTCTTTAGCCTTTGGTAACTATCTAGCCCCAGCTCCTTTCATCTGTTTTCCCTACCAACAAGTAGGCAGTGAAGCAAGTCTTGGACTGCAGCTGTTCATGATAGTCCTGCTCGCAACCAGAACCTGCAGCAGGTGGAGGATTTTTAAACTCAGAGGCTGCACAGCAGTCCAAGATTATCGCAATTGAGGTCTGTCCACAGGACAAGAAACACTGATTGACAACTGAGTGACACTGACAACTACAACAATAGCAAATTTGCCTGCTTGCATGGGTAAAACACCAGATGGCACTAGCTGGGGCTCGCTGGTTAACTGCCTCTGAATTTATGAATTAATGTGTTAGTATGTAGCAAGTTAATCCCACTGAACGTTTTTAGAAACTCTTAACTACATATAACATTTCAGTTCTTTTTGTTTATTTTGCTTTATATCTGTGTATACTTCCTGCAGCATTTCTGCACAGTGTAACTTCGCAGTGGGAGCGGTGGTGAACGCAACTTTTGGCTCCATCACAGAGTTGACATTCTACATCACGGCATTGCTTCAGGGACATCGTGCTGCCACCAAATGTTATGAAGAGGTTGTCAAAGCTGCGTTAACTGGCACCCTTCTTGGATGTATACTGTTCATACCAGTAAGAGCAGATGAATTGTGCCCATTGGTTATATTCGTAATTAGATGTCTTAAGCAGATGGCTCTACTCATTGCATAAAAATTCTAACTGCACAGGGTATATGTATGATCATTGGGGGTATTAAACACCAGGAGCAACGATTTAACAGCCGTTCAGCTGGAGTGAGCTCAGCTTTGCTCTTCATATCCATTGGAGGTAAGGATGGCAGATGTGCATAAAACAAACTGAGAAACAAAATTCTTCCAAAACCTGAGTCCAAACCCCTTCCATGCTGCAATATTGTCCCTAGGTGTGTTTGCACCTACCCTGTTTTCAAAGACCTTTGGTAATCTGATGTGTGAAAGTTGCAGCGATGTTCCCGGCAATGCCACTGTGTCCTTCGTCTGTAAAAACTGTCACTATGACACGGTGGGTGGCTGCTTCTTCTTTTTGTATAGAGTTATAGGGTATTTTGTTATAGATGAGCTCAGTAAGTACACTTAAAAATGTCCAAAGGAAAGACTCAACTTTTAGGTTTTTCCAGGGCGACATGTTGCATCTTATTTTATTGTTGATTTTTCATTCTTATCTTGTTTGTGTTCACAACAGAGTCAAAGTGAGCCCCATTTAATTCTGTCCGATATTGAGTAAGTCTTGATGCTTGATTGCACAGCACTTCTCCAACACGATTAGCTTGATATTGTTTTGAGTGATAATTTTTTTTTTTTTCTTTTTTTGCAGGCCTCTTATGTACACAATTTCTGTCCTTCTGCCTGCTGCATACCTAATTGGCCTCATCTTCACACTGAAGACCCATTCCCACATCTATGATATCCATATCAGCGATGGTCACGGGGGCCATGCACACGGTCAGTACACACAAGAGGGTACCAGCACCTCCAACCCCACTGGTGAAATCACCACCGGCCATCTACTTGTCACCAAACCATGTATTAATGCCAGTATTATTGCCCATGGGCCACATTGCAACAGATGTGTTGTGCATACAGTTTAATCTTTTGGGGAATAGGAAAGTGAAATGATTGCAAAATGCTTATTGCTCATTGCATTCCTTATTACCAAGCATGTGCAGTGTTGCAATAAGGCAGTTTTGCATGTAAAAACCTGTGAAGATTAAGGGAATTGCATTAAATTGTTTTCTAGGGGAAAAAGAAATGCAAACCAGCTGTGTTATGGAAAATCTTAAATAAAACTGCAACCAGTTCTGCAACCAGCAAGACTGGTGAGCATTTTGGAGAAGGAGTTAATAAACACATTGCAGACAAAGAACTCTTACATGTTGGCCCATCTCACTATACCTTCAGCCCCATCCTTAAAACCTTCTCCCTCACAGAGAGAATTATGATCTTGTTTTCTGCTTGGCCGTCACCTAAGGATTTACATCCCTGATAAGGAGAAGGAGTCTCACTATCTGTTTAACATCTCCCATGAACTAACAATGGCCTCACTGTGTCAAGTGTGTGTGTCGAGCATAAGGCCCATTTGTAGTGCACATGCATACTACTAAGTGACAGTGAGAAAGTGATATTACTATTACTAATGTGGTATGATTCAAATATATAATTAATACATCAGAAAAGAAATCTGTCATGACAGCTGAAATTTAAAAAAAGCCTTTTTTTGAACGTTTATGCATTAAAATAAAAAATCATGAAATATAACTGTCATTGTGTGTGTGCCCAACAAGATCTTGGCACCTCAAGCCATTAAACATTAACTCATTATTCTTTATTTGACTCTCATGGCAGACCAGTAATCAGAATTAGCAAATTAGAAGTTTGTATTTTTGTTTGTTTTAGCAAAGTCTGGATGCTAATTTAAAATGTAGCACAAGCTAAAGGTGATAAGCAAGCTGGCTTTTAGAGGGGAACAAGATTGCAGATCATACCTCTTAAAATGCATATTTGGATGTCCCTATGCACTGACTGTGTGGAATGATCTGTGGGTAGATCTGGAAATGTTATTTGGTTGAAAGAGCCTTTCCTCTAGAGAGCAGATTACAATCTAATATTTGCAATGATAATGATTTGGGTTTGTGTTTTTTTTTTTTTTTTTGTTGTTTTTAAGTTAATGAAATAAAGGGCACTAACGGTTTAAGGTCATAAGTACTTATTGTTAAACCTGTCAATGAGCTCATGGTATGGATGTTACAAGCAGGTCACCATGTTGTCCACTGGTCCCGGTGGAGGGCTCTTGGAGTGCTGATTGTTGCCACAGTGCTGATGGCTTGCTGTGCTGACCTCTGCACTGAAAACATTAAGCCCTTTCTGACCCATTCCTCCATCTCCCAGGTATTCCAATACATTATTATGCTTTTTTTTAATAAGGAAAATGTAAAGGAAAATCTCTAAACTTTATTGAACAAGACACCTGTAGCATGTAGAATGAAGTGGAAACCTTGTATTAAAGCTGACCAAATATTATAATACTGAAGTTAACTGCTTATCTGCTTATACTGCAGTACTTCATTGGGGTCACGGTGTTGGCCATGGTGCCAGAGCTTCCTGAGATTGTCAATGGGATTCTTTTTGCACTGCAAAACAATATCAGTCTCAGGTTTGATAACATCATCCCGTTATATTATCACGTGTGTTATAACCCACCTGGATGGGCTCAATTTTAATCTGGAGTACTGGAAATGCACAAAATATTAAACCTTCCTTGTCCCCTCTTTGCAGCCTTGAAGTGGGAAGTTGCATTGCTGTGCAGGTCTGCATGATCCAGATTCCACTGCTCATCCTCTTCAATGCATTCTATGTAAGTTAAATTGATTATTATTTTGTTTGTGATAATTCCAGTTATGACATTTCAAGCTATATATATATATATTTTTTTTCCTCTTTCCTCCCAGGATGTTGGCTTTATGCTTGTGTTCAGCGATATTCATCTTTGGGCTAGCATCTTTAGTGTAATTGTGGTCAATTACATCTTCATGGATGGGAAATGTGACTACTTTCAAGGTAAGCAATATCAGAATATAATACCAGAAATGTAAGTATTAATTTTGCACGAATCAGATGTTATCAAGGACTTTCTCATATGTGCATTTGTCAAAGTTTTTCCTATGTCAAATATCTTGCTTATATCCACTCGTTGTCTTGTCTGCAGGCACAGCTCTAGTGGTGGTCTACCTCATCCTTTTGGCCCTTTACTTCTTTGCTCCTTCTCCACACTCGTGTTAATGTGCCAAATAGTAATTTTGAAAATTAAACACATTAAAAGATTTCTTAATCTTTGGTGGTTTGGGGTCAGACGCACAAAATGTGGGATCAGAAATGTCATGTTGAAGATTAAAGTGAATATTTGGATTTTTTTTATATTTATATATATGTATACACATAAAATAGTGTCTTCCAATTCTGTCTGTAATTTAAAAAACGTTTTTGCTGTTGAATAGGAATGTCAATTTGTGGTATTTTTCTTGTTAATCGTTGTAATATCTTGTTGATATTTGATATAATAAACATGTTCATTAAAAAAAAAAACTTTCTGTATTTTTGCATTTTGACTATTAATCTCTCAGCTTTTTCATTTTGATATTTTGCCTTTGAGGTTATGTTATTCACTAGCATTTGGGCAAATTCAGCTTCACAAACAACAAATACAGGGATGTATGACTTTGATCTATTGTGCACTTTGAATAAAAGAATAAAAGTGGCAGCAACGATCCATGCAAGAGTCTTACACTGGACAATTCTAGTGTGCGTCATGCTAAGCATTAGTACAGGAAAGAAAACTGGGGGGGACAGAGAGCTCTTTACAGAACGCCTTTATTTAGAGACCTCTCAACACGACACTCATACAAGCCCAGTGTACAACATTTTCGGGGTCACCTGTAAAACTGTGTCCCAAAGTAATGATTTGATGTTATTTAAAAAAAAAAAAAA